>NW_027266286.1:46608503-47208503 GCF_022045235.1 Haliotis cracherodii | reverse complement strand
AGGAAACATAACTTTCTTTGAACATCAAGTCCTCAATTTACAACTAAATATATATGGAAAATAGCGGAACGGGCATTAAATATCATTATGTTATATCAAAGTATTTTGGATGCGTACAGAAAAGGATTATTGAACTACATTTCTCAGCTCGTTTGTCATCATAAACATGACGTCAATAACTCATCATTCCGTGAACTCAATTGCCACAATAGTAGCCTACAAACATATCGAGATACTTATTCACGATACATGTCACGTTAACAGTCGTAGCGGGGGCGTGGGAAGCCCAGTCGTCTAAGGCGCCGCGATTCGCTGTGCAGAGTTGCGTCCCTTGGAAAACCGATGATTGTGGGTTCGAACCCCGGTTCGCCCCGATTATGTTTCTCTGTTTGTCAGCACCATACCCATGATCTCGGGTTTCGCCGAAGTGGTAAACGTCTGAGACCTGCATTACTTTGGGCTTTCCTCCCACATTAAGCTGTCACGCCTTGATATAACTGGAATACTGTTAAAAGCGGCGTAAAACCCAACTCACTCACTCGCTAACAGTCATAACATCGGTGTTCACGAAATGGGTGAGCATGTCCTCCTCCATTGGTGGCCTCAAATAGAAGATTTGAGAAGTCAACTACTACCACTACTACAATTACCACTACTACCACTACCTCTACTGCTACTACTACATACTATACCAATACTACTAATGCAATATGTACGAATAACAATTACATCAATAATAATAATGAATTCATATATACCTTAGTTTTCATACAATGCAAATGCCACGACTATCATCTTGTTGTAGAAAAGGGAGACTGTCAAAAGTTAGTGCTTTTCATATTGATATTAACCTGTTGGTCATATGAGATATAACCACAGCCAACTTCTCTATTGTTGACAACCTTCGTCAGCTATTCAAATATGGATCGACATATCGTGAGCAGCCTCCTATCAATTTGGATTTCAGACTTATCATTATGGATGCTGTCAAAGCATATGGATAGACATGTTAAATGTGTAAGTCCGTGCATGTTGTCAGAACAGAACTGGAACAAACCTCCATGTATGCCGCCCCGGCCATCAGTCATCCAAGTCTGTCTTGCCTACATGAAAGGGGTATAGCTGTTCATAACGATAAGGCCTCATAAAACATAAATAAGCATTATATGTAAGCACCACTTCATTAATTGATTGATCAAAAACTTGGTACAAGTGACATTAAATGATACCACATACAAAGGCCATATATATTAACTGAGGAAAAATTCTGCGAAAACCACTCATCGATGTACTATCAACTTTTGACTTGACTCTAAAGCCTGCAGACATGTCCCTTCCTCTTTGTACCGGATCCAAAACATCCCTAAAAACCGTACAAAGAGAGATATATTGCTGGATCCAGCAAATGTACCACCAAACATATGTCTCAGAGATTAACCAAACTCCTTAATACAATCAAGAAAGGACATGCAGAATGTATTTGGGACAAGTCGAATTAAAAACATATGGATTCATAAAAAAAACCGTTTTGCAATCGCAGAAAAGAACCAGGTTCAATTATGTCAAAACATTTGATTTTCACCTCTTGTACAACACTATCCCACATGACAAACTTAAGGAAAAGCTCCATTCCTTGATCCATAGGGCATTTGTCACCAAACGTGGTGACCACAGATATGGTTACATGTCTAAACGAGACAGGAATCACTGTGTGTTTGCCAAACGGTAATAAACATCAGAACGATATGAATTGGCACCCGATATCATTACTTAACCTTACAAAATATCTACAGTATCTACATAGGCAAACAATAATAATCAGAATATTTATTCTAAGCAGACCCATATGTGTTACTGTTAGTGTGATGTTATTTTTGAAAAAAAAGAAAACGAAAAACTTTTTGCGTATTTTCTCTTTCTATTTGCTGTGGACATATGAGGAAATATACTCCCCACTAAAACGTGTATTTTTATCACATCATTGATATGTTTTTACCAAATTAAAGAGCAGGTTTGATGGCATGATGAAAAGGAACTTGAATTCAAGCCAATTACAATAAAGTTAGTGAGCTTGCTGTGCCCTACAATATAGAAAGTTGTCTATGTTCACTACATTAATTCAACCTTTGATGCGAGAGATTTACAAAGGTTTCACCAAGTGTAACGTCAAACAATTGTTTCAAAGAGTCACTGCTGATGTAACTTTAGTAGTACATGTAGTAGTTAGTTCACACCCGTTACACATCTTTATTAGAATTCGATAATCTATTTGTTTTTTAAGGAGGTACTCCACTTTATGACCTGACGTACACCTCCAGTGAGGGTAACTGTTCACAATACGTTTATTGATTACTGACAGACCACATTTGTTCACAAGGCATGAAGATTCTCCTTTTTCACCAGAGCATGGTGAACATCCAGATCAATATTATGGAGTAGGTTGATGTTTCTTGTTGACTGGATAGTTCCAATATTTCCTCAGAATATATATTTTTTTAACTCACATGTATTGTTACCTGTGATCACAATGTGCAATTCATGTTCCACTTGATCGAGAAGAAAAGTAAAGATGAATGTTACTTTTTAAAACATTAGGTAATACGATCCTGACCGGAACTTCGCAAGGGATACACAGCCGTCTGTGCTCTGTCTGATAATACATATTCTTTTATAACTAAAGTATGCTGTTTACACAGAGAGTAAGTGAGGTGAAATGTGGTTTTAACGTCACGTTCAACATTACTGCACTTATGTAACGACCTGCGTGCACGTGTGTGTGGCCGTTTGTACTTGAGTCCTCGCTACTTGAAATGGGACCGCGATGATTAATTAACAAAGATTGCTGCATGTGCACTGGTACTTATAAAGTGAAAACAAGCAATTGCGCCGATAAGGAATATCACTTACAGTAATGACAAAAAATAGAAAGTGACTGATTTTTTCTTTCAGTTCGTGCTGGTGATGAACGTGAGCTGCACACGCTGATAATTAAGTCTAAGCTATTTAAGTATAGTCACCGACTGATGAAGATTACCCTGATCGTAACCACGTCATCAAATGTCCTTGATGATGCTTATCCCCAGCAAAATGGTTATGTCGTGAAAAGCGCACTTTGTAATTTTTGTCGATAAATTTAAGTAATATCATGGTCGGCGGAATGGTTTGTTCTTACTTTATAGGTATTAGCATACATGCATCTATCTTCGTTATACGGTTATCGCGATATTTGTGGATTCTATTTTAAATGGCGACAGTCCGTACATACACCGGGTTTATGGTACTCACCGACTGGCATACAATGTCGCACTTTAAGAAAACCCACTCAGACACATACTGACTCCGAGCCGACCAATCCTTGTGTTATTCAATTAATGCTGAGAGCCAGGCAGGGTATTGCGGTGCCGCTCTCCAGGCAGATGATCTGTCCACAACGCCATGGATCCTGCATGGTAGGGCTGGGACGAGTCCACATGTACTACCCAGGCTACGCCCCCACCCCAACCTCATTACCTGATCCTCCCCGAGTGCCCCCCCCCCCCCCCCCCCCTCCCCCAAATTACCCGACCCGGGTACACGCCCCCTATTAACCGACCCGACCCGGGTACCCGCTCAAGAGAGGGGAACAAAATGTCCAATTGGGAATAGTAAATTGATCTTAGCAATGGCAAGAGGTAGTGTTATACACGTATAAAACGATCTGGTCAAGCATACACTGAACATGACTGAAATTTTAGCGTTATTTATGTATAGAGAGCTATTTTGTAATTCTGTTTGTGTGAAGCAAGCCTTTGTCTTGTGCGTTGTCACAGGGACATTGTCATTGTATCTGTTTATTTTAGGACACTCATTCATTGCTTTTTGGAAATACGTCATACGACAATATGAAAAAAATGATCATTTCAAAAAGGTGTTTTGAATGACTCGATTAAAGCTAGCTAGAATGCCAGTTTGCACAAATCTAGTTATCCTTCGTATTATGATATAAGTGTTCTTTCTGAGACACTGCTTGTAGCTATCGTCGGCATGAACATCTTGCCATTGATTGTTCAACTTCAGCCGCGAAGGCTTCCGCCATGTGTTTCCGAATGTGAAGCGACTTTCCTAGCGCAATGTGGCGATCATTCCAAATGGATTAGCAAGGGATTGTTATTTTTGTCTTGGAAAGGGTTCGTAATCAGACACAGATGTCAAAGAGATGATATATTTTCAGAAAATGTGAATTCGAACGTATTACAAACTTCGAGGTAAATAATTTAATAAAATGTGACCTTCAAGTTGGTGATTGGCACTAGGATCAGGACGAGACTCACGTTTGCTGCATATTATGTCCTTCCTATAATAATTTCGTATATGGGACAGCAGTAGTAACGTACAAGTGATCTGGGGGTTCCACATGTAGCTATGTATAGGTTGCCATATTTATGACCCTTGTCTGTCAGTAGCTTCTGCTATGCCTTAGCTTGGAAAATTTACAAAATATACTCACACGGCGGAGTCATATTTCTGAAGGTATTATACGTAACATTTACTTTTACCCGTGAACAAATTTCTACAGTTGTTTTTAGATTTCGAGAGGATGGAACAAAACCGTTTGAATTGTATTATAGACCAATGGGTTCAATTGCATTGGCGCTTGATGTTCGCAGTCAATCTTAGATTACGTCTTTGTTCATGAAAGAACCATCGCCGTGATTCTTTTAAACATAAAATTAAAGAAAGAATAAACAAATCAGTGTTACCTTTGACAGACGGATTTAAGAATAAATATCTTTCAAATTAATAACCAGAGACGTCAAACTTGTCCACTGGGTTAACTCAGATCCATTGTGGGAGAAATATGTTTATTTGCAGGACACAGAATGAACAGGAATCAGGAATGTACAACAGAAAGATTTTCAAGACTTGTAAAAACGCATTTGTTTAAGCATGTGTTTTGACTGTTTCATTAGGTTCAGCATGTTCTAGACCTGCGAAGCTTCTTTTAGACATTTATGATTCATTGATTTCGTTCCCTATTGAAATGACACAAAGTCATGTTGTATGCTTAGACAAGGGAATTCCTACATCACTGTATATGATAATAACGATCGCAGGTTTCCAGTTGTTACATTGGGACTGAACTTTAATTTTCGCCAAGGACACACACAAGCTGACGCCGCAGTAATGTTCCAGAGTTATGACGGAGGTCTAGTAAATAATCGAGTGTCGACCAGACATTCCACTGATTGGCATCATGAGCATCGATCTATGCAGATTCATTATGCTGATATACTAACCAAGTGAGAGAGCTTGGCAACGTCTTACGAAAAGCATGGGCTGCAAAAGAGAAATCCAAATCGGATCTTCACGAAGCAGAGATAAAGTTGTAAGACAATGGAGTGGAGCATGTGTCAACACGTTGAACCAATGAAATGCATTTACTTCTACCGCATGGTTGTATAGGATACCTATGTTATAACTATTTATTCAGGCAAGGCGGACTGGTTTCACTCTACAAAAAAAGTGTGCATTAATTTCAAGGAAAAAGACTATGGTGGTTGTAATTAAAATTTGTGACACATATGGGTCACTTAGGATGTGTACGGATTTATTATTTGACACAAACAAAGCTAATTGTTTTACTTGGGGAACGGAAGGGGGAGGGTCGTTCGTTTAAGATGCCGATATTCGCTGTTGAGAGTTGCACCTCATTAATCTACATGTATGATCATGAGTATGAATCCAAGATTCGCTGATATGACCGTTGGTTTGTCAGCACAATACCCATCTTCGTGTGTTATCCCAAAATGGAAAACGTTTCAGAACTACGTCACTTTGGGGTTTTCTCCCATACGAGGGCTGGTCAAAACGTTCTGAACCTCAAAAACAAAACCAACAATTGTGAAAGAGTTTTTAATTTCATTTTCCAACATAATCTCCCAGCATTTCAATACACTTCTCATATCGATAGTGAAGCTTTTAAATTCCAGTCAGGTAACTCCAGCAGTCAGCATTCCTAGCCGCTAGTCTTTGACAGAATCTCTCAGGCAATGAACTAAATCAGCTTAGTAGGCACCAGTAATCATCTTTTGACTTTATAAGTATTCAACAAGGATCACACCCTTTGCATCCCCAAATACAGTGGCCATGACTTTCTTCACTGATCTTGAAGACTAGAATTTCTTTTGAGCCAGAGAAGTGGAATGGTGACATTCCATGGATTGACGTTTTGACTCGGCATCGCAGTGGTAGACCCATGTGTCATCACCCGTCACCATTCTCTTTTTGAATTTGACGAACTCCTCCTCAATGTATTACAATAGTAATACGTCCATCTGACAGTATAAGCTTTTTTGTATCTCCTGGATTTGTGAGTAAGTGAGTTGGGTTTAACGCCGCTTTTAACAGTATTCCAGTTATATCACGGCGTGTCAGCTTAATGTGGGAGGAAAGCCCGAAGTGATGCAGGTCTCAGATGTTTACGACTTCGTAGAAACCCACGAACACGGGTATGGTGCTGACAAACCTAGAAACATAATCGGGGCGAACCGGGTTTCGAACCCACAAGCATAGGTTACTGGCGTGCCCAAGGGTCGCATCTCTGCACAGCGAATCGCGGCGCCTTAGACGACTGGGACACCCGTGTCCCCTTCTCCATGATTAAATCTTCATTGATGGAAGTTGATGGTCATCATCAAGGCTTGTTCCCTTACACACAGCTGTTCAACGTTTAATAGTGGCAATGTTTAACCTAGGGCACTTATGGGGGCTGTCGGGAAGCCTTGTGGTTAACGCGTCCGCTCGTCACGCCGAAGACCCGTGTTCGAATCCCGTTCGTGTCCCCCGCCGTGATATTGCTAGAATATTGCTAAAACGGTCGTAAAATAAAACTCACTCACTCACTCACCCATACACTTGTGACATGAGGTCATAAAGTTCTTGAGGAGTACTTTTCCTTAAAGTAAAATAAATGTGACTGCTCGGTACTCGTTCTTTTCCATTTCTGTGTCCATTTGCTCCCCTATCACGTTCAACTGGCTGTCGCTAATACCGGAGATGCTGGAGCTGTTGAAGGCATTGTCACATTTGATGCATCTGTGATATAAAGTATATCCGATGCCATTCCCTATTTTAACTTGTACCAAATGATCCCGTGTTTTTTTCAGGTGAAAATTGATTTACCTTTGCTTGTGCTTCTGACAGATGTCACCAGAGGGGCAGGGTAAGCTCACCATTTCACGAACACCTGGTATAATCACTATTTGATAGTGATTCATAAACAAATGTTTATCACATAGTCAGAAGCGTACATTGGGCTGCTCTTAGTAGAGATGTCTTATGATTATGGACATATTTTGCTCGTATTTATTTACGTAGACTGCCAATCATCTATCAAAGGGAAACGCAAACACCACAGCACATGTTTCGCGGCCATGGTATATCTCTTACTAAAACAAACTAATTTATAGAATGATATCGCTACAAATGTGGTGGAGCCATACTCGGTGCACATTTCGGCACCAATAAACAATTCATGATCACCAAAGGTTAAATGCATTTCGAGACTTTGTTTGCTCTACAGGAGTTGAATGTATAATGGCTTTGTGCGGATACTGTCAGTTACACAACTGGTATTCACTGATTCTGCCCAGGGATGTCACTAGGTTAATCTTTCGAAGCAGTGGTATATTTGCATTTTGATGAAATCGGCTAGAGAACTTTCCGGTTCGTCATCTTCCGACATTTTGCCCTGTCAGCTGTGACGAGCACGGTGCGATATGGAAGGGTTATCTGGGGTGAAATAGCTGGTGTCAGTTGCATTGAACATGAAACATGACTGGAGGGGAACTGAATATTTGGTCGGGAAATACGAGTGTGTCTGTGCTGATGTGCAAGATGAAACAACATATCAGTCTGTTACTGGAGGTGAAATTCATCTCTACCTTGGTTCGTAAACATAGTGCTCAATTCAGGACGAGTAACACAAACTGTTGCTTTATAATTCTGTTTTGTATAATACTGTATTCATGTGCTAACTGTACCATATATTCTTTATTACAGATTAAAATATGATCAAGACGATAGGTCCACCAGAGTTAACACTGGTGTAGTTTGTCGGTTCTCAGGCTGGAGAATATCTGTCTCACTCACACTGTACAAAAGTGCATTTTGAGTATTGAAAACAGTTTTGTACTACTGTAAGTAAAATTGACAAAACCCTTTCCATAATCACAAGATTCCATTGTTCAATCCGACCGTCACAAAACATGTAAAGGCTAGTCACGTGTTCATCTGTAAACAAAATCTGGGATCACACGGGAGTCAGTGACATTACATCGGACATCATTTTTGTCACTGATGCGTCAAATATTGAAATGTGCACTTCATATCAACAAAACACTTTCTGAAAGCTTTACCAGTTGTTGAACCATATATCATATTCTTACATAGCAATCCAGCTTCCAAATGCCTCTTAAAGCAATTTCCCAAGGCCTTGATTGTTGCCTCTTTGACCAAACAGCATTTTGAGTAATTATTTCCAGTCAGCGTGTGGATAAAGTCTCTTTAATTCCAGCTGTACAGTACAAGAACTCTGTGAACCAGTTACAATTTATAACAAGTCATCGATAAGATTACAACTAATTTGGTTAGCATTAGGCCTCCACGTGGCCCAGTAAAAGAAAACACTTTTTAATTTCACTTTGAAGTTTGTGATCATTCCAAGAACCTTTCGATCAATAGCGAATTTGTAAGATCGGTCTTTTAAGACGTTGAGCTATGATGAGAAACAAAGTTCAGTTGGGACAAGGCTTTCATACAGAATGAATGCAAATTAGCATTCATGCGTTCCAGAGAGCTCAAATGTTCCGGTACATGTGCGGACATGTAAATGATTGACATTAATTGGCGTCTTCAAGATGATAAAAGGACTGGTACGCCTAACAAGTAGACATATACACAGAGGTAAAAGGTAATGGCATCACCGGTTTTGTTTCGTGATCAGTTACATATCAACAAGTACTGCAGGCGTGATGAAATAGAGTAGCTGTTGCGAAATGGCAATTTGAGTGTTGGATGCCGAGATCGTGAGACGTAATTCTAATCATCTGTTATGAGCAATTTCTCACGGTTTTGATAGGGTGCTATCATTGTATCTTCTGAGCACATTGTAATCGTGTTGTCTTTAACGACTTGCTGGAGATTTAATACTGCCTTATCTGGATAGTGATAACACCAGAAAATCAATACGCTCAATCAAACCTCGTTCCGTGGCCAGGAAAAAGTTCAAGATGTTAGATGGGTATGTTATTTGGCATATTTGACTGGTTGGCATCGTTTGGGAGTCGTAATGTAATACTTCGGGATCGACCAAGTATCAGGTGTATGAGATTTCAGACCTTGTAAAGAAGTTATAAACAAGTAAAAAGCATGGAATAAAAGCCACGACAAGGAACGATCGAAGCACACATTTTGAAAGTCAAACCAATGCAGTCAGTGTCCATAACAGAATCGTATTATGATCTGTCAATGAATTATTTCTTTCTGATTTAATCACCTCCTTCCTCCTGAGAGATTCAGCTTGATGTCATGCATGGGAATGGAATTGTCCAGGATTTATGGATCTCGTATAGCTACCAAACAGTCAAAACAAATTTTGAATATCATTCATATAGATTCCTAGAAACATGACCTGTCTTGCACATTTGTTAGCACCCCTGGTGAGCCATTTGTATTATGGAACACTTCTAAAGGAAATGATATCGTTGTGATGCAGTGTGACTATATATTTCTCGTTATCTCTGAGTCACATATTCAAAGCATAGCAATGTCTAGACCAATCATTTAGGAACAACCTGCCTCGAGCAAATCATGTATGGCATTAAATCATTCTGTCAGAATGTCCCATTGCAATAAGTGACCATATTTCGAAAGTCTGAAAGGCGGTATATGTAATTAGATGCTGTATGCCGCCATAAGTATACACCACCATCCTGTAGGGTAAACAGAACTTGGAGTTCAATCCATTCAGTGGTACAAGTTAGTTCGTGTGAATAAATCCTCAGCAAGTATGCTGGTCGTAAGTATATAAATATATCATATGTTTTATAACAGTGAGTATACTCGTTTGGCGTATTACAAATACACGTTAATAACTTATTTTCAAAGAAAGCCATTACATAAAAGGCTGCAAATACTAAGCATGTGTTTCTCTTGTTGATACTGTAAGATGAAGTTTAGATGCTGGAATATTGCAATATGTTTAATCGATATCTGTAAAATGAATTTTACTTGATATATTTCTCCATCATACGCGACGAATAGATGACCTGTGGGTAACAGTACAATGAATCCGTCAAGAAACTGTGTGCAACACAACTCATATACGCAGACCCTGCATTTCATGGCTGAGGGATAGCCCAGCCATCATTTTTCACATCAGTGGTTTGTTTGCAATTTTGATGAAAGGAGTGAGTGAAATATCCGGTTCATCATTTTGTGACATGCTGTCCTATCAGCTGTGACCAGCACGAAGCGAAATGGAATTGGGAGTTAAATAGCTGGTGTCGGTTGCGCCGCGCAAGAAACATGGTGGAAGGGCTGGTTAATAACGTGTGACAACACGGGTGTTGAGATGCAGAGGAATCTTCTCTTTCATTGGAGGCAGATCTGTTGGAGAGCGCGTTTGAGGATCAGAGATTGCATAGTTCCATCCATGTCTGTTAAAACTCAACCACACACTTATATTGACCAAAAATATTCCTTGAAGAGTATGGTATTGACATTTTTTATGTTACATATCATAGTGATAACTAAAAACATTTACTGAAATGTTGATAATGGTATTATCTTACTACCTTAAATTTATTCCTATTGCTTTCAGAGAGGCGGTCGGGTAGGCTAGTGGTTAAAGCGTTCGCTCGTCACGCCGAAGACCAGGGTTCGATTCCCGACATGATATGGGTACAATGTGTGAATCCCATTTCTGGTGTCGCCCGCCGTGATATTGCTGGAATGTTAATAAAAGCGGCATCAAACCATACTCACTCACTCTCTGTTATGTTCAACGTGGGTGACTTCGAGATTTTCATCCATCAGCAGATATTGTTGTTGTCAATGTGGTTAGAAGTAAAAAACAGATGAACGCAAACTGGAATATTGCTAAAAGCTGCGTTAAACCATACTCACTCATCCACTCACTCACCATTTCTTTCAGAAACCAAATAACCGTGGAATTAAAATAAAGTTATGATTGAGACTCTCGGGTGATTATGGCCCTTTATTATACTTCATATGGAAATTAGAGATTTAATAGGTGTATTCCTGCTCATGTTACAAATGAAATGAAACTGTCATGGTTCTCAGAGGTCAAACTCTGTCCGTCTTCGGTCACTGTTTCAAGCAGGGTAAACTATATTAGATATGGAATGGAGACCCGTGAACATCCGGGGTAGTATAGGTCTTCAACAACCCATAACAGCTGTAAAAGGCGACTGTGTTTGTCGTAGGAGGCGACTAACGGGATTGGGTGGTCAGGTGGTCTGGTATGGTTGATGCATGTCATCGTTTCCCAATTGCGCGTGGATCGATGCTCATGATGTCAATAACTGGGTTGTCTGGTCCAGACTCGATGATTTACAGACCGTCGTCATATAGCTGTAATATTGCTGAGTGCGGCGTTAAACAACAATCAAACAAACAAAAAGATGGTATGTTTTTTATAACATCTACTAACTTACCGTTTATTCACGTGATGTTTATGTCCTGTTTAACTGAGCCATGCGATATACGTTTATTTTAACATGAAAACATGCAGTTAAGCCTGGCCATGTTCAACTACAGAACAGTTCTTTCAACCAATAACAAGTTTTCACAATGCACCAATAATGTTCAAATTTATCATTTTAGCTGAAACAGTCTAATTTCACAAATAAACAAGACGAACATGAACATATTTCACAAGAGGAAACAGTTGGTTAGCTCTTTAAAAAAGTATTCGTAGTGTCCCCATGTGAGATACTGCATTTGGCAATGTAGCCAGGCTTACATGAAATGTTGGTTTCACAGATGTGAATGGGCACAAAGAAAGTTGCTGACTTACATGTACGTTTGGTATACGCGATGTATATTTTATTGTATAATGATTATGTATATAGTATACGTCCGTACACTGTACGGACTATCTATGATGCGCAATATACAAGTACTTGCCATATTTCAGTAACGAATTACACAAATTTGAAGCATTTCCCAATAAAGGTATTGGGATAACTCTTATTCATATTGATTGATATTTCGACAGTGCATGTTCGCCTCCAAACAAACATTTCGCGCCATCTCTGAAGCAATATTACTAATTTTATTTACCTGTGTCAGAGATGAAAAAAATGACGGTTTTGGAAAGCAAAAAATATGATTTTTGCTGAATGACCATTTACTGAGCCTTTTCTCCGTGTTCCACTTGTTGTAATCTCGTAGCCCCAAACCAAGGTGCAACCGTGTGCTGCCTCATCTGGTTAACACCAGAAAATCAATATGCTCTATCCAAACGCTTCGGCATTGCAAATTGAAAATGTGATGGTCAAGAAAGGATAAGTGTATTTGCATGATCGACATCATTTGGGAGCAAACCCTTAAGATACAAAGTACCTTTTACTGGACGGACCATGCATCTTTTACCAGTGAAGATCCGGGTTAGAAATGGTCTTCAGCAACCCTTGCTTGTTGTAAGCGACGACTAACGGAATCGGGTGGTCAGGCTTGCAGAATTGGTTGACACATGTCATCGTATGCGATGCTCGATGCTCGTGATTGAGTCGATTATTTACAGATCGCCGTCATGTATCTGAAATATTGCTTAGTGCGGCGTTTTTAAACAAGAAAACAATCTCCAAAGAAGCACATTTATGTATCACCTGTTTTCCAATAATATTTTTTTACGTCACAGGTTAAGTGATGTGTCAGTCAGACAGTGACAGTAGCCAATATAGTTCCAACCGAAATCTGTTTCTTATACAGTGGCGAAGCAACATATACGCAAAACAACAATTGTTTTTACTTGCCTTTCGTGGCAATCCATTGATCTGTCCACTGGAGTAACTGTCTTTTATGAAAGGGAAGCTACTCTAACCCTAGTCTATGAGACGTCATGGCCACATTCAGATGTTGTTGACAGTCGGTCTGTCCTGTCATAACGTACATAACTGTCATTCGAACATATTTCGACCAAATCCAACTATTTTAATTTGTGGAAAAGGTTTCAAGCCGCAGAGGTCTATAAGCACAGATATGGCCGCTCGGCTAGGCCTAATGCCCTGGCAAAATTTCGAAATTTATATCTCCAAAGTTGCCAAAACTTATGAAATGCCTTAGCTACGTCACAGTTAGACACTGATTTTCAGTGTATTAGACTGTTCTTTTGATAATGATAGCTATTATCCCTGTAGTTTCTCCAGATTCCCGATGGTTAATCCTTACCCAATCGCCGAATGACAAGGGCGACACTGAAGTAGTCCCTACTTGACTTTTAATATTTGCATCTCTATCCGCATATGACCCGAACGGATATCGTTTTTATCCGTTGGCTTTATGCTGCCGAGAAACCTACCCATTATATGATAATAGGATATGATATCCCGGCTCATATGACAGATGAAATGAAACCTTCATGGGTCTTAGAGGTCAAGCTCTTTTCGTCTTCGGTCACTATTTCAAGCAGGGTAAGCTATATATATCAGATATGGAATGGAGATCCGTGACAATCCGGGGTAGAATAGGTCTTCGGCAATCCATGCTTGCCGTAAGAAGCGATTATGATTGACGTAAGAGGCGACTAACGGGTACCAAGTGGTCAGGCTCGCAGACTTGGTTGATGCATGCCATCGTATCCCAATTGCGCAGATCGATGCTCATGATATCAATCACTGGATTGTCTGGCCCAGACTCGATGATTTACAGACCGCCGTCATTTCGCTTGTTAAATTGCTGAGTGTGGCGTTAAACAAACAAACAAACAAACAAACAAACAAACAAACAAATGAATTACGTCTCATAGAATGACTTTTTGTCAAACTGTCAAATCGTAAGGGGTAAACATACAATAATAGCTGTCACTTGAAATTGAGTTGCGTCCAAAAAAAACCACCTGGCATCCAAATGCTCAGTCATGCACGCATGCACCACTGTACAGCACATTGTCACATATTCATTATAATGACACCAGGTGGTTATGATGTGACGACCATGTCAAGCCTGATGAGCAGCCACCGTCGTAAGTCGTTACATGATTATATGTTACTGACATTGCATATGTTTTATCAAACACAGACACGCATGTCGTCCATTCGTTACGAGTTAATGATAACATTATGATGCAGTACCGTTATATTTACCTCTTTACCTCACAGTTCAAAGCAGGAATATGTCTAGACCAATAATTTATAAACTACGCACAGTCTGCTTCGAGCAGATTAACTCTTGGTCAAAATTGCTATGTTTGTCATTAAAAATATATCAGAATTTCCTGTTGTGATAATTAACGTTTTTGCAACAACGTAAGAGTAGTGTATTAATCACGTGCCTCTGTCTGCAAATGAGCAAAAAAATCAGGTAGGTTAAAACTTTAAAGCTTTTAGCTGGGTGCGTTTGTTGACAGACTACCGTTGCATGGCAGGAGTGTTGATGTGCAGCATCAGGCAGCAAACAAACAAACAAACAAACAAATATTTACTTTGAGTGAGTGCCGAGGGGAACTGATAGGACTGGATCTGCTTATCCTTTTCGCGAACCCCAGGGGGCATCAATGATTTTCAGTAATTCGTATTATCTTTAACGCTATTTTGTCTTTTCGCCAATGGAATCGGATGATTGAGACAGGTGGCGTTGACGTTTTATATTTACTTGAGTGAAGCAAAAAGTTTGTACTGTCAGTGAATGATATGAAAAATGTTTATGTGACTATGAACCATACTAGAACTTCATGTTTAAAAATGTTAAAAATGTTAAAGCAGCGAAAAAATATTTGTCAATATTATTATATCCTCTAAGGACCTAAATGTATCTAATGGATGATGTGTGTAAATAAATATCTGATATTTTATAGTTTTAGAAAATAATGGGTGCTCACAAATAATGTGGTTAGTTATATTTCATTACTCAAGCATTATACCCAGGGCGACATCCAGACCAATATGTTATCTGAGGAGAAAACTGCCGAAACCACGCACCAGCACTATTGACGCCTGGGTTAACTCTAAAACCTCTATTGTACTGGTTTCCACGGCTCCATAAAAATCAGTACAATGATATATGTATGGCTTGGTGAAATCGGTGTTCTATTCAACCCTGTCTCAAGTACAATCGCGGAAGGGTGATTCTCTATATTCACGAAGAGGAATCTGACACAATGTGGAATGCCCCAAATACAAAGAATTTATTTTATCGTTTGCAATCTCAGTCTTTTCTTCAGGGGGAACTTCATTCCTTGATCCATGGGGCATTTGTCATAAATGAAATGTGACCATATATAAAATGACTTAACTGAACTTTATTTCTATATTATGTCTGCAATAACCTTAGTAAAGTTCATAGATAAGACAAGCGTGTTCGGGCGCAAACCCGAACAGTTAATTGAACATCAGTAAAAGTTACAACCACATTCCTAATTAAAAAAAACATTCAAAACTAAGTATCGTTGCACAAGTAACATGTCGTATGCTTGAATGTTAAGGTGACTGGTTATCATTGACGGCAATTATTAGAACACACGAGAAGACACCGTAAACACATTCTTTTTCCAACGATCTCCTTTGAAACGAATGCCAAGAATCCCTAATATTGTTCGTGACACAACCACATTCCTAATTAAAAAAACATTCAAAACTAAGGATCGTTGCACAAGTAACATGTCGTATGCTTGAATGTTAAGGTGACTGGTTATCATTGACGGCAATTATTAGAACACACGAGAAGACACTGTAAACACATTCTTTTTCCAACGATTACCTTTGAAACGAATGCCAAGAATCCCTAATATTGTTCGTGACACAGCCATCGGAATATTGCACGCCGGCATGCGTACTGTAGAAGTTGCATTACAGGTTGGTACGTCCGTGAGGTCAGTACAACGTCTGAGAGAGTGTTACAATGCAACTGGAGTAACCACTGATCGTCAGAGAAGTGAACGTCCACGTGCAACAACACCAGCTGAAGATCGCTATATAGTGACGTCACATTTACGGAATCGTTTTCTCCTAGAAACTGTTACTACAGAGATCACTCAAGGAACTTATAACAACAGAATCAGTGCTCAAACTGTTTGCAATCGGCTGCAACAGCATGGTCTGAGAGCCAGGAGGCCATACGGTTGGACAGTTCTTACCCAACGTCATCGACATCAACGTCAAGAGTGGGCTCGTGCGCATCTGCGTTGGGCTCGACTTGAATGGCAGGTAGTGTTCTTTAGTGATGAATCCCGTTTTTCAGTCTCCAGATGTGACGGTCGACATCGGGTGAACATACGGAGGAATGAACGTTATGCTGACGCTTGTGTTGCTGAGAAAGATCGTTTTGGACGACCTGGATCTGTATTGGTTCGGGCTGGAATTGCACACGGTCATCGCACAGCTCGTGGAAATCCTACAGGGACGAGATTCTTGCTCAGTATGTTGTCTCTACCGCATCGCCAACGACAACATGACGTTTCAGCATGACAATGCCACAAGTCACACCACACGCATCACACGGGACTTCCTGCAGGCTAACCACGTGGTTGTTAAGCCTTGGCCTGTCAAAGTTCTGACATGAATCCAATTGAACAATTGTGAGACGAGTACGAAGACGTCAGAATCAGCCTCAGAACTTCCGGGAACTTGAAACTGCCTTGCTTGCAGATTGGAAACAAAAGTTTTGCTGATTTACCCACCTGAACTAGGAATAAAGGAAACCCGTGAAACCGCCTCATCTGTTTCATATTTAGATTTATGCATACACATTCAGATGTACCAGACACTATCCACAAGAATGTGGAATTCAACTTTCCCTCCATGTTGAACAATATTTCTGAAGCTCAAGCCGCTGGCGTTTACATCAAACAGCTACCGAGGTACAATCGAGCATTAATTCCATATCATCTCTCCTAAAAGTAGGGGTCGTTTGTACAATTCCGACTACATCATGTATGAATGAAATAGTGATGATAGCAGTTGTGATGAGCGTACCCTTACCCGCCAGTGACACCCGTTCCAAACACATGCAAAGTCCAGTCAGAAAGTCATACGACAAGTTGTTCATCGGGGTTACAACAGGGTCATGATCAAGGCCTTAGTTAGTCTTACAAAATGTGCGACGAATGGATGACATTTTCAGATTTAAGGCGTCAGCGACAAAACTGATGAACGATGCATTTCCCTCATTTGACTTGTACCTTATCTTACTCTCACAATTTGTAAGAATAAACACATGGTTATGATATAGTCGGGATAGTACAATGGACTTATTCTTTGGTAGAGAGTTCTTATTATTACGGAAAGGATTTTATCACCTTGATAGTCAAGGAATTTCAGCAGTTAGACATAGACCAATCGACATGAAAGAAAAACGGATTATCATATTATAAGTTCCCGGGTGTGGTGTTATAAGAGTAAAAGAGTAAAAGCTACAGAATCCTTTCTATAACCACATTAAAGAAACGAAGCGATTAAAATTCCACAACTACAAATAGTGTTTTCGGAAGTCGACCTATTGTGATTTTCTGACATTTCATATTGCAGTTTTCTTCATAATATAGCAGTGTGCGTTTGTACTTGTTTGATGAGACCAAAACAGCAGTGAGAATTTTTAAACTGCACATGTGCAAATATCGTAAGGTTACAATCAACTTTAGAGCCCCTGGTGAATATTGAATAAGCATCTTGCCTCTCATCGAACCTTCGCCTTCACTGTCTCTAACGGGAAGGCTGTATCACTTTTGTTGATAATATCTTGGCATTGTACCCAGTTCCGGCGCTTGTGACGCTCTTGCTATTGACGACACAGTTCGTGCTCATTTTGTTTCCAAACATTGGGTGCATACTGGACTTGGCAGGATTCCACCTTGTGTAAAAATGTAAAAGAAATTGTTTGGTGTTGTTGAATTTAAAAGGCTATACCATGCAAACAATTTCCAGTAGCCAGAGGGATGGTGAAAATCCTGCCGTGGCGCCATGCATGTTGCGGAGGTATTGTCTGTTGTATGATGATCTGTGATAAACTTGTTATTGCAATCTCCAGTGTATACAGGTTTTTGTATACACTCTTAAAAAACTAAATATAAAAAATAAAATAAAATAAAATAACAAACTTAAACTTTCCACGAGCAATACTGTTTATACGTTTCCCAGTGGTGGCCAAGTGGCCAAGTTCAGCCAACGTTGTCGACGGCGACGCAGGCGCCTCCCTATCCCGGAGGTGTTTAATGGGGGAAAGGTCTGGGCGTATTGCTGGCTATGGCCTTCTCTGGATGTTGCGCCGCAGGTGAGCATATGGACGGTTTGTTGACGTTGAGCACGGACGTTGTCGTCCTGAAAGACTAAACGTCGACCCACACGCCTTGCAAACGGGACAACAAAGGTTATCAGTATGTTGTCCTGACAGTACTGTCCATTGATCATTCCTTGCACAATATTGAGTGCGGTTTGCTCTGTCATATTGATACCACCACACACAATAACCGATCCACCGCCAAATCTGTAATAAGGTCTTAGGTTGAGATTGGCATGACGTTCATTTCGACGTCGCCAGACACGCCCACGCCCATCAAGGAAGTGCAAAGTAAATCGCAGTTCAGCTGAAAACATGACACGTGACCAGCGACGATTACCCCGACGTTGTGTACACCATTGACGCGTATTGGCAATATTTCGATATGTGAGAGGAAGCACAACACTGTTCGTCGAACATAGATATGAGCTGCATGTAAGTGATTCCTAATAGTCTGCGTGTTCGGGTGATCAGGCTCGTTGATGCATGTCATCGTATCCCAATTGCGTGGATCGATGCTCATGACAACCATCACTGGATTGTCTGGTCCAGACTATTATTTACAGACCACCGTCATATAGCTGGAATATATATTGCTGAGTGCGGCGTAAAACAACAAACAAATAACAAATCCTAATCCTCTGACCCGTAACTCGAACTGTAACGCCGCATCGCCAAATGTAGTTCATCAACAAACAATGAATGTAATCAAGTAAATCGCAACTGTATGACAAGCAGAATCAATAAGATTGACAGAAATAATTTCCAAAGACGTTAGTCGATCTTCCTTGAAATTAGGAATGACACCCGACGGACGTATGTGGCGCTACCGCTCGATTCACATGCAAACAAGGGTGTGTTTTGGTATTTGACAGACATAAACGTTATTGTATAGGATGTTTGTCATCAAGACTTTGCTCTAATACTTTATATTTCACGATCCTCTACGTTTTAATAACAATACATTAGTACTTTATAACTTGTCTTTGTCACGACGTCCGAAATACTGCCGATGCGACTTTATATTCTAACTCACTCATTCACAAGAGTAAAGTGCGACTATGCTTGACGTAAGAGGCGACAAACGGGATCGGGTGACTTGGTTGATGCATGTCATCGATCCCAATTGCGTGGATCGATGCTTATGATATCAATTAATGGATTGGTCCAGACTCGATTATTTACAGACTGCCGTTATATAGCTGGAATATAGCTGAGTGCGGCGTTAAACAACAAGTCAACCAACCAATCATTCACAAGAATCGTAGAAAGTAGAAGCAACACGTATCTTACTTACGGTACACTCAGATTCAATTTTAAGAACGGATTTCTGCTTATGTTTGTGTCCGTTTCGTTGCTAGTCTCTTCTTAAAACAATATTAAATTGAATTCTTTGTGTTTCAGAGGAGAAAATCAATAGAATCTGAATGTTATATAATTATATGTGAAGAAATGCCACATAACTGGAATTGTAGATCGTTTTCCATGACGACGGCGTCGGATCTCAAATACGTCGAACTATTTCTTGAGTTCGAATCATATGCAGACGAATATGGTGACTTAATTGATGCATGTACTCTTACTTAAGTTACATATATGCGATTTCACAATAAACAGTCTCTATAACTTCGGCCAAATCATAGACGCTCTAACTACGATTTTTGAATATATTTGGTTATTATGACAAAATCGGTTTTTAATTGAGGTTCGTGAGTCAGGAACTCCGTTCAGTCAGTCAAACATCGTGCTACAGTAGACTAATCTTCACTATCCTTCATACTAACCTTGTTCTTGTACCAGAGTGGAGATAAGAGGATGTCTTGCTTGCGAGGGCAACCACCGTACTCATCAGGAAATTGACACTTTGTATATCATTAGCCGAATTTAGCAAAAGGAAACGAAGCCTTGGCATCTCTTAGAAGGTATTTCATTCAATTATAAGTATGCCTGGCATTAAGAACTACATACTCTCAGACAGTAGGCGTGTAGTACTTGCAAAGTTGTGTTTCTACGTTTGGTAAGGCATAAGATGCTAAACCCCTCTTTATGGCATTATAATCTGTCCACACTGACTTCCTGGTACCTTCCAATACCAACGTCACGTCATTGCAATGTGTCCTGACTTGATGCACCGAAACAGACCAATCTTACCCATATCTATCATTGCAATCTGCTCAAGTTTTATGTGACTATTTGGCAAATATTATTCTTGTTAGTCAAAAATACAAAATGCCAAGGATTAGGGAATCAGCACAGTTATATACGAGGGGCGTTCAATTAGTTTTACAACTATATATGACATTTGTGTTTACACAAACATTGTCAACTTGTTGCAGGTGTGACACTAGTTGACACGTGTCATAACAAGTTCCAGACACAACAATAAGTTAGACGTGATGGCTTCATTCACCTAAGGGTGGTTACAATCATGGATTCTCTCAAATATGTAATAAGGTTCCTTACCAAGAAGGGATGCAAAGCAAAATGACTTCATATACTTCAAGATAACCTCGTGATGACGGGGAGTAAGTAGGTCAGCTAATGTGGATATAATAGGAAGAAAACTATTTCTGATGTGTTGATTAAATTGAGATCATTATACACCTGAAATTACCATGAACGTGAATAACAGATCCTCTTAAATGTAAGTACAGTCTACAGAGATAGATGCATGGGCCCCTCTCATTGCACTTAGGTCTCCCTGGCTGCCGTGTCATTGTCGGAGGACCTCACGCCACTGCGTATGGTGGCGAGACAAGGTACAATCCAGGAGAGTGGTGAAAGCTTCAGAAAACACAAACCCTTAATACTGAACATTGTGTCTCTCACTTCGTGGATCAGGTGGCTTAAGGCTCCGCTATTCACTGGACAGGGTTGTGCCCCTTAGAATATCCTCACCACTTTTCATAGGTCCTAGGTGTAGATCCCAGATACACCCGATGACAATACTTTGTCTGCCTCATATCTCAAAATACTTTTTAATCCACTCAGGCTACTAATCTTGATCTTGAACTCTGAACTCTAGGGGCGGTCGGGTAACCTCGTGGTTAAAGCGTTCGCTCGTAACGCCGAAGACCCGGTTTCGATTCCCGACATGGGTACAATGTGTGAAGCCCGTTTCCGGTTTCCAACGTCGTGACATTGCTGGAATATTGCTAAAAGCGGCGTCAAACCATACTCACTCACTCACTCTCTCAAACCGCTCTATATTACAATCGAATGGTTAAACCACGTGGATTAACCATGGGTTTCGTGGGTTTCGCCTCAGGTATATAACGTCTACGTTTAACGTGGTTGACTTCGAGATTTTCATCCACCAGCGTCTCAGCAGACATTGCTGTGGGCAGTGTGGTCAGGTGTTGAAAGCATATGAACGCAAACTCGCTTTGTTGGAGTTACTAACTCCGTCCACCACGACATACGCAACGAAGTTGGTGATAATGTCGTCAGTAATTAATCCAACACTGATGGTTAGTTTAAAAAACTACCCCTTCAACCACAATGTTACTGAATCTTTTTGGAATCTCATTAATCCGAATCATCGAGTTTCAATGGCGTGGGACCAATCAGTACCGATTCAGTGTAACAGTTGGAGTATCAACAGAAACACCGACACAGCTCTAATACAGAGTAGGGTTTGGGGTGGGTTATATTTCTGTGGTTCGATCTTTGCATCTACCATACCGACTTCCATGTTGGGGTAGCCACAGTGTGATCTCGTCACTTATCGGAGTAACCTAAATGAGACCAGTGTATGTTTAGAGATAACAAAGTGATAGTATAACCCTATGACCGGAAGTTGCAGCAATGTGGCCTCATCATATACTAGTAACCCTTACGACCGGAAGTTAGAGAACTGAGACCTCTGCAGATAATGTCAAATCGTCACTACACATCTCTAGGGTAACAGACGTCTGTTGGTTTGAACAGTAACTCGATGTGTTATATCATATGAGCAGCTATCTGGTGAAGAGCCATGCGAGATATCTACTGATATGATCATCCTTCAACATCGAGTTCAGTCGAGATTTTGTCTGTTTTCAGGTATGTTGTGGCTTCAGGAAGTGTGATCACAATCTGCAGGTGCGCGGCTGGCTTTGCATCTATGGCATGACACTGAAAGTCGCCATGGTCACCTGACAAGCAGCTGGCGATGAAGTGAACCACACTGATGTGTCTAGACAATGTATCAATCTGACAGTGAAACTAAATGAGTTGCTTGATAGGGTTCTACGGTGAATCAAACACAACTTGGTTTGTGGTTAAAGAATGTGGCATTGGAACCCGGTGGATTTATTGCAATATAACTACCAAAATTGAACACCAAGTAAGCCATTTATCTGTGCAGGAAAATCGAATAAGGCGTGGCATGACATTATTTAGGGGGATTGCAAGTCCGCGGGGACTCGGTTAGAATTGGTCCCCTATAACTTATGCTGGTCGACCAAAACGATGAAATGGATCGGGATGTCAGTCTCAGTGACTCCATTGATTGTATGTCACCGTACCACATTATATCAATCACGGGTTTGGCTGGTACGGATTCGATTATTTACAGGCCGCTGTCATGTACATGTAATACCAGTATATGCTGAGTACGGCGTTAAACAACAGAAAAACAAACGGACTGGGTTAATATATGACATTGAAATGTCCTATAAGGAAATAAAAACAAAATGATTTAAGCCAATGTGTCAACTGTTATTAGTAAAGGAAATTTCAACCCTCTCTCTTTAAAACATCCTTTGAGATCAACTTGATTGGCATGTGTCCGCACAAAGGCAGGAAATTAACGGCATAATAAGGACAAAACAGTTAAAGTCAGTGTGTCAACTTTAATCGGGTTTACTACAACACTCGTGTTAAACATACTTTCTGTGTTGAGGTTGAGGCAAGAGGACACAGTCAATGTCGATGTTTATAATTGGCAAGTCATCAACGACATCGTAAATGAAGCGTACATACATAACAAGTCGCTGAAAGGAACACAACAGTGGTGTTTCTCTCTGTCCTCGCATATATGCATCAGTTCAACAGCTATGTTGACGAATTGTATCAAATCAACACATTTGAATCAAAGCCACAAAACACTTTCCATAATCATAAAACCATTATAAGATTCCGACTATATCCAACTAAAAGTATGTGTTTATGACTCACGTTCTCATAGTGACGATACAAGATGTTCGGGAAAAGGTGATCCGACCCGTGAAGATTCCGGGGTAGAATAGGTCTTCAGCAACCCACGCTTGCCGTAAAAGGTGACCATGCTTGTCGTAAAAGGCGACTAACAGGATCGGGTGGTCAGGCTCGCTGACATGGTTGATGCATGTCATCGATCACAATTGCGTGGATCGATGCTCATGATGCCAATCAATGGATTGTCTGGTCCAGACTCGATTATTTACAGACCGCCGTCATATAGCTGGAATATTGCTGAGTGCGGCGTTAAACAACAAACCAACCAAATCAAAACGTATCCGTTATTCAGTGCATACATGAGAACACTTTTGTCCACTTATATCGGTTTTGTGTCTTACTCAATCAAATAAATAAGACTGCAATTATCATCTATTTGTGGCCACTTTGACACCTGTGTTTCTCTCAAATGTGCCAGTCCCTGTCAATGAAATTAAAAAAAGAAAAATTAAGTGATAAGTTATTGTATTTTGAAACATGAATTCAGTTGTTTCTGTAATGCACATAGCTGCAGAAAAAAACCCAGATGATGAACGGGGAAACGATCCAATGCACCCGATTCCGGTTTGTTTTGTATTATGCCACTTAAGTGTTCGTTGATAGCATTGCAACATCTCAATCATGGTTTAAGATGACGTAGATGCTGACACTAATTCAGTGGACCGGAGATTGTAATCACCAACATTTACTTTAACCCTGACAGGTGACAGGCAGCTGGCTTTCGAACACAGAACATAGAGCGATTATTGACAGCGTTTATTAGACAGCGCGACATTGAACTAGGGGAGAAATGCTGCAGCATAAATGTTACAGCTGATCAGATTTACATATTTTCTGAATACTTTATGATATATGTAACTATACTCACACGCAAAAGAAACGCAAGACGAGTATGCATTATACATGTTATATATTTTCAACAGTAAAGACAAGAAATACTAATGGGGCAAGATTGACAAGAATTTGACTGAAGACAGTTTAATGGATTAAAAGGCAGATGACATAATTGTTTTTTTCAAATGTTGAGGGCTTACACAGTTTCGGGTCAATACCAAAAATGTCAGTCAATACCTGGTGTGACCACCATTAGCATTGATCACTGCCACACATCTCCTGTACATTGAGTGGATCAGTGATTTGTGAAGGCCCTAGGGATCCTCCTGCACACATCCAGAGCAGCTGTGCGTAGTTCATCGGCAGTTGTAGGGACTGAGCACACATGGTGCAAACGCCTTTGAACCTCATCCCACAAGTGTTCGATGGGGTTCAGATCAGGGCTGAGGGCTGGCCACGGTAGAACACGGATCTTGTGTTGTGTTGTTGCAGAAATGCCATGGTAGCTCTGGCAACATGGGGACGAGCGTTGTCCTGCTGGAAAATGTGTTGTTGATGTTGTGCAAAAAATGGACCTTCAGAAAGCACATGGGTCCAAGACTCGCATTAAGTCCAATCCCTGCCCATATCATGACGCTAGGTCCACCCAAACGCTTTCCACAACGTTTCTGTCAGCGAAACGATCATCTCGACGCCACCAAATTCTGACGTTTTCGTTTGTATGGGAGACACAAAAGCGACTTTCTCTAGAGAAGATGACACGCCTCCACTCACGATGACGCCAATTGTGATGACCCTGTGCCCACTGAAGTCGTGCTTGTCGATGCCGTGGTTGGAGAACAGGACGACGTGCTGGTCGGCGACATCTGAGGTTGTTGGAACGGAGACGTCGGATCACAGTGTCCCGGCTAATGTTTCGATTATGTGTTCCTATGGTCTGTCGAGCACTTTCATTTGCAGTTAGGAACGGATGTCGCTGGTGTTGACAGGTAATCTGCCGATCTTGTCGAGGTGTGGTGACCCAAGGACGACCGCTCCGAGGAAGGTCATCTGTGGTCTGTGTAGCATTGTATGGATGCAGGAGACGGTAAATTGTGGTTATGTTAACGTTGAAATGACGGGCAACATCTTGACTCTCCAGCTTCCAAACGTCCGATAGCCTGGTTTCTCTGAATTTGAGTTAGGCGTGGCATTGTTGACCAAGGAGTGGTAGATCCAAGAATCGGCCACCGTTGTATACCCACTAGAGTTCGTGACAGTTCGTGCATTTTCGATTTCGCGAGAAATGGGTCCATGATACCCACATATTCATTGAAATGGTGCATTTTGGCGATTCGTTTTTTATGTTTTTACTCGGGGCTTCCAAAATGCAACCAAAAATATTGATGACACCACCAGGCTTCACTACATGCTAAAACTCGTATCAATTTATGGTTCCGTGTTTGTTACAAATTTGCTGAAAAAAAAACCCACTTGCGTTTCTTTTGCGTTTGAGTATATATATATTACCTGTAACAAACAAGTTATCATTAAGCGGTAAACGCAAACGTACGACGCATGTGTACACACATGAACTACATCGCATTTCATCATAAGAGCTTCTACATGAATTTAAATCAATGCTTATAATAAAACCACAAACGTGCAAATGTACTGGAAAAGAAAGTACGAAAATTTAAATTGAATAAAGCCCTAGTACGCCAAGTATGTGACCATGTGAAGGTAATTCTAATTTGTAAATACTTGGCAGCAGCAACATATGCATATCTTCAAAGAATGAGAGCTTTGTCGTTGAAGTTTGTTCTGACTACACGACAACAACATGAATACGACATCGTATGTGACGATGATAGTTACATTTGCGCTCCTCGTTCGTTTCATTGTTGGTTGTTCTATCTGATGGGTTTCTTATGAGATTTCTGTATCGCAAGGATAATGGTACAAATATATAGTATTATCATATTATGGGTAGGTTTCTCGGCAGGATAAAGCCAACGGATAAAAACGATATCTGTTGGTGTCATGCGGATAGAGATGCAAATATTAAAGGTCAAGTAGGGACTACTTTCACTGTTTATAAACAAACATGGCGTAGCCCTTGTCATTCGGCGATCGAGTCAGAATTAACCATCGGGAATCTGGATAAACTACAGGGATAATTGCTGTAATCAGTATGAAAAGAATAGTCTAATATACTGAAAATCAGTGTCTAACTGTGACGTAGCTCAGGCATTTTACAAGTTTTGGCAACTTTGGAGATGTAATTTGCCAAACAATTTAGCAAGGGCACTAGGCAAGCGGGATCACTTTACATATCTGTTCTTGTAGACCGCTGCGGCTTGGAAAGTTTTCCACAAATTAAAATAGTTGGGTTTGGCCGAACTATGTTCGAATTGTTACCTTGTTTCGTTTTGTCGCTGTGTTTACATCTGACTACACTTCTAACGTAATGACAGGACAGGCCGACTGTCAACGACGTCTCAACGTGGCCGTAACGTCTCATAGACTAGGGTTTAGAGTAGCTTCCCTTTGGGCAAAGGGCAGTTACTCTAGCGGACAGACCGATGAATTGCCACGAAAGGCAAGTAAAAACAATTGTTGTTTTGCGTATATGTTGCTTCCCCACTGTATAAGAAATAGATTTCAGTTGGAACTATATTGGCTACTGTCACTGTCTGACTGACACGTCACTTATCCTGTGACGTAATAAATATTAATGCGCGCATTCCACGAAAACTCGCAATGGCGAGAAACCTACCCATTATATGATAATACTATGTTTGTGAGAGAGGGAAAGCGATTTACAAGCACAGAATTAAAGAATGACATTATATGATAAAGAGGTTATCACGCTTGTGTGTTTGGGGATGGTAAATATCCTGTATTAGGAATAAACACTATGAATTTAGCTCGCCAAGGCTCGCTAAATACACTGTTCATTCCTAATGCAGGATATTTACCATCCCCAAACACACTCGCGTGATAACCTCTATTGATCGATCTGACAACAGTAATCCTAACCGTTACCTTAAACTAATGTAAACCGTACACTTCAATGGTAACCTTGGCTCTATCACACTAATTCTTATGCTTACCCAAACAACAGTTTGACCTTCTCGGAATGGTGTATGAATAGCACAGTAAGGCCATATGATGGCGATGATCGATTCGCCAAATCTACAAATCTGCATGCTACATGCACTCTGACCAATAGCTTTGATTAATTTACATTACTTGGTCTAGGCTATGACAGGATATATGTCATAACTATGGTTGGGCAGCTGAATAATATCATCAGACACAGGATAATAGTAAATATTGAGTATTAGATGACGAAAGTGGTGTTACTGCTTTTAGAAAATAGCTGATAAGGTGTGAGTGAGTGAGTATGGTTTTACGCCACTTTTAACAAAATTCCAGCAATATCACGGCTGGGGACACAGGAAAATGGGCATCACACATTGTACCCATGTTGGGAATTAACCCAGGTGTTCGGCGTGACGAGCCAACGCTTTAACCACTAGGGTATAAAACAACCACAGCTGATAGGGAGATGCATATAGCAATAACGTGGGTGTAACGGATGTAACGCTCTATGTGTTTGTTTTGTTTCATGGACAAAGCATTGACATTTCGTATATTATGATTTTCTACTTTCAAACATTCAGTGGGAATTCTGGGTTAGAATCAGTCCCCATAACTTTGCTTGTCCTATGAGTAAACAAGGGAAGATCAGATTGTCATGTTCTTTGACTGGCGCATGGCATAGGTTGTTGCGCTCGTTTTCGATCACCGATTTGCCTGACCAGAACTGTATTCTTTGACAGGCTTAACGTGAGAAAGTTGGAGTATCGCTGACAGCGGCAACGTTCTTACTGCAAACATTCTACTTAATATTTTTCTTTGTCTTGCTCAGGCAAAAATGAAATTAAATGCATGCACAGTGGCCAAGGAAAAGAACATGACACAGTATCTGAAATGATAGCTTATTTTGTAGCTGAAGTCATGGTAACAAATGTTATCGTGAAATAAAACAGAACTATAAACTTTTAAAATTGAAATGAGCCGAGTTTTAGACTATCAGAGTGTGCAATCTCTATCGAGAATTTGTAGCCTTCGGGTGGAAGAAATCGAATAAAAGAAACTCATTTAATACCCACGGCTACTGTTGTTAAATGGTATCCTGTTATTTCTGAAAACTTATCCAGGCTTTAGGGCTTATGGAATTGTATTTTTACATTTTTTAGAACCTGCCAAGAAAACAGCTGCTTCAATTGAAATGTTATTTCACTACAGAAAGATGTTTTTAATTGTTTTAATAATATCCAAATCATACGAGAAGTCGTCGGTTGGTTTAGGGAGTTAATACAGTTCGCTTTAGAACTATGTTTGTGATATTTGTCTGCTTGAAAGATACATGTACGATATAGAATTAACATTAACATATGAAATGATAGTAACACAATCATGAGGAGAATGAAGCATTGTAGGGTTCCCAACTGGTTAAAGCGAGACAAATCAATTTAAAAAAACAGCAATTGTAGAAATAGAAAAAAAACATGCTTGTTTTATTTCGCTCAAAGTAATACCTATACATCTTTCCATATCTGTTTTCATTTAAATGACTACTTAGTACGGAGACATACAGTGCACAAACTACTTGAGGTATATTTGAAAAAAGTAAAGGTGAAAGAAAAGATGTGTATGCCTACCGTATCACATCAACAAATGTCTCATGGGAATTGAAGCCTTTTCAGTACCCTTTCAGCACTACAGATTGACTGAATTTAAACTTGTAAAATTCCTGGAACCTCATTTGGTATTGTTTTCCTCTCTCTTGGGGATAATGATAACAGAAGAATTTCGACATATATCTACACATGAAGGAAACAAAGACGTAAGATTCCAAAACCTTATTTCAAATGGGTGTCTGACGATGCCTTTTTCACACTGTATTAAAACACTAATACGTTTACTCAACGTTTATGAATCATCTTGGACAATATCCTGAAACTTTAATTGTCACTGACATGCATGAAGCTTTACATGCTTAACATCAAAGTTAACGAGCTGTCGCCGGAAACCGATTACATACGTGCTGGCGACTATCCGATTATGTATAAATTTAGAACGTTCCTGTCTTCAAACGATGTAAGGTTACTAAGAAGCCTATGTAAATATCTATGTCAAAGTTATAAAATGAGAGTTTTGCAAACTAGTGAATACCATGATGTAAGTTATTTAGCAATGTATGTACCATTCTACTATGCATATATGCACCTTATGGCCATGGGCCAGTGGTCTACATAGGAATAAGGTGAGGTGAGGTGAAATTCGGTTTAACGTCGCGTCCAAGATTATTGCACTTATATAGCGACGTGCATGTGTATGTGTGTGTGTGTGTGTGTGTGTGTGTGTGTGTCTGTGTGTGTGTGTGTGTGTGTGTGTGTGTGTGTGTGTGTGTGTGTGTGTGTGTGTGTGTGTGTGTGTACTAGTCCGGACTGATGCCGATTTATAGTGCTGGCACACTGAGATACCATGTCGCAGTTTAACGTGAATACCCCACTCAGACACAGTATACTGACTACGAGCCGACCAGTCCTTGTTTTAGCCCTTTAATGCCGAGCGCCAGACAGGATAACAACAAGTACCATTTTTAACGTCTTTTGGTATGACGCAGCCGGGGATCGAACCACTAGACCACGGAGGCGGACCCCTACATACGAATAAAAGACTTGCCTTGGCCTGACCTGACTGTGAGGTGATTCAAGGGAGACAGTGGATGTGAGAATGTGTACACTCTCAGGAGAATGTGATGAGTCTCGAGCAGGGTGAATGATAAAGCGCGTGAATGGGATCGTGAGTTCGTGAGTGCGTGGGTTAGCTGAATATTATTCATATCACGGCAGGGGGCACGGGTGGCCCAGTCGTCTAAGGCGCCGCGATTTGCTTTGCAGAGCTGCGTCCCATTGGCATGCCAGAAACCTATGATTGTGAGTTCGAATCCCGGTTCGCCCAGATTATGTTTCTAGGTTTAACAGCACCATACCCATGGGTTTCACCGAAGTGCTAAACGCCTGAGACCTATCACATCGGGCTTTCCTCCAAAATGAAGCTGACACGCCGGGATACTGGAATATTGTTAAAAGCAGCGTTACACCAAACTCACCCACTCTCTGTCAACTTGTTGTTGGATGAAACCTGAATGATGCAAGACGTAGACGTTTGCCTCGTTGGTAACATCCGCGAGCAAGAACATGGTGCTGACACGTCATAATCGGGTCGAGATAAAAATAATAAATTGGTTTGAAAAGCTAACTAGAATATGATGAGAGGTAGTAACTAATATGTAAACCGTCTGTGACGTCGGGGACGATTTCATGATGAGGGAAGTTATCTATTACACATAAGATGCCCCGAGCGTTATGCTATATAAGGTACATACAGTATTTCAGTGACGTGCTGTAATATTAACTAAATAAAATCATGCCCACACCAGAAATATATTTCAGATAATGCACATGCATTTATAGCTTGACAAATCCATGCTTGAGCTACTTGGTTACCTTACCGATGTAGCTTGAATTGCAATCAATCACATATCTTGTATGTGATTCAAAGAACATGTTTTGATTTTAGGTTGTGTTACTGGAAACACGCAATATTCAATACGAAACATACGCTCATTGGTCATAGTCATATCAAGAAGTTATACAATTTAACCCAAGAATATACAGACATGAATGATACATGTACAGCTCGTTAATCCCTTTCCAATCCACCTATTACCAAATATTTCATGATGCCTCCATGGCTAGATATACCGCAATGCAATAACCATTCCCCAAAATCTCGGAAACGCAAACATTTTTTTGTCAGAAAATGTCATCACATAAACGGAAGGACCAATGAAGGACATATCCGGGGGCTCGTTTCATAACCACTGAAATAATTTTGATGCGAAGAAGAGGACTCTTAGGACCACTTGCACAAACGTGTTGACGGTGAATCCGAGATTGGCATGTGGAGATGTATAAAGTGCAGTGTATATCGACATCGAAGTATGTAACATCAATTTAGATACGGAAAGAGAGACACATGAAACGCATTGAAGTTGGTCTTTTGCAAATTTACCAATATGTTTTTTGTTAGATAGTTTTTTAAAAATACATTTGAACACGAAATGTGTTGCCTTCACTTTTTATTACCTCAAATGAAATACAAATTCGTTTTCTTTTTTCCGAGTGTACATACATGTATGGTGGTTTTCTTTTGCGAACATAGTGCTGTTATCACTGGACGTATTGATGGAATGGAGAGTCCCTTGCGATGCCCTGACTCCGACTTGATCAGTTACAAAACTCCGCCGTGTATAGCCATTCTATTACTGTCTGGCGAGATAAACAGAATGTCAGACATGATATCTCCTGAGGGAGACGTTCGGTGACAGATGTGAAATGTAAATGAATTCAGATGACACGAGGAAGACAGGGGGGGGGGGGGGGGAATGAACTTCTTAACGCTACACTGGACACACACTACACTGTTCTGTTCTCCAGGTCTCTACCCTCTATTTCACACTGCTTATTATTTAATATGTAACTGTCACATAATCTCTGCACATGAAACAATTTACATTTGTTAAGTATTACTATTGTCGTACTTGTTTTTACCCGGAAATAACCATGAAGGCGGTGTTCCTATCATGTAGACAGATATTACCTGGAAATAACCATGAGAGTCGTGTTCCTATCGTGTACAAAAAATCACCTGGAAATAACCATGACGGTCGTGTTCCTATCATGTAGACAGATATCACCTGGAAATAGCCATAACAGTCGTGTTCCTATCATGTAGACAGATATCACCTGGAAATAACCATGATAGTCGTGTTCCTATCGTGTACAAAAAATCACCTGGAAATAGCCATGAAGGTCGTGTTCCTGTCATATAGACAGATATTACCCGGAAATAACCATGACGGTCGGGTTCCTATCATGAACACAGATATTACCTGGAAATAGCCATGACGGCGATGTTCCTATCATGAACACAGATATTACCTGGAAATAGCCATGACGGTCGTGTTCCTATCATGTAGACAGATATTACCCGGAAATAACCATGACGGTCGGGTTCCTATCATGAACACAGATATTACCTGGAAATAGCCATGACGGCGATGTTTCTATCATGAACACAGACATTACCTAGAAATAGCCATGACGGTCGTGTTCCTATCAAACAGCAGTGTTTACCTGGAAATAACTACAACGGCGGTTATAGATTTGTTTTAAATTATAGCTTCGTCACATCTATTACAAGAACGCACCTGTCAGTATATCGAAGTAAACGCACTGGTGAAAAAGCCAGACAAGTTTAAGTATAAATTTGAGATTTGAGTCATAAAACCTACATTCTGAGTGTGACGGAAAGAAGCTACATTTTACTTCGAGTTGCGTGGTGTCTGATCCCTTGGAGGACATTAGAAAAAAGTAATCCAAACAGATTGGTTGTATAAAAGTAGTCCCATTCACCCGGCGATCAATCCCTGCATAGAGCTTGCAGACGTCGCCTGTAACAACCACGATTTACCGTTCTCGTCATCCCCTTGTGCTACTACCCTGTCCGGATATTGAAACCAATACATCTGAAAACATACCTCCTCCCAACAAGTAACATACCGTGAAACCATTGAAACCTATCCAAGTTCAGCTGTGGTGTTGGAGTTGTTAACAAAGATGGCTACGACGTGATGTGCTCTTGAGGAATGCAAATACATCATGTACTTGTTTAATTCCAATGTTGTATAGTCAGAGGTATACATCGCGCAGACCTTGCGCATTAGTTAGACAAACCACAGCACATGAGTTTAACAATTCCACTTTTAAAACAACTTTACTCGTTTTGTGGATATTGTCAACAAAGTAAACACCCTTCACCGCCTTATCGGTCTGATGCGGCAACGACGTCATCAAACATATTCTTAGCATTGCAGGAATCACAGAATGGAATATATAATTTAATTAATTTCTATCAGTGCAATATATGTAGAAAGAGAATGAGTGAGTGAGTATGGTTGTACGTCGCTTTTAGCAATACTCCAGCAATATCACGGCGGGGGACACCGGAAAATGGGCTTCAGACATTGTACCCAAGATGTACCCGGAGATTGTGACACCCGATCCCCATTATTAGCATAAGACTGGGGTGCTATTTATCATTGATCTGAGAGAGAGAGAGAGAGAGAGAGAGAGAGAGAGAGAGAGAGAGAGAGAGAGAGAGAGAGAGAGAGAGAGAGAGAGAGAGAGAGAGAGCTTTTGAAGCATCCGCCAGGAAGACACTTTAATTAATTGCCATGTCCTGTCCAAAAAAAATACTGAAACCGGGTTTTGAGAAAATCTCATGTCGTTTGGAGACACGAATGACGAGGATGGGTCGCTACGCACACTGGGTCACAGCGGGCAACGCTTAAACGCTCTTGATAGCCTTGGACGCTTCATTAGGCCCGCCCGAGATCGTCTCTTTATCCTTCCGCACAGATAAGCAATCACTTTGTTAAAACAGTTCCTCGAGGACATCTTGGCAGTGCTGCGTCCAGGGGTCTGGGTTTTCAGCGGCACGAGGATATAGTGCCTCTCCAGCCTCTGACGGATGGGTCCATGCTGGCTTGACTGTGAGATGAGGATAGAGATGGAGTGGTTCACATGTGAGATGGCTCAACGGAGGACGAAGATACGGACGTACATTATTTGGCCGAATCTGCCACTGACAGTTTCTGCCTGGAGTACAATCCCCTATGATTTAAATCAAGTTGCAAGGCTCTCGCCTGGTAATTATCAGACTGATACGAATCAAACTGTGAATAATTTTGTATTCATCATCATTGGCTGTTTTTAGGCTGTTAAACATTAACAAGAAACTAATGCCAATTACGGATTTATATAGTAAATTAGGTTTTGTCAAGTCCTAAGCCCTCTAGGGCAACTTTTGACATTAAATTACAAAGGACAAATAGTCATTAATTCTGAGTTTGGAGGAGAATGATCTCGATATTGCACATAAAATGTGGAAAGACGACAAGGGCAGAGTCAATGCGTTTGTTTAGGTCGATATCATATATATATGGAATGCTAGAAAGGACATCGTCGCGCTGTCGTATTGTCGGGCATTTTAACCCTTTTTTTGGCTCATTTTTCATTGGGCGTCAAAGCGACAACGCGACGTATGTTGACGTTGAAAAAGTCGCCGTGTCGCATCGTCGCGCCTTTGTAAAAGCATTTGCTTGTTTTTGTAAGGGCGACAATGCCAATTCCATGTATGGGTAATACCTAACGAGCTACGAAGAATTGTGGATTATCTGCCATAATGTACATACACCATTCGGAGTACAGTAAGTGTTAATCCGTACTTTGAGTTTCGAGTTTCTAATTGTGCACATTATCCGTTGTCATTATCAGAAGGAAGGGATGTTTATTGTTATGAATGTGAGAGTGGGTATGGTTTTAGGCCCTTTTAGCACTATTCCAGCATTAATATATTGTTATATCACTGCGGGGGATACCAGAAATGGGCTTCACACCTTGTGGGGAATCGAACCCGAGACTTCGGCGCCAACAATTCCGCATGGTCACCCATTGTGTTAATCAGTAAATGGGTAACAATTCTATGGTCACGAATATAAGGGTAACGCTATTTTCAGGGCATTATCATTTGCAGAAGCCAGAGGTCTTCCATTAACTGATAAAAAACCGAGGGCTTCTGCAAATGATAACGCCCTGAAAAATAGCGTTACCGTAAATTATAGCTAAAATAGATAGAATTTGTAATCAAATAAAAATAAACAATATCGGTTTTGAAACATTTAGTGCAATCAATACGAATTTAACTGACCCACATTTACAAATATGGAAACGTCATAGAACAAACCAGATGACGTCACAGTTGAACCTGTGAAGTCACCTAACAACGGGCGTGATAATGGCCCGTCGTCAAGCAATATGAGGGCATTATCAAGTTACAGTGGCCCGCTCATTTCTGTTAACATGCAGTCGGTTTTATGATAATTCTATCCATTTTAACTATAATAAAATGTATTACACTGAAGCTATATTATAAAAAGGTCGTGTCATACATATAATAAAGAGCTGTCTACAGAGGTAATTAACACTCGTTAAGTTATGAAACGTTTGCCTATCGGTGATGTCAGTTACGGATGAATGACGTCATTTTGCATTGTTCTACATATGTAAGCAACAATATGACGTCATGTTATATCAATCAATAATTGTGATAAAAAAAATTTGTTTCTCGAATTCCATTTTAGAACGATAGTAGCTGGTAGGTGAATGAAACCCCAGTCGGCTTTTAATGAATAAAGTCTGCTATATCAAGGAAGGAAGACACCACTATATCACACACATCACGCCCAGGATGTGAAAAGACCTGGGTTTTCTGAATGACAAACGGACTATTTTACCGTTACGTTAACCCGAAGCCTTGATACCACAAGGTTGAAAATCCTATTTACATTGTGTTTTTCCCACAAAATGGTTTTGTAATGTGTTGTATGCAAGTATACCTACAAGTAGAATGCTTTCTTGTTTTTTCCCGATCAACGAGCATTCGGTTTAAAAGACACCAGGTAACTAAGTGATACTAAATAGAGGGATTATGTTTTAAATTTTATAGTACGGAAACAGATTGATATTGTTGCTGTGACGTTCTTATCTACTGTCTATCTACTGTACTAATAATCAAAGATGCTATTGTAAATTGAAACAGAAACAAATATCTCTCATATGAACCGTTTGTATTTGTTAGTTTGTTTGTTTGTTGTTGTTTAACGCCGCACTCAGCAATAGTCTAGCTATATAACGGCGGTCTGTAAATAATCTAGTCTGGACAAGACAATCCAAAGATTGACATCATGAGCATTGATCCATGCTATTGGGATACGATGACATGCATCAACCATGTCAGCGAGCATGACCACCCGATCCCGTTAGTCGCCTCTTCTACCCCGGATCTTCACGACGCAATTGCGAGGGTTGATCGAAAAAGAAGGAATAGTGTAAAAGTAGAAAATGTGTTGTTGCATTACATGATGCCAGGAGCCATGGAGGCAGTAAAGCAGGTGTCTGTGACCTTTGAGGAATACTTGCGGACCTTGCAGTGATCAGGTACTTGCAGATTACTGTTTGGACTCCTGCTTATTTTATTGACTTCTCATAGCGAAACAATTTGCATAACTGGCTCAAGTTGTTGTGGACATACCTCTTTGACATCACGTAATGTCCACAACAGATTTCACTTTTACGCAATTATTTGTATGTGAGGCTTAAAACGTATCAATCAACTCTCGTATGTGGGTTCATTCTAGACAGCGATGGCACTGTGATGCAGAACAGTCCAAAAACACGAAAATGAAGTGCTTAGTCGAATAAATTTTGGTGTCTTATTGCATGTGTGGGCCAAATAGCCTTTGTATAATGAGTGTTGAAAGTCTGGAAGTCTCCCATGACTAATAACACTGCAAACACGAAAACGTCGTTTTTTTCCGTATATGGTCATTGGACGGAAAAACGACGTTATTTGGACGTTTTCAAACCATCGTTTTTCCGTCCAAATAACGTCGTTATTTGACATCGGAATTTACTGGGAGAGAACGATAGCGTTAAGCTCCTCCCTTTCTTGATTGACATTGTCAATCAAGCAACAGCGTCTACCGGTATTTCTACTTCTCAGATTTCATTGGTCAGTCCCCGCGTGTTAGATTACAGGCCCGCGTTTGACGCTGCACTCGAAGCGCTTAGCGGAAGTACTGAAATCAATCGTTCTGCGCATGCGGATTACTTAATGTCTTGACCAAATTTTCCGTTCTGTGCAAGCGCGATTTCGCGTATTGTTTCCTAGATTTAATGTCACCACTATTTGACAATGGTTCATAAACACAGTCACGTGAAGGTTCGGAATCGTAACGAGTAACTCCATTTAAATTGAAGAGGATTCCCAGTGATATGGGAGATTCCAAGATGAAACTATTCTTTGGCTGTCTAGGCTGCCACCCAAACCGATCTAAACGGGACCCGATAGCTTATTGTATGCTATATAGTCATATGGAAGTGGACAAGAACTATACATTGTATTCCGGCCGATTGTTCTTGCATTTACTTATAATTCAGGAAAATGGACTTAAAAGGGGAGTTGTTGAATGTAATTATTTTAATTATTAAATGTTGCCTATACACTAATCTGGACGAACTTCTCATTGCTCTGTTTATGTCATCCTATATACTATTAGTATGTTACCGTTCTAAAGTCAACCTCTCACATAACATTATATTGTTCATAGTATCAAAGTTTAATCAACAATATCAAGAGTAGCGATTTAAACCACTGAAACGCCCAAACACAAGGCTGTTATCAAGCGCTAGTGCAGACGTGATGCATCGCAAAAACTGTATCGTGATGTCTTCAGAAATTCAATTATACTACGAGATAGTACGGCTAACGCTGACTCACCGGTGGAACAAAGACAATATCGCTAATACAGATATAACGTATTTGAATGTTAATACTAAAGACAAACAATCACTATTTTTGCAGTGACGATATAACACGTATACACGTTTATTGTTAACTTTCATCAGTTTTGCTCTTCATTTTAATAACTTTGTTTTCACATATATATGTAGCAATACCCGACAAGCATGTCATACATAATTATGGGGCAGTTTTCAATCTTGTACTGACTTACCCTGGTGTTAATGAGCGAAGTTTATTGGCTTGTGTGTAAAACCCCGTTTTTCTGGTAATCCTATTATTACTTAGTTTATTTCTATCTAATAACACCCTGTTCTCTGGATCATGGCTCCGTGACTATCCATAGCAATTAAGATGAACATTCAGTTCAAGTAAATGAATGAGTTTGTTTTGACGCTACAGTCAGTCAAAAAACCAATGCTGTGAGGTTTGATAACACACTTCTACCAGGTCGAACATCGTGGATCCTCATTTTCTGCCTAAAGAGAATCATAGTTCATATGCTAATCCATCTGCGAATACCCTCCCACTCAAGATGACCTTACTTGTTGCTAAATCTGTCATCTATCCCCCTAATCTCACCCGCCCCAACCCCCCACACGCACGCACACACACACACACACACACACACACACACACACACACACACACACACACACACACACACACACACAACAACTGACCTAAATAACCTGGACAGGAAATACTGCTGATAGCCTCTGGTCAACTCAGCCGCGCCACCGCAGAATGTTCGTCCAACTCTGCAGGGGGCATTCTCAGTGGCTTCAAACGCGCTGAAATGTTTTCGCCTTGCATCCAAGATGGTGAACAAGTGAAATCGTATGAAATTTGGCTATTTAAGGTCCTATCTCTTTTTTGATTACCCAATAAAGTCAATTCATAGTTACACGGTTGTGAAGAAGCTTACAACTTTATAAGACTTATTCATCTCATTCCAAAAAAGCTACTCGCGCTCACATAAAGTTGTAGTTATTATGTCACTCTTTTATTTCTTTAAAAATATATTACATGTTCAACAATAACAATTAAGATGAACATTCAATTTCCGATATAAGTAAATGAATAAGTGTGTTTTACGCCACAATCAGTCAAAGACCGACGTTGTCCCGTCTGATGACACACAATCTACCAGGTAGCACATTGTGTACACCCTATCCCCATTGAAGTCTCCACTGTGGGTATTCCTGGGGACGAAAAGGCCCCATGTACCTAGGAATTTCATCAATACATTCATGCGCGGCATTCTCTGCCTAAAGAAGATCATATAGTTACCATGCTAATCCAACTCGAACTACCATCCCGCTCAAGATGAATGTTTTATGTAACATCCAACAGGCCCACATTTACGCACGCACGCACGCACGCACGCGCACACACATATTTGGATTTACCAATCCCTGAATTGAGAAGACGTGCGTTACGAAGCTCCTCCAAGTCATCATCAATATCCGTATATGTCTGTGATATCATTACCCATCCAAAGCCGAATATACATTTATTGTGTTTTCTTGACAACAAATGTTATAATTGGGATAACACTTTCTGAGTAAAGTACAGATTCTCGTACTTTCTTGGGTTGAGCCCTGTCCGGGATTTGAACCCACACTGTGAGTGAGGCACCCAATCGCCAGAACACAAAGTTGGCGATCTAACCCAGCCACCGAACCAAAAATGTTAGTCCAGATGACGTATACTTTCTGTACTCCTCTGATAAGAGAAAAATGGCACGGCTTCTATGACCGAAAGCTTTGAACCAACAATGCCTTTAAGAAAGTGGTCAACAGTAACACACATTATATTTGGATACCACCTTCTCAGTAAACTACATATTTTTAGGGTGGAGATAATAGACGTTGATGGTTGATTATCAATGGACAAATTAAAGCCAAAACTTAACTTATGAATGATTGGTAATGGGAAATGGACAATGGGCAAACGGGAGGCGGGGTAATCAGCGCCATGCCAGTTATCTGTTGGCTTCCCTTGTTGCGTTCCCTTCTTTGCTATCTTTTTACTTTTGTTGTTCTTACAGGTACAAATATATGTTCTCTGCCTCATAGAATTTAATAATATGCACCTGATGAAGGAGAAAGTATATATTCCGAAACGCAGTGTTCCTCCGTTGACATCCATAAATATTTTTCCTTGTGTGTATCAGTTCTTAATGCCCTTCAAAGACTCAATCTAGCTTTGTTTTTAAATGTCGTGATATTTGCGTAGAATATAATATGGTCATGCCTATATACATTTGGGTCTTTGTCTACATAAGCATTTAGACATACAATTTAGAGCTAAGGACATTGCTAATTCTGCAGGCATGGAGTACGTCATAGCAAGCTGTGATCTTTATTCATACTTTAGATATTCGTAATGGAGATCTGTAACTGAAGTTTACCGTAATCTTCGGCAACTCTCACCTCCTGACCAGTTGAACGTCTTAGTGCATTCAGATGCCATTGTAAAATTCCAGGCTGCCCCTCTTTCTGTGATGTTTTGACGGATGAAATCTATTGCGTTATAATAATCTCTGTTTGCTGATATATAATATGTACATGTAAAATATTTACGATATTTTAAACGTGTAATTCGATGCATATGCAATGCAATGTGAACATAAGTGCGGATGCACGAAGGCGGTTATAGTCATAGTTATACTGCGATGGATGTAGGGGAATGGTAGGGGGGTGTATGTATGTATGAAAGCACGAATACCGATACATGAGGGCGGATATAGTTATAGTTCGATGGATGTTGGGGAATGGTGGGAGGATGGATTATGTATGAAAGCATGCGCATGGATCCATGATGGCTGACGTAGACATAATGGTGGGGAAAGAAGAATGTGATGTGTGAGTGTGTGTGTGTGTGTGTGTTTGTGCGTGCGTGCATGCGTGCATGCGTTGTGATACGAGGGTTGGCGAACATGTTGTCATATGATTGTGTGAGTAAGTTAAGTGGTTGAGGATGTGGCAGGTATGAGTATTGATACATGCAGACTTGGGGTTGGGGGACTGGGTGTGCCTGTACTGAGGTCTTTTGTTTCACTCACTTATAGTGTTTTCTTTCACTCAAATACTGTTTTACGCATTTTAATGACTGCAACTGTAGTGACTCAAAGGTCATACTGGCCGGGCATTCAACATATCTACCCCAACTACATACGTAGCCATTTTTATGGTGTACAATTCTTCTTCTGCCTCACACACGCACGCACACACACACACACACACACACACACACACACACACACACACACACACACACACACACATTAATTGTTTTATTAAATGTATCTTCGAGAGTCAGTAAGAAACTAGAAATAACTGCCTTTGTTCTGTAAACCACACCAAGTTTCAGCTTTCGCCTCTTCCTTTGTGGACTGAGGTTTCACATTTGTAAAATGATCTCTCTTATCTGTCTGTACCATCAACTTAACTGCCCTCACCCCCTGCAGTTTTCCTGTCCCATATTGACAAGCAGGTGACCCACAAGGAGGAATACCGCCCTCCCTCAGTCCAGTGATACAGTGCCTAGCACAGTATGTTGGGGATACGTGGCCTTGCTGTGGGAAAACATTTTGTAACAATTTGGCAAACTTTGATATGTAAACAGCAAATATCATTCAGTTTTATTTCAACAAAATCGGATCCTACTTATTTTGTGGATACCATAACAATAAATCAAGCCAACAGATCGTTTGAGCTGGCATGAATATAAAAAATAACGTGAAATGTTCTTCATGAATAGAATAGATGGCTGATAGACGTTCGACCGAATAATATCATTTGCTAACTTCAACTGTTCATCTAATTTCCATGAATGTATGTTACATAGTTCATATGTTCATGGGCTTCTTCACTAAATGTATAGTGTGGAGGACTACATCACTTGAGGATAAGTAACATAAATAATGATGATAATTATGATAGTATTGCCATTATTATTCCTTCAGATTATTAAAAAAAAGTTATTATGTTTTCATAGAGAGAAAGAGGTATGGAGATTGTGAGATTATTTTTAGCATCGGAATTGTTAACATAATTCTTAAAGATATTATGTTTTGTTTGTTTATTGTTAAATGCTGCACTCAGCAACGTAAGGATATTAAAACATTACATTTAGGGTCAGTTGTATTTTTATATTTGTATCATTTTGCAAATGTTACAGAGACCTGATAAGGGATATATAATAATGTATAGTCGCTATTCTTAAAGTAAGAATATGTTAGATTTATCAACCAGAAATATTGCACACAAGAGGATAATCATATTTCATGAGACAATTTTTTAACGTCGAAGTCAACGATATTTGTGTATGTTATTGCTACATGACACGGATACGTCATGATAAAGCAATTAGAAATTGGCATTTGATGATATAAGATAGCTACGCGATAAATCACAAAGAACAAAGAAGGAAGCGATATTTATTTCACGATAAAACATTGTTCTATCATGACGTCATTTATTGAGATTCGAACATGCACTCGCAACTTGAAAAGTAAAATTTGTAAATTTGACCTTATTTTTGAGAGGTATGTGTCTAGTGAGTTGTTCCCAATAAATTTTACTGGAGAATCCGAAAATGAGAGTGATATGACAATCGGTATTGGGAGAAAAGGTACAGATGATTGACGAGAAAATTGTGAGAATATGCGGGACCAAACTCAAATCCTAAAATGGATTTATCTAGCATGGCCGCTGTCGGATTCTATTCAAGGAATCATCATTATTTAAGTACGGGTAAATATAGTAAAGCTTGTATTTTTTCCTAATTTAACACCCTAAAAGAGGCTGTACGTAATGTTGATATCTCATATAGAAATAAACGAGTCTCGGTCGTTGTTTATCGTACAATAAACAACTCCCACTCGTCGTTTGTTTCTTAATAACATGACCATATACACTAACATTATATCTTTTCATGTTTGTCGGTCAACAAAAGCGACATAAGCATTTCCATTATCATGAGAAACCCTTGCCAAAATTAAAGTAGCGCCAACTGCACCATTGCGACAACATCAGGATCATGTTTCATGATTCATCATAATAAATGATGACATTGGATGCTCGCAAAAACGCGAGCTCATTCCGATCCACTAGTTGCACCCGCCACAAACACATCCAAAGGCAAGCCAATCGTTCACCCGAAAAGGCAGAGAATTGCATCTGATATCATTTTTGTCATTGATACGTCAAACCTGGAAATGCCGTCTACACGTCCAACACAAAGCCCAAGCCAGGACCCAAATCCTTCAAACCCGGCCAAAGTTCTGTTAACTACATACATTTCCCCCTAACCTTAAATAATCTATACTAGTTCTGAAGTAAATCGTATTTACCCGTATGAATCGTCTTATGTTATTTATTGCCGATAAACAGAATATGCACACTTTCTGAAAGTACTGTGTGAAAGGTCACGCACCAAACCTATACTCTCGATATACATGCTGCTCTTACTTAAAAAAGAATATCGGGTTAACAAGATACGTATATTAAAGTACCATGCTTTCCTGATGTGCTCTCATTCTAATTTGAAGTAATGGCATAAATAGTTACCACTCATCTTTCAATATTTTTCAAATTTGGGTTAATCACGAACATATTTGAATATGTACAACATCTTTACTTACTTATCTTTATACTTAAAGGCATCAGGTTTGTCTGTCATAAGACCCCGAAACAAATATGTCCAACACAGCCCAATATTTGGCTCTTGGCTCCTTGTTCTTATATTTTATAAGTATTGTTTAAACAACTGTTTTTTTCTGTAAAATATGTTCATTTCAGAAATTAGATGTTATTCTAGCATTAGGTCTGTGGTACGTTTACTGCATCAGCATTACATTAAAACGATATTACATTATATAAATCCATACAGAGGAAATGCTTAACATTTATCTTTTAAGGAAGAGTGCAGGACGACTTGCTTTATACATATAAATGTGGACATATATGTATGGACATTTGGATGATACAGATATACCTCCTTAAAGATAGTGTTTGTAGATGACTGTAGAAAATGGAATAATTATGTGAGTAATCGGGTTAATACCACGTTCAGCAATATTTAGCCATATTGCGATATTGGTTTCCAACATACAAGACGGACCATGAAATTATGACTTGAATTTGGACCTGACTTTCTGGTGTGATGTAACACCCCAGAATCTCCGGTAGAAAAAGGGCTCAAAGCACGAATTAAGATCACGAGATGATACTGATGTATGCATCTGGACATATATTTGCGTAGTATTACTACCTTAATTCATCAGTATATATGTATTTTGCAAAAAAGGATATTATAGGATCGACGCTGACATGCGCATATAAGCTATTCACCAGTGCTGTAATATTTCATTTCTTCTGACACATATCGACACGAGAAATTATATTTAAATTTAAAAGGAGCCCAAGTGGGATAGAATTTTGAATCTGAACCTGTTGAACAAGGCTTGTTTCATTTTGGGCTATAGCATTGCCGCAAGGCCTGGGCGGAAGGGAACACCTGTTTGCACCCATCAGATACCAATCACAACTTCTCTCTCCAAACGAAAACAAAATACGATAAATGTCGGAAGTGTATCCTTCTAATTTTCTATTTAGATACATGTTTTAACTTTAAAGTAATTATATGTATCTCATGTATTATTGGTATCTGTGATGCTGGTACCGTTTTGTTGCCATTGTGTAGCTTTTGTGGAGTTATTATGAATATCAAATACATGCCTTGAAATATGGACTTGTGAAAGAACTCATCATTGAATCATTTGCATTTAAATTAATGCATATACCATTTACTTGGCGTGTATGGACATATTATCCATCTACTTATACACACTTATTATTGATAAAAAAAAGAATTTCATTGTACTTTATTATTTAAAAAAATACCCGTGAAGATCCGGGTTAGAATAGGCATTCAACAACCCATGCTTCTACGAAGGCGACTTGGCTCGCTGACTTGGTTGATGCATGTCATCGTATCCCAAATGCGTAGATCGGTGCTCTTGATGATAATGACTAAATGTTTGGTCCAGACTGGATTATTTACGAACCACCGTCATAGAGCTGGTATATTGCTGAGTGCGGCGTTAAACAACAAACAATCAAACAAAATCTATATAATTATTAAACACCTTCCAACAATGAGAAATTAAACTTATATTTTCTAAATATTCTGTTACTTTAATAACATAATTTGGTCATAATTAAATTATTGCGTTGCTTTCTTCCCTGTCATCCAATGTGCATGTTCAAACCCCTAAACTTTTAATATTTCATTTTTCATAAATGGCTACGTTAGTGCGTTGCCTAGATCTCTCGTTACCTACTCACAAGAATAGATTAAAATAATTTGTTTTACTATCATATTTCTGTTTATCTAATTCATAATACGAAATTGATAATTCATTTATAATAGTATAGATCATATTCGTGTATATCACTATCTGATGCTAAGGTTTTATTTCAGAAAATATAATTAATTCAAAATGTAGAAAGATACACAATTTGCCATTATTTGACTTTTAAACTGTACAAAGTATGATATAATGATCAGAATACCTGTAACGGGTAGTATTTAAGAAAGAAATATTTGTCGAGAAGTCCCATTTTTCAGATATGCCCTTCAGTAGTATTATTGCATATCTCCAGAGAGAGGTTTACATTGTAGTTCTCATTATTTGTGTATAATTCAAAAAGCAACATAGAAAATATATATGCTACCATGACGAAAGAATACAGAATATACATAACTCGCAATTCTATATATTCAGCAAACAGCCCAAAACCGAAACTCCACAACATATCCGATTACACTGATTAAGGCTGTCCCAGTTCTCCATGCGATACTGACGCCCGTTCGTCTCCCAGACCATACAGAATAAATTTAAAAGGAATCCAGCTCAAGTCTAGAACGATTTGGCAAGCCTAGATTGCCTTAATTCTATCCATGAAAGTAAGCATTAATAAAAAAAAAATATTGTTCTTGTCTGCTTCAGATTATATTTTGTAGATACTTATTTTAACTAGGAAAATTGTACTGACACCGGCGCTGTCCCTATTGAAGCTATCCATAAGAATTTCGAATTGCCGTCCATTGTTCGATGTCAATACATCGATGACAAGTGAGGATATAATAAAGTAACCGTTGATGCCGCGCTACACTTTGATAAAAATTATAATCAAGTTGACTGGTATGTACATTACTACAATGAACATGTACATGATCATGCCCTAATAGTCAAAGGCCGTAATGTCAAATACTAATGTATTATTGTGTGATGAATTTAACTGGATCAGTGGTAACATGTGATATTAATATTCCATCAATTTCTTTCCTGGTTGGTCCATCCATGTCTACAAAATGAAAATAATACAATTAAAATGGAGCATAGAATAATTCTTAATTTCAGGCTAGAGCTGTGGAAATCTAGACTTTCCCAATCATTATAGACTTGAGTTGGTCTCATGTTTTACATTATTCTCTTGGGTCAACGTCACAGCTCATACCATACACTAACAAGACCAGCTTGCCCCCCGCCGGAGCGCCTGGATTTTGGTTATATCATCTAACATGGCAAACTCTGCTCTTAAGTAAACAAGAACCTAATCAGCGAGGGGTCCTTTGTCATCCCTATGTGGCTGCTTATAAAAATTTGATATCTTTTCCCAAAGACCTGGTTAATAATATATTTTCTGCTGAATATTCGAAACAAATAGAGTGAGTTGGTACTACATGTACATATGTATACGGTTCTATTTTAAATGACTGCAGCGCTCCATTATGAAAACAATTTGTTTTAACGCCGCTCTCAGCAGTATTCCAGTGATATATGACGGCGGTCTGTTGTATATGAAATATATGCAAATTGAATCTTGAATCTTGAAAGTTGTAACATGTCCGCAAATAAGTATCACATGCAGTATACAGTATATCAACTGCAAAATACTGTATACATCAGTATACAGTGTGTCGCGAGCTCTGCGCTGGGCTGGAGCACACATTTCCTACACCTCTCCCTTCGGCAAACACATCACGAGGGTTGCAACGAGGTCACAGGTCAGGCGTGCACTCGTCAGTTGTCTAATACGGTCAAGAGTAAGATCTTCCGGAAGACCACTGCACTGGAGGTATGGGGATTATTGAGGAGGTACTACGTGTTTGGAACTGGGAGTTGAACACTAAGCACTTTTAGAGAAGAGCTCACAATAAAACGTTATGGACTCGCGGACGGACTTGTGTTTTCATTTCAAGACGTACATTTATCAGGTTGAACTTCCTAACTGTAACAATAACTGAACTTTACGCCTTTTATACACATTTGTGATGGGGCGACAATGCGACAACGAGACATATTTTGACCTTGAAAATGTCGCGTTACGGCATCGTCGCCCTTTTGTAAAATAAAGAAAAGGATTATCAAAGAGCGACAATGCGAACACGCGACAATGCGACAAATGGCCAATTGTCGCGCTTTTGTTAATTTTGACACGTTTTGCTTGTTTTTGTAAAGGCGTCAATGCGACAATGCGACAACGAGACAATGTCCCTTCCATAGTAATCCGTGCAAATAAAACTGAGTAATGAAATAGAAGTCTGACATGCCAGTTAAAAGATAGAGTGTTGCAGCTTCTGATTTCATAGATCTTCAAGAAGGGTTATCAATAATGGGATGGGTGATGAGTTCAACTGCATACGCTGTGATTAACAATAATGCTCCGAGTCAATACATTTTGTCAAATGTATGACATGTATTACGTGAATGAACATATTGTTTATACTCGTCCATGTTTTTGACGGACAAAATAATTTACATGCTCGGTAAAACTGAGGACGGGCATCATTGTGTGTTTCCGTGCTTTGTTCAGGTGAACAACTGACTTGTCCTTGCATGTTTTGTGACGGGTGCCACTTGTGTGGCAGGATACGCTCACCTTTTCCCGAACACCCATTGGATGACCTGAACCACTTCGGATTTTTATCCCACATCAGTCTGATACACCATGATATAACTGAAATACTGAAATACTGTACAGTTGAAAATGATGTTTAATGCGATTACCGTAGTGTGTTACTGCAACTGTTCATATTTTGTGCAGTGATGTTATGTAATATGTAAAAGAAAGCATATTCAATTATCCAAATGATTTAAATAGAATATACTTGCGTCAGTGTATTTTATTAACGCCCCAAATCGTAATTTAAACACATAAAATAACAGATCACGCATGGTGCCTTGACTTACTACTAGATTTAATGGGCCACCCCGGAATAAAATAGTTCCCCCCAAAGCGAGGAACATATGTTTTAGTAGGTTTACAAGAAATATATTCCAAACAATATCCTCATTAGATGAGAAGATCTTTTGCAGAATTACCTCAGTAAGTCAATTACAATGACAGAGCGTCGTAATACATTTACATCAAGTACAATACGTCAAAATGGCCGACACGATAAACGGGACGGGAGATATTTTCGAAGTTGTTAATTAACCTGTGGCTATTTCAAGCCTTTGGCATCACTGATCAATTGGCCGATCATTGAAAGGTGATTGTGAAGATGTGTCAAATAGATACTAAGGTAAGTTCATAGATTTCTGTAAATTGTCACTGCGACAGTTTGGATTTATTTTCGTGTTTTTTCTCTCTGGGATGGGTTGCAGCGAGGGTATCCTTAAATGGGCTTGCAACCACGCTTCTGTTTGAATTCGTACCAGGGAATTCCAAGGATTTTCCCCAGGAATGTGGAAGTAGTCAGTGTTTACGCCTTTTCAAGAATACAGTCACGTGAAGAACGTCATGTGACCGACCTCGTGCCCAAGTCGTATATCTTGTAAACTTCACATTAAAAAATTAGTTATTGTTATAACCAAATGAAACACAACCCATTATCCGATAGGGGTAACTGTACATAGCCGTTACCACAATAAACTCAGTAACATTGTTTGGTTTGACTTCTTGGCGCGTGTCTGAATTCCATTAACATGTAACATATCCTAAAACTAGCTTATCAGCAAATCTCGCTGCACTGCGCGCGACAGATACTAGAGCAAGGCATGCCAGAAATACGAAACCTAAAGCTTCGGAAAGGAAGCCTTGGACATCACGTGCGTCGGGGGACCAGCGCCATCTGATTGGACGTTAACAGTTGTACAAGGCGGAGCAAAAAGCATCGTTTTTCCGTCCATTTTACGCTTGAAAAACTCGACCCTTTTCTGGACACTTTCTAGACGCTGACCAATTAATCAATTTTAATGAATTTTTAGTCGTTTTTCCGTCCAATGACCATATACGGGAAAAAACGACGTTTTCGTGTTTGCAGTGTAAGATCTCTCGGTGCTATTTCATAGTGAGCCAACTCAGACTTGGGGGTGTTTATCTAATTCGTGTTTGAGGACCTTGGTGTCATATACCAAATTAATAAACTCAAAGTTTAGGAAAACATGCCTGTTGGCTATTTTTGTATCAGGCCACAGACGTCACACGCCAGAAGAGATAAATCACTTTGTCTGTTTTGGTATAGTGATGGATATTAAAGTCAAACCCAGAACGGATATGATAAGGAACGGATAGCCCGTAGCCTTGATCCACTCTCTGAAAATTCTCAAAGCCATAAACATTAGTTAGCGGTTGTTTGTTTGAACTGTATGTGCTGCGACGCGATGTTTTAGTGGCTTCAATAAGGTAACCTGTTCACATAAGTTTGCAGACTTAGAATCCGTCGGTTAGGTTACTTTAACTTTAAACTTTGTGTTAGTATATGTCTTATTTTACCTTATCCAGATCATGTCGCTATAATTTGCTTTTATGTCTAAGTGTCTCGTAGGCCAGACCTGGTCGGATGTTACATTGTATTGTTAGTGTACGTGTTTTAGTATGAAGTGTATATAGCATGTGACACTATAATAAACATTATTCTCTCTCTCTCTCTCTCTCTCTCTCTCTCTCTCTCTCTCTATCTCTCTCTCTCTCTCTCTTTCTCTCTCTCTCTCTCTCTCTGTGATGTGACACGATGTTTTAATGGCTTCAATAAGGTAATCTGTTCACATAATCAGTTTGCAGATTTGGAATCCGTCGGTTAGGTGATATATACCCAAACACAGACACTCATAGGTGAAACTGATATACGTACATGTATATAAAAAAAGACGATACACAAACAATACGTAAAGCATGAAAATGATGTCAATTAATAATGTCATTGAATGAATAAAAACTCAGCAATGACAACCACATGACCCATGCGTTGCTAACGGAAGAGGTAGACCGCATGAGAATTGACATTCCCAGACGTGTGATCCATATTCTTATTTGGTCCATGGGCAGGAGATGCCAGGCAGTTCTTGACGCTAATAATGGACATGTGAAATATTGAGTTCGAAATATTTGACCCTTGTCATTTCCAGCGCAATGTCTTTACACTGGACACCTATTATCCTCTGTTCACTATTAATCAGATCTGCAGTAATTAAATATATATATGTGTTATTTCCCACGAAAATTCAAGTAACTCGTTTCTTTTTGTGAAAATTTTAAATTGTTTTTTTTATTTTAACTTCGAATTCAATCAAAGTGTATTTATGCAATGATTATATTGGCTGTGAATAAAAGAAGTACAGTTTACCATGGCTTTCAGAAAGTCTCGATTCTCATTGACAATACTGATTATTAAAGTACGCCGATGATTAAAACATATGACGCATCACCAAACAAGCTCATGTTAATAAGACGGTTTGATACAACCAATAATATAATAATTATTTTTAATGTAAAACCTTTTACATAAAGGGTTATCCTGCACCCTCGGTGTTAAAGCTTTTTACAATAAGAGTTACTTAATTAATGTGAAATGTTTAGATTAAAGAGTAATTTTTACTTTAAGAGATGTAAGAAATTACTTCATTCTAAATCTTGAATTCAAGGACAAATGTTATTTATTCATTGTTTTACTTGAAAGTGACAATACAATGACCATTTTCACGTTTATTTATTCTACCAGTGGCCAAGCGTTGTATCGATGTCAACCATTGATGTTTTAACAATAATCAGTTAGAACAAAGTAGATATCAAGTCTCCCTCAGGCTGACGGAAATACATTACGAAATGACAATAATATATTCCATAATCATAAGGAAGCTCTACTAATCTACACAGCGGTTGGGCCGTCACAAACACATGCGAAGGCAAGTCATCCATTCAAAGGAGAATGTGATACAAATCAAAATAGGTTTGTTTGTAGTTTAACACCGCACTAAACAATTTTCCAGGTATATGACGGCGGTCTGTAAAGAATCAAGTCTGGACGAGACAATCGAGTGACTGACATCAGTCACATCGGCCTCCCAGTTATCGCCTCAACACGACAAACATCATTACAACTCACTCACTCACTCCACAGTGTATAACAAAATACTGGACTATGATATACTATATGGATCATGAATGTGCGTTAAGACGATAGTAATTACAGCGGACAGTTATCGACTGTATAAACTCTCCACCACCTCCACCATTGACCTCGTTGTTACCCTCAGAACTTAGCCGCTATATATAAGGGCGAAAGATCACTCGGGGTTATCGCACATCAAGGCACCAGTACAAAATTATTGCATCTTTTAATTTGTCTGAAGCCAGAGCAGCTATTTACGCGTCCCTGACTGCCACGGTGCCCGGCATGAGGCATTCCAGCAGTCAACTTCCGACACCAATTTTCGCACGACATGAAGCCAATTTTTCACTTGTCTGGTCTCCCGACCCCTTAATATGGTCAGTGTAGTGTCGAGCCGGCTTATGTCAGTCATAACTGACCATTTGATTAGCTGAGTGGGAAATCGAATATATGCATCGTGCTAGAGTACATGTTGAGGTCACTCAGGCATAAGTACATTTTCTACCTGCAGAGACACGAACCTTTAAAGCATTTGTTCCATTTTTTTGACGGGTTACTGGCTCATTAGAGTCTTGGTGACGATAGGTTTCGCCAGAAACATATATCACAAACAAGAATATAATACAAAAATATCTAAACCAAAAGTTTCCAGAACCAAACATTACGATAATTCCCTGCAAAAAGTAAATTCTGGACCTGATGACTGCAATCAGAATTGTGATTCCAGGAATGGACAATGCCTTTGTCACCCTGACAACAAGAAGAAGAATGTGTCAAAATTAACCAAACCGCGACAGTGTCCCTTCTGGGAGCCAGTATACACCAGAAGAAGAATGAGCCGAGGATTTCCAATCCCAGAATCTGATGCTTGTAAAAGTTGACTGAAACGGTGATCGGGTGTTGAGAGTCTGAAACCTGGCGGATTACTTATCGGGACATCCCGACCGCTTGGGTGTTGATCGTTCTATCGACCACGAGTTTATCCGGCCTGATTCTGATAGATATGCACACAAACACTCCCAAGTGACAGGCTCAAGGTAGGACTGTCATCACTAATCAGGGATCATTGTCCAGTGTGCACTGGAGGAATGCGTTACAGTACATGCGTTCGATTTTTGAAAATTGAGTGACCAGATTTAACAAGTGTTAATCAAGTAAAACATAGGGCAGTACCCGAAATAACACGCATACAATGCAGCCTTAGATATATTGATGTATCCAATGGGGAGGAGAAACACAGCAGCCATGTGTTATAATATATTACTATGAGAGGTTAACAAGTGTTTCACTGCTTGAAGAAAGATGGCATTGTACCTTTTCCATTAAAGGTAAATATAAGTTAACGAAAGTTTATATAATCAACGATATGTAAGATTATCATCAAAGTTGCATTTATTCTAAAGTCTTTATGCCAACAATGGAGCGTCCTCTGGCGCATATCAGAATATACATATATTATCAATACTTAGTTAATTATATTCATTATAATGCTGTTGTTCAAGATTAAATGAATAAAAGAAACTAATTTTCGTTACCGATTACGTTACTTGGCGGCTGATAACAAGAATACCGCACCCCAGGGGTAATTATGTTTGGGTAACTTAGGTCAAGCGAAGTATGACGTGAATATGAACATATGCTAACCCTGGACAAGCAAGATTAAATTCAGTTATACCTTGGTCAACACGGTTCATTTGGGTCGTCCATGGTCTTCAAATCGAACGCGTGCTGTGAGCGACTGTAGTGAAGCAACAAGCAAGCATCCAGTACAATGACGAGGCATGCACCGGCGATGGCAGATGATCCATTGTACCCCCATCAGCTTGTCTCTGAGGACCTTAGTGCTGAGATAGTGACGGTCTGACCTACTGCATCTGTCAAGTCGAATCCCAGGTGACCCACTGCTGCAACGCCATTATTGCCGAGGCATTGAGGGGTACTTCAATTGGCAATATTATCAATGAAGTGGTCATTTGTCTTTAATGGCCATGGACACTTCTCGCTTCCCATGGCTGTGGTGTCGATCTTGTGTTTGTTTAGCGCTGGCCACATCGTTTATTTAGATATTGACAAGGCATAAACTTGGAACTACGTCGTAACCGTCTTCATGCATTCACACACTGTTCTCAGTCATCGTATCACCATTGCCCTTCGTCATCTTTACCGTGCTGACTGTTCAGACAAAGAAGCAGGAATAACGTACGGTTTTATTTGTCCGCACCGAGTGATTTAATGGTACCCGTTCCAAACATTTGGCATTCTATCTTTGTTCACTGTCATTTCAAGATTTAAAATGTATGAAATGTCAACTATATAATTATTACTCTGTCATATTTCTGTCCAATCGCTTTTGCTAATGACTGGAAGACCATAGTGCATATGTGTATGTTACGCGATCCTTCAGCTCGTATTGGCCATATTGTCCACGTGGATGTTAACAGAAACTTCACAGAACCTAGTTGTCTCGTTATGTTTTTCTATCTTCATCACGAGGCAAGGGAGTTAACTGAATATAAGAGGCCAGTTTCCACCCTGGCCAAACTAGGCTGGAATTTCGTGGCTCACCGTAGCGCCACCAGGGACTTTTACGAGCTACATGTATGTCCCTTCTATGTCCTCTACTGACCAATCAGGTTCCACCTATCCCACTGATTGCCAAATGTGAATGTGAGAACCTTGACGTTTTATACGAACAGAACGTTGCTAGTTTAGCCTCACGAATTTAAGACGATCCATATCACTAAAATAACACTTGTTATTCTGCTTTACCATCTTGACGAAGATATCCCATTCCGAAATTTACATCTCAACAATCCAGGACCACTTTTATTCAAGTTCGCATGTCGCTTTTAAACAAATGTTCAATCCTGGTGTTATTGAGCCTTTCCCCCCAATATCTATAACACATGAATTGTTTACCTTTAAAGCTTTTAATGATCTTTGCATATGAATGTTCTATGTCTCAAATGTGTACATGTATTTTTTTTAATCCTCTTTATGCTTTATGTCTTGTGGAACATTGTAATCACTCTGATGTAAAAAGAATTCCCAAACGGGCAATAAAGCATTATATTATCTTACTACTTGTTTTGGCGTCAAACAAAATGTCTTGCCTTGTCAATACGATCTGGTCGATAATCAAGATCTATATTGTAATTAAGCGTCTTACCATGCGAAGTGCATCGAATTTCCATATTGGAAAATATCTGTCGACGCTGAATTGACCGTACACATGTTTTGCAAATCCCGAAATCGACAGAAGTCTGCACGGCAGTTTACGGACCGGATGTCGATTGCGCTAGGAGATTTTGATTGGACTTTAGATGGACTCGTTAGTCCAGCCAAAATATAACGCTGAAATTCCAGTCTAGTCGGGCAGGGGTAGAAACTGGACTTTGTGACATTGGACCTTGGGAAAATGTTGTTTTTATTTTAGACGAGAGCGGACACACCAAGTATTCAATAAGGTGATCTTTTGAAATCACAATTCTTCCCAGAAATCGCATCAGACGTCCATTAGTAGCAGATATTTAAAACCTGCTCCGGACATTACTTCACACCGGCGATCTGTTCATCCGGAAAAGTATTAATCCGGACAATTCCACAAGGAAATGTTTCGTCAATATTATAGGATTTGTCTATAATATTTATTTACATGGCTAAGTTCAGGTATATTATAAATCCTGTGTTGTAGATTTAGATACCGAACATAACTAGATATTTCATTATTCATTGAGTACTGTCAATGACATTGATGTTTCAATACACCAATTTGAGAATATGAGAAGTGTCAAATTCACAAGTGCTCCCCTCCATTACAGAAACCTGGCCTCAAAGAAGACACCGACTCTTGTCCACATCATCATCGTGTGGCATAGAAAACAGCTTAATGAGATTATGCCTGGATCTCTTTAACACTCCTCTGTTGAACATCCATTTCTTGTAGCCATCCTTAAACAATCAACTCGTTTAATTCGGAGCACTTTTATGAGATATTTATTTGATGAAATTAACTACTAGAGTAATTTAGTTTGCCTAATGCCTTCTTTGGCCAGTCAAAACATCCCTTAATCTAGTTGCGCTTATTTTGTCAATAATAATGCGACAGATCCCAGTAAAGATTAAGTGAAGATTGAGTGGGTTTGACAACGTTCACTAATTGTACCAACGTAGGTACTGAACCAGCAGCTTGAACCTTATATCACTTCACCGTACCACGAAAAGATACAAATTCAAATTCCACAAATAATTGACTACATAATGTATCTTCTGAAGTGTTTTCCTATCTCTTGATAATTATCTTACATTTGACTTAATGGTCAGTGAATTTGTTGTATGATAAAAATATTGGTTTTTCATATATTAGGAACTAAACACAATTTTAGTGTTGACCACTAATTCAATAACAGACAATGAAATAGCCAATGTTTAATCAAAATATTAATACCATGCTTCGCAAAAATAACGCGACCTTTGCTCGAAATACCTTCACAGAAGTGATGTAAAATGTACTGTGATTTATTCAACTATTTCGACAAGAGACGATATCAGTCAAAACCAAAATACGCTCATATTTAAGACTGGCCAATAGCGAAATCCTAACGTGGTCTTGTGTGGTGCTGTAGATCCGTATTGACTTCCAGATGGCTGCGTTGACTCTGACAGTGCCACTGAGGCGTGCTGAGTTCCCCTTTTCCCCCATGATCTATGGAGGCTTAATGAAGGGCAATGCATACAACAAAGTGGTTGGTGTCCCCACCGTTGTCTGCAAGGTGACACGTGAATAACTAATGACCTTTACCGACTGGACCATATGACGCATGGTGTTTGAGTGCATGACACCATTCTATGACACATGCTCTATGGATACATATCCTCTTCTTTTGTTTTGTTACAGGTGCTGATCACCAGAAACACTAGTCCTTCAAACATTAAACACTTGCTTTGTAGTGATACATGTAGGGTTTGGACCAGGCTTCCAAGGCGCCAGCATTTGGTCCTTTGTGGATGTCAGATTCATATGATCGTGGGTTCAAAATTCAGATTCGCGTTGAATATTTATTGACTTGTCAGCACCATGAGGCTCGTCTATGACACTGCATCACCTCAGACGTTCCTTCTGCATAAAGCTGATCCGCCATATAGCTGGAATATTGAGTGCGGCATTAAACAACAAACAAACAAACAAAAGCATGAAGCTGATAAGCCGCGATATCATTGAAATACTGTCAGGCATTAGACCAAATCCTGTACTCATTCAAGATTATCGCCTTTAAGTACCACATTATTAATATTCAAAGCTTTGTTGAGGCCATGCTTGTATTACTAAGAAGTGGTGCTGGAGTTATTACATGGTTCCATCTGCATTAACACCCACATGTATTTTGGGCAAGTTTTTCAGAACACGAATGATACACATGAATTTTAACAACACATTAGTATAAGACGTTCATGTGTACATGCCTCTGAAAACCACACAGTAATTGTAACACTTGTGTTTGCGTCCATATAATTATGAACTATTAAACTTATCACAGCGCTAATTGTAGCATTATATTCAATCAGTGTCAATCAGTTCACAATTATACTTATCTAAAATTTTGTGTCTATTCTTAACCCAGTATGTGAAAGATCACTTTAGATCATCTTTTATCTCAATATTCTAGCTAAAGTTCTATCTACCAAAGCGTCAATACACATGAGAATAAACACAGCTCGTCACATGTTAGTCCGTCTCCAATAACTATCAAATGGAAAGCATTCAAATGGTATTGAGCACGATCAGCAGTATATTAACTTCATTAGCACTCATCTGTAATTTGATATTTCTGGTATCTAATTATTCACGTCGAATGTCAATTTCAGTGAGTATATCGAGTCATTACAAATGCAATATCCGAGAACTAAACCGACGCTTATATCCCATTAACATCATAGATCGAATGTACCTTATACTAGTACGTCCCCACAGTTCATGTGTTTGACCATAGGTTAAGGAAATACTCATGGTTTTCATTTGGGAAATTTCACTTAAGCAGATATATCTATTATGTAATTATGTAGAAAAACTAGTAAGATACAGAAGCTGGGGACACTATAAATGGTGTCTATTCTTAACCCAGATGATGAATCCATATGGACTTTGTAACCCGGGCCATTGGCGTGGCGAGCGAAAGCTTCAACTCCACTACCTAAAGGATATATCATTTGGGATAACATCGTGACTCGTACAACGGCTACGTACGTACTTACTGTCATGAACAGTGACGTTGCCATAATTGACCAAACACATTTAAATGTCCAGTTAATAAATGTTCAGGAGTATATTCAAATACACGATATCATAAGTATTCGGTGCGGTGCGGTGCGGTGCGGTGCGGTGCGACGCGATGTTATGCGATGCGGCTGGTGAGATATGATGCGGGCTGGTGCGATGTGTCGTGCATGTTGCATGTGATACGCGTGTGTGTGTGTGTTGTGATAAGGGATAGAGTTGGTTGTATATTATTTTTGTATATTGTTTTCAATATATTCCCCTCTGAGGTCCACACACCTCTGCCATAGATGCTGGAGTTCCCTGATTTCACTGGTGCAGAAGGCTTCCTTCTGTGATGTAAAAGTGGCATCATCATCACTTGCAAAATGATTGCCGGACAGTTTTGTCTTTTTCTTCTGGTGAATACGGAGGATGCACAACAGGCCAGTCATGCATTACAGCCATGGGGACAAGTGCGTACAAGTGCATTATCCTTTTATGAGTTTACATCGAAATCTAACCTTGATATTCCCACGTAGCTGCCTGGGCAGATTGACATTGTATTGGCCATTAATGTTCTGACCTTTCGGCGGGTAGTCCACCAGTATGATTCCTTGGCAATACCAGGAAAGCCATCATCTTGCCAGCGTATGGAACATACGTTGTCTTCGGAGGAGGAGACGTTAGATATCGCCAATGCTTTGACTGTTGTCACTGGCTAATAGAAGCGAACCTAAGATTCACCCATGGTTGCAAATCGATCAACAAAATCAGCTGGATCAGTTTTAAAACGACCTGAATGAGAGAGGCGAACTTAGATCGTTTCTGATCAGGTGACAGAAGCCTTGGAACCCAGCGTGCGTAAACCATTGTCATGCCCACTTCATTACTCAGAAAGGTCTCACGACTGATGCCTGCTGTATTTGCTGTCTGACGTGTGGAAACTCGTCAATCACCTAGTAAAACAGAATGTATTTTATCACGACTTTCCTTAGTGTTGGCAGTTGAAAATCTTCGTGATCTTGGAATATCTTCGAGGCGCCCTCTTCCACTCTTGAACTGTCTATTTCTTAACAGTGACAAAGGAAGGAGCATTGCCACCCAAAGCAATGAGGATCAGTAACTAAAGCTGACAACATGTCCGCAGGTATGGCTGGGGTTAGCCCTTCCAGTTGGAGATACTTGATGACAGCAATTTAGTCATTGGTGTCTATTTTCACAAACAGAGAGTAATGATGCCAGTAGAAATATGCTGCCTTGTGTATTTGGTTCAAATTCACCCTCAACTTGGGAAGTTTTGCACTTAATATACTGAACAACAAAAGTTTCTGTAACACTGAATAAGATTTAATGCAAAGTTATGTTATTTACCAAATCTAAAACAATTTCGTTTTGCAACAGATAAAAGACTCCTGTAAGTGTTCAATGGTTTAATTTGCCATACTGACTTCATAAAAGGTGTGCTTTCATAAAGAAATGAACATGCCAAAATGTCAATTTTCAAATCAATAGCGTGTGTGTCTTCTGGTTGCGATGCAAGCAACGCATCTTCGTCTCATGGAATGGACCAGGCGTCGCATAAAGTCCTGTGGGATATCTGTCCATATCTTCTGGAGCATGTTTCGAAGTTGCTGGAGTGTCTGTGGAACACATGGTTCACGTCGAAGGCGCCGATCCATCTCATCCCACATGTGCTCGATTGGTGAGAGATCAGAGCAGCGAGCCGGCCAGGGGATGACATTCACGTTGTTTTGTTGGAGAGAATCCTGAGCAAGTGGAGCAATATGAGGCCGGGCGTTGTCATGTTGAAAGGTAATGCCTGGGCCATGACGACGCAAAAAAACCGGTAGAACAACAGGGCCGACAGAACAGACAACAGAACCTGTCCCCACTGCATGGCCGTCCAGCGTAGACTCTGTCTGCACCACTGTAATCGTGCTTGAAGGTGGTTTCCTGTCAAAATGCGACGTCTGGTGGGTCTTCTGGCGACAATCCCTGCACATCTGAGGCGACGACGTACGGTTTGTGAAGATATTCGCCGAAGGCCAGGGATGCTTCTTGCGGTCACTGTTGCTGGCTGGAATCGATTTCGTAGGTGTGTTGTTCGAATCCAGTTGTCTTGTCGATATTGGTTACGCGTGGCCTGCTACTCCGAGGATGGTTTCTGGCTGCATTCGTCTATTGCCAACGGTGGCATAAACACCAAATGCTGTTTCTGTGGACGTTAAATTGTCTTTCAACATCACGTTGAGTCGATCCTGCTTCATCAATGGCTCGCAGACGCTCATTTTCGGACAGGCGTGGCATTTCGTAATGTTGAATAAATGCGTAATTTTCTTGTTTTTCTGAGTGGTTGTTGTCAGCAGGATGCTAAACAATGCATATGGAATCCCGTTAAAGCACGTTTTTATACCCATTCTTGGGTAGTGAAATGCATTGGGCTTGCATACATGTCAACTTTTGCATGGAATGCATGCTTTTCTGTAGCAGTTGCGTTTTTGTGACTTGATTCCATACATGTACTACAATATTGAAAACCAAACTTTTTTTGTTTGAAAAATACATAGAGGTTATCACGCGAGTGTGTTTGGGGATGGTAAATATCCTGCATTAGGAATAAACATTGTATTTAGCGAGCCTTGGCGAGCTAAATACATAGTGTTTATTCCGAATACAGGATATTTATACCCAAACACACAAGCGTGATAACCTCTTTATCATATAATGTCATTCTTTTATTCTGTGTTTCAAAATCGATTTCCCTCTCTCAGATACATTACCGAAACATTGCGAGTTTTCCTGGAATGCGCGCATTTATATTTATTACGTCACAGGGTAAGTGGTGTGTCAGTCGGACAGTGACAGTAGCCAATATAGTACCAACTGAAATCTGTTTCTTATACAGTGGCGAAGCAACATATACGCAAAACAACAATTGTTTTTAATTGCCTTTCGTGGCAATCCATCGGTCTCTCCGCTAGAGTAACTGCCCTTGGCGAAGGGAAGCTACTCTAACCCTAGTCTAAGAGACGTCACGGCCACGGTCAGACGTTGTTGACAGTCGGTCTGTCCTGTCATAACGTTAAGAAGTGTAGTCAGATGTACATACAGCAACAAAACGAAACAAGGTAACAATTCAAACATATTTCGGCCAAAATCCAACTATTTTAATTTGTGAAGGTTTCAAGCCGCAGAGGCCTACAAGCACAGATATGGCTACTGATCCCGCTTGGCTAGGCCTCGTGCCCTCGCAAAATTGTTTCGAAATCTATATCTCTAAAGTTGCCAAAACTTAGCTAAAATGCCTTAGCTACGTCACAGTTAGACACTGATTCTCAGTATATTAGACGAATCTTTTGATAATAATAGCAATTATCCCTGTAGTTTATCCAGATTCCCGATGGTTAATTCTGACTCGATCGCCGAATGACGAGGGCGACGCCATGTTTGTTTATAAACAGTGAAAGTAGTTCCCACTTGACCTTTGATATTTGCATCTCTATCCGCATATGACCCCAACAGATATCGATTTTATCCGTTGGCTTTATCCTACCGAGAAACCTACCCATTATATGATAAACAAATATATTGGTGTCACTGGAACGTTTGTTGTTGAGTATACATAAGGTTCAGCTTTTCAGCCATCCCTCGTATGTGTGCATTGGTGATTGAGTGAGTGAGTGAGTGAAAATGAAAATGTAACGTTACATCGGCATACAAGGGATCGTGGGAACTTATGATTCCCGTGCAGATTTACACCATCCCTCCAGCTGCTGGCGAATTTCATCAAGTTTAGCCGATAGTAAAACAAACAGTTATTCTACGATTAAAAGGCAGTAGGAATAAACATACTTTGAATGACGTAGTTTTACATACCCTTTGAGAATAGAGCAACTAACAATCTCATTTACAAGTTAAACATTACTAACACTGTAAAATGGTAACAATGTACACAAATACAAAATTTACCAATCAGTTCAATATCTTTTAAAAAACTAAATATTAAATGTGACGGAACATTAGTGAGACGATGCATTATTGAAAATATTTATCCCGTTTGATGGAAAGAGCAATACAATCAAGCAGGACGTGCCTGACTGTGATACTTCCATCACAGGGAATAAGAAAGGAATCCTCACCTTTCAACAAATGTGTATGTGTATATACCTGCTATGGCCAATACGACATCGTTGTAAAAAGACCTCTTCAAATCTGGACTGACATCCCAAGGCGGCGTACCTGATAGTTGGTTAAATTTCATGTATTTACTTTATATATACTTTGGTGTCCCATTTCTTTTGATGTAAGATCCAATCACAGGTTTATAATCATTATTTTGATCAGAAGTAGGTTCACGGATTTGTTTGGTGCTGCTTTAGCAGCATCGGCTATTGTGTTACAAGTGATTCCAACATGGCTGGGGCACCAACAAAAGACGATAACGTATTAGCCAGTAGCAAGTTTAGTTTTCAATTCAACAATTTCGATTGATGTTTACAAAACATGTAATGAATAGCTGGTAGGTACGAACGATAATCTGAAGATATTATACACTTTTTATATTTTTGGTTACTGATATATTTCAGAGCTGTTGTAAAGGCATTTGCTTCTTCTGTGAAAATGGAAAAAAGTATCGGGTAATATGGATGAGATAGTCCTGGATCCAATGCCACCATCCTTGGATCCATTAGTAATTATATATTGGTACGTATCATATTTGTTCCTTAATTCATTATATTGTGGTTGATATAATAGGTGATTTGGTTCAGATTTCTTTAGTTTGGTTATGGTTAGGTCCATATCTCATTTTACTAACTGCTATTGCAGAGAAGACAAAATCTGAGCTTTAAGGTTTTATTCTTAGTCCAAGAGGTGGAATAAATTATATACTTTTTTTCTACAAGTCTTCACAAGGAGGGTGAAGGACACAGCCACATGCAGAAATACATTGATTAGAATAAAGTTAGGTGACCTCTTACATGGCTGCTTCAGCGATTTCTCATCAGCTTCCACACATATGGGCTGTTGATGGGGATGGGGGTTGGGGGAGGAGTTGAAGCACCGAGGCAAAGCCTCAGGTCTTGTTGATGAGTGAGTGAGTGAGTTCGTTTTTACGCCGCTTTTAGCAATATTCCAGCAATATCACGGCGGGGGACACCAGAAATGGGCTTCACACATTGTACCCATGTCGGGATGCGAACCCGAGTGTTCGGCGTAACGAGCGAACGCTTTAACCACTAGGCTACCCGACCGCCCTTTTGATGATGAACACTATCCAATACTTTTAAATGACTTTTAGAGGCCCCACCATAGACGAGGGAGCCATAATCTAGTTTAGAGCGAATAAGTGATCAGTACAGAGGGAGTAGAATTTATCGATCCCCATCCCACTTTGTATTTGAATCGACTTTCAGCAAATGATGGTTCTTCAGGCATGTATTTTAAAAGAATTTGATAATTAGTAAAAAAGTAAAATGGCTGTTATTACACCAAAGAACTTGGCCTCGTTGACAACCTTAAGAAAATAACCATCCAAAACTAATTCCTGGTCTCCATGAGGTTTATATTTATTTATCAACAAAAAAGAACACACAGTTTGTTTAAGATTTTGACAATTTAAGACCAGTTTCTAAGGACCATTTATTGATTTATTTGGACACAGTTGTAACAGTTTTGTTTTTCGATAGTGGCCATTTCTTTTCCACGACATGATATGTTAAAAAAGCGGATCATTGAATCACTTAAAACCTTTATTAGAGAGGCTATTTATTTCAATATTAAACAGTCTGACAGACAAAATACTGCCTTATGGGACATCCTCATCCTGATTATAATTATCTGACATTGTACAACCCACGCGGACTTGAAATGACCCGTCAGTTACAAACCTGGATATAAATAGATATGAATATAAATAAACGGCCTCACAATCCAGTCTTGTAAATCTTTTAAAATATCTTGCTTCCATGTTGTGTGATACGCTGCATATTGTTTGTTTACAATGACATTCCTCATGAATGACTCCAATCTTACTAAATGGTCAGTGGTACTGCGAGTTTTACGAAACCCACATCGAATATTTGTGATTAGATTATTATTGACCATACGATACCCGGTTTTGCAAACGCGGCTAGTCAATGAACTGAGATTATAATTTGATGGATCGAAAGGATCCCGTCCTGGTTTCAGTGTGGGAACAATAATGGCATCACGCCATGAAGAAGGAACTTTAACGGATGTCCAAGTATCATCAAATATTAGCAGAAGGGTTTCTTAACTTGATTCTGGTAAATGTTTCAGTTGATAATATATGTTATGAGCTTGCCCAAAGGCAGTATTGAGTCCATGAATGGAAAACGATTTCAATGTATACTCACACGCAAAAGAAACGCAAGTGGTTTTAAGCAAATAGGTAACAAACACGGAACCATACATTGATACGAGTTTTAGCATGTAGTAAAGCCTGGTGGTGTTATCAATATTTTTGGTTGCATTTTGGAGCCACGAGTTAAAACGCAACATAAAAAACGAATCGCCAAAACGCACCATTTCAATGAATATGTGGGTATCATGCACCCATTTCTCGCGAAATCGAAAATGACGAACTGTCACGAACTGTAGTGGGTATAAAACTGTGGCCGATTCTTGGACCTACCACTCCTTGGTCAACAATGCCACACCTAACTCAAATTCAGAGAAACCAGGCTATCGGACGTTTGGAAGCAGGAGAGTCTGTCCAAGATGTTGCCCGTCATTTCAACGTTAACATAACCACAATTTACCGTCTCCTGCATCCATACAATGCTACACAGACCACAGATGACCTTCCTCGGAGCGGTCGTCCTTGGGTCACCACACCTCGACAAGATCGGCAGATTACCCGTCGAAAGTGCTCGACAGACCACAGGAACACATAATCGACACATTAGTCGCGACAGTGTGATCCGACGTCTCCGTTCCAACAACCTCAGATGTCGCCGACCAGCACGTCGTTCTGTTCTCCAACCACGGTATCGACAGGCACGACTTCCTCGGGCACAGGGTCATCACAGTTGGCGTAATCGTGAGTGGAGGCGTGTCTTCTTCTCTGATGAAAGTCGATTTTGTGTCTCCCACGCAGACGGAAGAGTCAGAATTTGGCGGCGTCGAGGTGATCGTTTCGCTGACAGAAAAAGGGGATCCATGGGAAAAGGGATCCATGGGGTGGACCTAGCGTCATGATATAGGCAGGGATTGGACTTAATTTGAGACCCATGTGCTTTCTGAATGTTGGTCAAGGTCGAGGACACGACGTCACTGCTCAACGGTATATCGACCAAGTGATCAGACCCCACGTTGTTTCAATTTTTGCACAACACATTTTCCAGCAGGACAACACTTGTCCCCATGTTGCCAGAGCTACCATGGCCTTTCTGCAACAATACAACATCCGTGTTCTACCGTGGCCAGATCTCAGCCCTGATCTGAACCCAATCGAACACTTGTGGGATGAGGTTCAAAGGCATCTGCACAATGTGCGCCCAGTCCCTACAACTGCCGACGAACTACGCACAGCTGCTCTGGATGTAAGCAGGAGGATCCCTAGGGCCTTCACAAATCGTCTGATCCACTCGATCAACAGGAGATGTGTGGCAGTGATCAATGCAGTGATCATATTGACTGACATTTTTGGTATTGACCCGAAACTGTGTAAGCCCTCAACATTTGAAAAAAACAATTATGTCATCTGCCTTTTAATCCATTAAACTGTCTCCAGTCCAATTTTTGTCAATCTTGCCCTATCAGTATTTCTTGTCTTTACTGTTGAAAATAAATAACATGTATATTGCATACTCGACTTGCGTTTCTTTTGCGTGTGAGTATGATATTCCCCATTATCTTACTTAAAATTTATGTTTTTTCTTTTCCTGCTGTTTTTGGTACTTTTGAAATTTAGGTACATAGATCGTCGAATAAAATGGTACAGCAACTCATGATGGTTCATTGGAACATCATGAGCTTTGAGAAGGTCCTCTATGCTGTAAAGGAAGCGATGGAGTGACCTCCATATCTAGAGGTCCAAAGGGGTTATGAACTTCCAGATGGGCTATCACTGGTGAAGGCATCTAAACATACTTATTATAAGGCCCTTTGCTTCTTTTCATTTTTGCTGTTTTCTTTCTTTCTTATTTTAGGGGCACGGGTGGCCCAGTCGTCTAAGGCGCCGCGATTCGCTGTGCAGTGTTGCGTCCCTTGGGCATGCCGGAAACCTGTGATTGTGTGTTCGAGAAATCCTGGTTCGCCCCGATTATGTTTGTAGGTTTGTAAGCACTATGCCCGTGCTCGTGGGTTTCACCGAAGGGGTAAACGTCTGAGACCTGCATCACTTCGGGCTTTCCTCCCACATTAAGCTGACACGCCGCGATATAACTGGAACACTGTTAAAAGCGGCGTTAAACCCAACTCACTCACTCACTCACTCTTTCTTACGTTGTTAAACTTATGTTTCTTGCCGTTTCAGTTGTATGGTTAGTATTAAATTCTCGAACAGGTTCAGAATCTGACTCAGGGTCGGCTGGCTGAAACTGAGACGGAGGGGTAGATGGAGCATCAGTCTGAGTTTCAGTTGTTGATAGGGTCATCTCAAAAAGTTGGTACAGCACTGTGTACTGGTCTTTGACACAGCTAACTGCACTGTTCATCTTTTGGGTGGAAGAAGAAACTGCGACAGAGTACAACTTTGATAATAGAATATTTAGAGGCTGGTCTGCTGCAAATGTCTTGGCATCAGAGAATGGAATGTTGTTTGTGTATTTGATTCTAACAATTTTTCATTCTCCTACAAATACTGGACATAACTTGGAGTAGGACATGTGCTCACCATTGTCGTATGCACACTTGATGGCCTTGGTGCAATCGGAGCTGTCCTGTTTTCCTCTGTCGCGGGAGAGTTGGTACAAGTTTTGGTCCCATGTCCAAAATGTTGACACTTGCAACAACGGAGTGGAGGTTGTATATACATATTCACCCCGATATAAAAATATCCAGCTTTGATAGATGTTGGAATGTTTGAAAGGGCAAAAGTAAAAAGATTAGTGTTAGTCTTTACTACTGTCATTATGTTGTATTATGGATCGTTGAAGGGTGACACCCCTGGCTGTCAATGATTGGAAGAAGGTGACGTTGAAAATTTGATTCATGTAGCGATTTGCTGTCAAATTTCCATGAACCACAACCAAGTCAGATCACGTGGTGTAGGATATGGGCCCCCACCATGACACTACCGCCACCGAAATTGTCGAATTCATGTGCACAATGTCGAGCAAAACGCTCATTTTGACGACGATAAACACGTTGACTTCCATCTCGCCGGCGAAGAAGAAAACGTGATTCATCGCTAAACCACACTCGTCCCCAGTTTCTCAAATTCCAAGTCTGTAAGGTATGGCACCAACGTAAGCGTCGCTGTAGATTGATCTGTTGCAATATAGGGACGATAACTGGTCTTCTGGGTCGGACTGTTTCCTGACAGTCTGGTCCGATATCATCCTCAAACCAGGGATGCGTCCTGCAGTCTCCCTAGCTGTGGCATTGCGATGACGTAGGTGGAACAGTCGAATGTAGTGATCCTTTGCAGGGGTGGTAACTCTTGGTTGGCCGGTTCTCCGACGGTCTGCAGTGTAACTGTGTGTATCGGTCACAAAGGCGGCAAATGGTGCTGTGGTGGACGTTGAAGTGGAGTGCAAACGAAGACTGCGATTCCCCTCTTTAGATACGCCCTATGGCGATGTTGAAACATGTTGACAATTTAATGACAAATTATTGGCTCATGCTTGCCTATTTATAGTGAATAAGTGAGTGAGTATGGGTTTACGCCGCTTTTAGCAAAAATTCCTGCAATATCACGGCGGGGGGCACCAGAAATGGGCTTCACACTTTGTACCCATGTCGGGAATCGAACCCAGGTCTTCGGCGTGACGAGAAACGAATGCCATAACGTGCACGTGCATTTAGCTTTACTGCTTTTCTCCGTGACAACAGTGTGAAAATAATGCCCTTTAAGACATTGCAAATCGTTTTGACGCACCGGTTTGTCGAATATCAGGCCACCAACATTTTCCAATAACATGTATCCAATTTATATACTGGATTTTTTGTGTAGTCAGGTTCAATGAACTACATACTATCTGTGCGTTTCATTTTTTGAAGAGTGTAGTATATTTGCAGTTGTAAAGTTTACACGGCGTGTGTTTTTTTTTGGTAGATAGTGTGTGTCTGCTGACATTGCTCAACACGGCGTCACACTTCATCCACTTTCAGAAACTCACCCTTGCTGACATACACTCTCTCTCGCTTATTAAGTCTCACACATAAACTCTCACATAATCCAACACACACACACACTCTCTCATTTTCAAATTTCACTCTTAACCAGTCGCCCTCACATTATCCCCTAAAATACCTGCACCAACACATTCAATCTCACAAACCCACTTTCAACTCGTCAAACTTGCACATGCGCTCTCACAATCTCGAAACATTCACTCTTTTCACATTCAGGGAATAATAATGTTTGATGAAGTTACTTGTTCTAAGATGGTCGAGAACCACTTCACTTATTTTGAAAATACCGAACATTTCACCTCGCAATTTTTGATACATACGATGTCAGCATAAACACCTTATTAATTAGATGACAGGTATAATAGCATTTCCACTCCCAGTAGCAAAATCTATGTTTCGTAATTTAAGTATCGTTTTCGAGAGTTGCCTGCCGGTTATTTCCTGATTGGGAAAAAAACATCATGTCGGTATATACTGAACACATGTCAATGTCAGTTTTGTATATATTCATCTTCGGACCACTTGGTTAATTTTCCAATGGCAAAGACAGATTGGTATTCCAAAGAACGGCATATGGTGTAGAAGGTTTCAGACATAGTAAATACTTAAACATGGAAATTGGTCGTTACATGGCCACATTGTCGACAGAAGTCGGACGACACATGGATCTGTCACCATCAGTAGTTGTTTCATTGGCGTTCATCATTAATCATTGTTACAAACACAAAGGATCGGATCTGTATATGTCGTACAGATCTCAAGTGGCGTGTGTTCCCTACATTCTACTGATCAGTCAAAAAGTTTTCTACATGATACAACTGAACAATGTAGTTCAAACTACTGGTAAGAATTGGTACCTGGATTATATTCATTGTTTTGAGAGCAGTGACTGACGTGGTTGATGTGACACAAATAAACCACGGTTGACAGTTTATGTCATCTGATATGAGACGCGGTAAGCAAGAATTAGTACTATAAGCATGGGTACTGCTGTATATTACTGCATTTGCTGCGAAAGAATTGATATTTTAAGACCGCCACCGTGGTCTGTTGGTAATCGTCCACCCATAGAATGGAAGGTCACAGGCTAAAACAAGGACTGGTCAGCACGGAGTCAGTATACTGTGTCTGAGTGGGGTATTCATGCTAAAATATGCATCATGGTACTTCACTGGGCTATAAAATCAGCATCAGTCAGGACGAATACGAGCGAGTATAAGCAAGCAAGCACACACACACACACACACACACACACACACACACACACACACACACACACACACACACACACACACACACACACACATTCACACACACATTCATTCACACACACACATTCACACACACACACACACACACACACACACACACACACACACACACACACACACACACACACACACACACTTCTGCAGTACCAAAGTTAATACTGGTAACTATGGTTCCACTGCTACACATTTTGGTTCCCTATCAGGATTGAAGACGTCGTTAAAGTCACTGGCGATTGTTGGCTAGTCAGATGGAGATTGGAGCAAAGAAATAGTCTGCGATTAAAACAGCGGTAGATATAAAGATGGATCCCGGCCACGTAAAACCAAAAGACGTTAAAAGAAGGTTAACCTGTTAACCTGTAAGGCGCTTGGCATAAAGGGGCTTAAAAATGAACTGGTCGGCTCGGAGTCAGTATACTGTGTCGGGGTGGGGTTTCATGTTAAACTGCGGCATGGTATCTCAGTGAGCCAGCACAATAAATCAGCATTATTCCGTACTAGTACAAGCAGCTACACAAACACACACACGTGCATGCACGTTGCTATATAAGGGCAATAATCTTGGACGCGACGTTAAACCCGATTTCACCTCACCTATAAATCCATCACCCACATCCCTGTCTTTTGAGACAAAAACTCTCAATTCTCTGTTGGTTTTATGGCAGGAAGATATCAATATAAGACTGTATGTCAGAACTCATTTCATAAATGTTCATTAAGTGGAACTTAAGAACCCGATTATAGCACAGACTTGTGAAAAACTTCGTCGAGTAGATACAAGGTGACGCGATCTGTCCCTGGAGGATCTCGTCCCACAAGTGTTTCAAATCCGAACTGAGGGTAGGCAATGGTATGGTGATGATGTGATGCTGCTGTGGGATGTCTGTAGTGGCTCTAGCCGCATGGGGACGAGTGCTGTGATGCTGGAATATGCGTCGTTGGTGATGCCGCCCCAAACCATGATGCTTGGAGCTCTCCACGTGTTTCTTGCAAGCACACAAGCGTCTGCAAATCTTTTACAACGTCTGCTGCCCGTCCTGACCCTACCATTCACCGGGGACACAATAACGTCTCTCATCAAAGAAGATGACGTTCCTCCATTGATGATGACGTCAATGTTGACGCTGTGTCGTACCTGATCCATGATGATGTTGCTGGCGACGAGACGACGTCGCACTGTATCGTCCCTAATGGGTCACTGGTGGGCGCCGATCGTCTGCCGAGCTCTTTCAGTGGCGCAGAAAAAAACGGCTCTGCAGGTGATGGCGACGCATGTTATGATCTTGGCGGTTGCGTCCCTTAGGCACGCTAGAAACCTTTGATTGTGGGTTCGAATCCTGGTTCGCCCCGATTATGTTTCTAGGTTTGTAAGCACCATACCCGTGCGCGTGGGTTTCACCGAAGTGGTAAACGTTTGAGACCTGCATCACGTCGGGCTTTCCTCCCACGCTGACACGCGGTGATATAACTGGAATATTGTTAAAAGCGGCGTTAAACCCAACTCACCCACTTACCCAACAGAATGTAGCTGAGCTAATATGATTAGTAAAACAAATGTTTATAGAAATTGCATTTCGTTTGCGGCTAAGTGTACTTTTCCTTTGAGGCAAGAACATACTTAATGTAATGTCGAAACATGGAACAGCACTTAGTGATTTACAGTAAAGATGTTTACTGTACAGAACATGTAGTTCGTTGACATATCACTCTGCCTCACGCAAATGTGGTGTAACATTTCCAGACTATGGTCATGTTGAATCGAACATGAGTCTTCGTGTTCATGGAATTGTACATGGAAACTTGCATCAGCTGATTAAAGATTGCTATGTTTGGGATACCACACAATTTCAACTTTAATGTTTGTCACGGAGCTGTGCTCCAGAGACCAGGGTGTAATTAAACAAGAACAAGAATCGAAGTAATAATGAAAATGTGGTAATGGGTTCACAGGTCTATTATTATCGGCTAGTTGTAAGTATAGATGACAATGATCATGAAAAGGATGAAAAAGACCAATTTACACTGACAACGATCCCTGAATAATTAACCCAGAACAAATATACAAGCTGATTAGCTAAGTAACTGTATAACAGTGACACAAAGAGGGTAGCTAAATAAACCCTTTGACAAGATATTTTACAAAATGCATGCCGCATGGACAGCCAAAAAAGGTGGCTGCGACCAATTAACACTTGAGAGTTAATTAACTCAACACCCTAAAGAGTGAATAAACTAAATTAACTCAACACCCTAAAGAGTGGGTTAAATAGCGGGAAATAAACACAGAGGGTCTATATATAGCTGTCCCTAAAATAAATCTCTGGGACAATAAAACAGACGAAAAACGCCCAAATAAGAAACTAGTCTTATAGACTAATGGCTCAAGCACTTTGACTGGGTAAGGAAAATCGAAGATTTCCAAAACTACAAGATACTTGCCCTGAGGAGTATTTAGGCTCCCAATCATTAAACTGGTACTTGATCAAAAGAGAAACTTGACTCCCAATCTTACATAGGTATCTGACCTAAACTAGACAATCGCGGGAAAGTTGGTTATCCACGGATTAGGGAAAAGAGGTTTACGAAATGTAAAAACCTAGCCAATACATTTCGGCTCAATATCACCAGAGTAATCCAGGAGTTGATTAAAACTCTCTCGTAATTAGTGGTACTTACGAACGAAACCTGGGTTTCGAATGACCACCCAGTAGCTTGATGATCCGTAAACGGCCTAGAGATACCTGCCGATGATGATGATGATGATGATGATGATGATGTTGGAGATTTAACGAGCGTTTCCGGTGTTGCCGATTTCGCACTCTTTTAGGTGAAGACACATGCTTTTGACAAAGGTTCTTACCCGTATGCTCGGATGTCGTAGAGGACAATCTACCCTGGTCAGCCAGGGGATGCTATATAATGGTGACATAACCAAAGTGTGATTCCTATCATAGGGAAAACCCGAACTGCCAACTAACTACTACACCAAAACGGAAGATGTATGTACCAACATAAAGCGATGAACCTAAGCTATCTAACGGTACCACTACAGATTTATAACTAGATATATGTACAATTATCGAGGTGACAAAATTGACCATAAATACACCAGAAATATCTTCCAGTACTAGTTAATCCCGTTACTGCGTGAAAATGAGGGTTACTAAAATCCTTCCAATACATGAATCAGGTTGCATACGTATACGAGAGACAGATATCAAATCAATACATGATAAAAGTATGCGATTAAACCGCAAAAGAATGAAATTTAACGAATTCTCCAACAATGAATGCAAAATCACCGTGGAACGACGACCGCCGGACTTTGCTGAATGGCTACGGAAGCCAGACCATTAAGAGAGAGAGGAAAGCGGTGCGGTCACTAGACTGTGACTAGACTGCTTTTTCGACCCGGTGACATCTTTTACAGACAACAACAAGTATGTCGCGCGGAAGTCACTTGACATTGCGTTCGATGCTGGGTGTAAATTAAGGGCCAGTAAGTCAATATAAATGACACTACAAACAAATATTTACTATGAATTCATTATTAATCCTCAGTAAACCAGGTGCATTGAAATTACTTTAAAACCTGTGCTGATACAGTTGGCGAACTGCAACTCTAAGAGATCACTGTCACATGCCTTCTTCACTGTCATAGTGCCGCCTGTTGATAGAGAGCACCACCTAGCGAACAGGTAATAACTCGCACGTTAATTAGCTCAGACGAATCAAATAAGTGAAACTTTAAAGCTAATGGAACTTCATGATCACTTGGTTAAACACGCTCGGGCAGTATGGGAAGCGATTCAACTACTATTAAAATGGTATTGGATGCTTGAATGTGCCTTTTGTTAAACACGCTCGGGCAGTATGGGAAGCGATTCAACTACTATTAAAATGGTATTGGATGCTTGAATGTGCCTTTTGTAACCTTCATGCGAGACAGGGAGGGGCAGAGATCAGTCCTGTGTGTCGTTACATTGAACCTGCCGGGAGGAAAGGTAAACTGAAGAGGGGGAACTTACTTGTTTTCTTTTTCGATGCTTGTACAATTGAGTTATGATGTCGAGAGCAACCCTGGCGCAAACACGTTTTTTCTGGATAGTGCTGTGAAACTCAAATTCTCGTGATATTTTAATGGAAATCAAAGACATGCGGAAGATATGACCGACAGTTTGCAGAGTCTCTCACCACGGATAACGACAATAGAACAAAACCTACGAACTCTGGTCTAGGAAAATGCGGATCTTAACAAAGACTGGTGGTAGATTTAAACCATAACTTGAACATTCTGCAATCCTAAACTAAGAGGAGGAATATGCTGTTCTACAAGGTTGAAGTAACCCCGCATGAGTTACATGTCGACAATGAAGATAAAATAATTGCTATTATTACTCATCCCATGAACCTATAGCTATGACATAGCTTGAGTTTGGGACCGTTTTGCCTTGTGTGGGCGTGGTCCCGTTTGCTACGTCACAATGACCAAGATAGTGGGGGAATTAACTTTGTAGAGCTGATTACTCGGCTATCGCCTTAAAACAGAGAGAAGGCTGCTGAGTCCCTTTAAGTCTTTATTCGTGGCAGAGTGAAGTATCTGCCACTGGACTCCGTATATACAGGGATTCAGGCCTTCTTCTACAGAATAATATTGAAACTATGATCTAAGTCTGCTAAATGTGTCCGGCCATACACAGCATGTTACAGCCTGAGGCATATCCCTAGCCTGGCCACCTGGCTGAGTTAGATAATCCGGAGTCACTGGTTTGTGACGGTCAGTTACGTGCACGGCAACTGACTAACATTATCTAGAGAAATATATTTAGGTTTAGCTGGTTGTAAAATAAAATATTGAGTAAAATACAAAACATATTATTGAAATATGACCACTATAATTATGGGTTAATTATAGTAATTTTAGGACTATGAGAGCTACAAGAAGATTGTCTGCAGTTCTCAGCAAGGCGACTGCTTACTGACGCTCTTGGAGCGAGACCGGTGCTGGAGACATTTGTGGGCTATGATAGTTATATCTGCAAAGTGTCTGAAAGGTCAAATGTTTCTAATTTCTCAGAATTGTAAAGGAAAGGAAAACAAGAAATAAATTTAAACCATTCATACATAAAGCCAGAAAGGGAAGTCACTTTTTCAATACTAAAACCGAATAAACTAAAGAACGATAATGACTGTACAGTTGAGTGAGTGTATATAGGTGTACCCCGCTTTTTGCAATAGTCCCGCAATATCACGACAGGGGACACCATAATTTGGCTTCACGCATTGTGCCCATGTGGGGAATCGAACCCGGGTCTTCGGCATGACGAGCGAACGCTTTAACCACTCGGCTAGCCCACCGCCCCGACTTGATGACAAAAACTCAGATGATCTCAAACTATCTTTTGTAAAAACACCGAGGTCCTTCCACCCGCTTCTGACACACAGTCAGGTGAATAGGGGTGGGGCCAAGGCCTAGAATGTGAACATATTCATCCTTAGTATTCACGGTGGAATATGGAAGAACTTGAAGGGAAATTAAAAACACCTGCATTCAACAGATTTATCGCACAGCATGACATATTAGGCTTGGTTGTAACTTGGACAAGTGATGAAAATTATCTGTTTTCCTGGATGGACAAATGTCTTTAAGGCCAGGCGTCGTCCACGCAACGCTATCCGGAACTCAGATGGGCTGTTAGTATTGATAAAAGATACTGTTGGTGAATTCGTTTTACTCGATTCAGATTATCCAAATTCTCACACCACTCTCATGGGAGATCTAAATGCTAGAACACCGGTTGTGCTCCAGACAGTGAATGATGATATAACATATCTGCCCATTGATGACATTAATTATCCCGAAGATGACATTTCCTTACCTCGAGCCTCGCAAGAAACCAAAGGGGATATAATTTGCTCAACGTCTGAAAATCAAGAGTTCTACGGATCTTCAATGGTCGAATTGGAAACGACTCTGTATTTTAAAAAACCCGGGAAAAGCGTGGTCGACTATGTCTTGGCTGCTGAAAACCCCTTTCCATTTTTCACACAATTCCAAGCCTCACTTCAAATAGAATCTACACACTCACCAATCCCCTTCAAAATGACATTTCCTGTTATAAAGATATTTAATACACACATATTAGGTTTGGAAAAAAAGATTTGATCCTTATTTCTTTTTCATAACTGGAATTGTAAAAAATGAATATGGGAACTTGACGATATCTTTGGGAACGATCACGTTAGCATAGCTGCTTCATTGTTTGTACATTATGAAGACCTGTGCGTTGTAGTTGTGACACTCCCCGGCGACGTATCAACACGTTCAGTCATGCCAGGGGAGATCATTGGTTTGAAATGGAATGCACAGAGGTTACGAGCAAATGCACGCCGGCGGCTGCGCGTGTTTCACAGTAATGATGATCGACGGTTATTTTTAACGGCACGGCGAAGACATAAAGACGTGCGTGTTAATAAATCTAAACATTTTATTTGGACAAATCCTAGTAACACATTCTGGCGTATGGTCACCAGAAAGTCATCAACACTATCATATCACAAAGGCTCAAGATCGGATGAATCATTTGGAAACCTTATTTCAAGGTAGACGGGAATGTAGGGAACTTCCTGACTTTTATTCCTGATTGGATGACTTTGTTGATTCGCTTAGTGAACAGTTAATAAAAACTGTCAATGTTGAAAGTAATTTAGGCAAAGACATTACTTTACAGTGAGTGAGTTGGATTTGACGCCGCTTTAACACTATTCCAGTTATATTGTCAGCTTAATGTGGGAGGAAAGCCCGAAGTGATGCAGATCTCAGACGTATACCACTTCGGTGAAACCCACGAGCACGAGTATGGTGCTTACAAACCTAGAAACATAATCGGCGCGAACCGGGATTCGTACCGACAAACATAGGTTTCTGGCGTGGGACGCAACTCTGCATACCGAATCGTGGCGCCTTGGAAGACTGGGCCACCCGTGCCCCCTTATTTTACTTGAAATCGATTTAGTAATTGAATGTATGAAACCTTGAAAGTCACCCGGGTCTAATGGCTTACCTATTGAATTCTCTAAACATGCTCTTCGTATTTGTATAGATATGCTACGGAAATAATATAATACAATACTGATGTTAGGCATTTATCCGACCAATAGTCGACCAATGGAGTTATTCGTCGCGTGTTTCAGATCGGTGATCGTGACGTTCCTTCAAATTACAGGCCAATTACACTTCTGGATGTAGCCGGTAAGATACTTGCCAAGAATATTTGCAATGGATGAATTACATTGTCCAATTAACAAAACACTATTGCTAGAGAACAAGCGCGTTTTCGAAAGGATGATTTCAGATTGCACATAACATTTTCATTATTAATACTATTATCAACAAATATCTGTCCCCAGAAGAGTGGTAGACGGTTTGCTGCGTTTATTGTCTTAAATGCAACAGTCGATTCAGTTATTCGAAATGGGTTATTATTTAATCTTTGGAAAAGGGATGTTAAAGGCAGAACATTTAGACTCATCAGAAATATTGATGAATGTGTCCAATCTTCTATCTCACTACCTTTGACGATATTCTGTTTTTTGTATGATAATCCGGGGTAAGACAGGCTTTCGATGTATATAAATTATGGCATAGGTTTTAAGATTATGACCGCCAGCATTCTATTATTTACCGATGACAGTGTTGTGATAGATTACAGTGCACGTGTTGTGATAGATTACAGTGTTGTGATAGATTGCAGTGTTGTGTGCTACCAATGCGCCTGAATGTATTTAAAACAAATTCGACAAATAAAATGTGACAATTAATATAGAAAAGGTAAAGTAATAATTTTGCCAAATGGCGGTAAATAACGAAAGTACTAACAGTTTTGAATAGATAACTTGAACCTCGAGATCGTACCAAGTTATAAATATTTGGGTGTGCAATCGCCATTATGTTTTCTAACCCAAAGAACCTAGGCACAAGGATGGACAATTTTACATTTTCCAGTCAGCTCGAGGTAAAATAGATATTCTCCGACATGACATTTGTTTTCACATTTTCCTATGCAAACATTTCACCTGTTTACCTGACTTAAGGTTCTGAGGTATGGAGATTTCACGATTCGCAGAGATACAGAGAATATCCAAGGTCGTTTTTGTAAACTTGTCTTATCTCTTAATAGTGAGTGAGTGAGTGAGTGAGTGAAGATTTAACGTCACATCGGCAGTATTTCAGCCATATCGTGACGAGAAGTACTTTACTAATACACATAATTATACGAAATAAAAACCTGTCAACGAAGGACAGTAAAATAACTATATATCTCTTAATAGAAGCTTCTCTATAAATTCAGTATCACAGAGCAGGAAATGGTAAAATCTGTTTCGCTGCAAATGTAATATCACTACTTTTTAGGTATGGTTTCATTGAAGTTTGGCAGCATCAAAGTGTTGAAAGAAATAATTCATTCATATCTCTTTTAAAACTGAGATTTTCATATGTGTGTGTTTTGCACGCGTATATCTTCCCTCCATGTCCTTCCTGACAGACTCCGTTTGACCTTCCACATATGAACTGAAGAGTGAATCGTTTCCTTTTGACTAGACGTCTCACACGTTTCATGATCTGCACATCACTAAACGACTGTTATTATCTCACCATAGGCACAATGCCAATAGACACTTCATTCATCTTCACCAAAGAACGTCGTAATAGGCGTTATCTGCGTCTGCAACATCAGTCACAGTGTAAAATCTGTCATGGTTCCGACCTCAGAGGACAAGCAATCTCGATTGCGATTGGAGTGGATACACACGCTTATCAACGGCAAACTTCGTTATCACAGCGTAACGCTGAACTGAATTTTTCCTTTTTTTCTCTAGAGACGAAAACGGGTGCTATTAATTAAATATGGTCACCGTTCTGGCTATATGAATATATGTCACTTCTCATACGATGGTGTAACGTCATCAGTATTGTATTTCTGGTGTAAATAATACATTCAACGTGGTCTACCTAATTATAGATTATTGGCAATGTTCCACGGTAATAACCTTTTACTATGATTATGAAGAAGTGGTTTAATACCGCTTCGATAGTATTATGGTGAAATGTCGGCATGACTGCTTAATGTAACAGACAAGTTAACGTGACGCGGGTTATAGATGTTTACAAAAGAGGAGATAGGATAAGGATGCATATTTTATTGACCAAAAGGGGCCCTTGTCCCATTGTGTCCTTTGGTGGCCACATGAACACAGGTTTTCATATATTGACCCGATGAACACAGGCACGGAATGTGGTGGCCATATGCATGTACTTAGTGACCCCATGAACACAGGCGTGTACGTAGTGACCCTATGAATGCGGACATGCATTTGGTGACCCCATGACCACAGGTATGAGTTTAGTGCGCCATGAACTAATGTACCTGATGTTGTGACCCCAAGGACAAAGGTATCAGTTTCGCGTGTGGCCATAAAATAAATACATCTGTTCAGCTTGACACCAAAATATCCCTTCTCTACTCAGCCCTAAAGGAGGCCCTTGAACAATCGGATAGTCAGCGTAACTATTCGACTCGTGAAGATGATCTGATTAAAGTCTGACCAATTATTAATATACCAAGTCAAACAGTGAAGTTGACATGAGTTCACACAGCAAATTCTGATTTATTCATGATCAAGTGGCACTTGGTAGTTCTATTTACATAATGTCTGCACGTGTTGTATTATCTAACAACCTCTGTAAGTGCGTGAAGCTGGATGATCTGGGCCTAACGCGAATCAAACTAAACGAATCTCAAAATATTACAGTATCTGACATATTGCCATCTGCATGTTAAGAAAGAAAGCTTTCATTGGTCTTAAGAATAAAGTATTATAGGTGAGGTTAAATGGGGTTTAACGTCGAGTTCCAGATTATACCACTTACATAGCGAGGTGCGCACACACATACTAACTCCGAGGAACCTGTCCTTGTTTTATCCCCGTTATGTCCAGCGCCAGGCAGGGTATCATCTTTTAACGTCTCGCGGTATGACGCGGGTAAGGGTTCGACCCACCGACCTTCGGCTCTCGGCGCAGTCGCTCCATCTACTACACCAAGGCACTGATATAATAGTGGCAGCAGTTGGCTGTCACTTCAGTGTATATGCATATACTTTGGTCGAAATTATGTTTCTGTTTGTAATCTGCAAGTACATAATGAACATGAAAACACTTATGAAAATCATTTTCGCGGTGAAGTGGCCACCCTCTCGTCCAATTGGAAAGCAGTGTATCGTGTAAACTTATATTACATGCATATGGATATGTAATGAGGTAAAAAATTAGGTAAATGTTCACTCGGTGTACATGTAATATATAATAAAATAATGAAGTCCACGTTAGTCCATCATCTAGACTTGGACTTTATGATTTTATTACACACACACACACACACACACACACACACACACACACACACACACACACACACACACACACGCGCATGTCAAGTCATTAAAAGAAGTTTAACATGGTGTAATATTCGAGTAATGTGGGAAACAAAACGAAATTCAAAGAAAATATATTTTTACAGCTTTGTGAAAGTGTTAATGAGCGTATATCGTAATGTAGCCGTTGTTTCATAAATATAAATTGTCAACGCAAGATAATAACCAGTCTAGATTATCCGTCCAAAACACATTTCACTTGGCACAAAGGGCACAAAATAGCTGTGTAAATATGAATGGACCACTGAAAAAAAGTGATGACACCAGGTGCTGGCGACGAGGGTAAGCATGTCCTGCCCTACCGATAGCACCCGCTATTCACACAATTTGCAAAAACAATATGTATTTCCGGTATTTGAAACTTCATCAGATATGAAGGTAAACCTATGCAGCTTGTCTTTTATGTTACTTTTTGCCCGATATCCTATGTCTCTGACAGCAACCAGTGATCAACATGTACCTATCAGTAACCTTTTACGACGTTGTGTATTTCATGTGACGTATTGATAACCGAAATGAAGTCTTCAGGGAGACGGCTTTGAAGGACATCCAGTAGACGTTCCCATCCTTGGTATTAAGTAACTATACAGAAATTAATACCACAAAGGACCACTAACTAGTTTCCCCCATTAATAGAAGCAAATTTAGGCAATTATATCGTGTCGTTCGTCCCCAGACGGCATAGAATCCTTTTGTGATGTATACAAGGCAAATTGAATTTGCCAGACCTTAAGAGGTCCAATTTCAGGGATGGACATACTGTCCTGCTGTGTCTTCCCGTCTCCTTGTATACGCTCATGTGGCTTCTTACTGTCCGCGGGGCAGACAGTAAAAGTTGTTTTTTATTGACACAGTGCAGAAAGGGTCGTGGTCTGGTTGTCATTAATGAAGTAATTTTAGGGAGACTTATCGTTACATTAAGCTTTCGTATGAGACGTTGTTGTCCAAGATATTTTTACGATGACCCAGATGCCATGCTGTCTGTTTAATCGTGGTCTCTGGGTTGTCTGGTCCCGACTCGATTTGTTACAGGGTACTGTCGTTTTGCAGTAGTATTGCTGGGTTCGGCGTTATGCGGCAAACAAACATCTATTGTTATATGGAAATTGTGTTAGTATGCATAAGCTTTATGTTGGAAGAAAACCCTTTGACATTGGTCGTTAACATATACCAGTTTTGGTAAAATAAAAAAAAAATCTGAGTTAGTGAATAAGTACAGTTTCACGCCGCCTTTAGCAATATCCCAGCAATATCACTAGAAATGGGCTTCATGTATCAATGTGGGGAGTCGAACCCGGATCTTGGTGTGACGAGAGAGAATTAAGGATAACTACGTACCCACGACTGACAGAAATTCTAATACAAAGTTTGTATCAGGTGGTTATAATGATTGCCTCAATCATTATGTATGACATTGAAGGTGGAAGGTGGTTGCTTTGCTATCAACCACTGGTAATTAAATTGGGTCAGTTTCCATCGTTCACGCTGTGACGTAAAACACATCATTCACTGACATACATCACCCCACTAAAGTACAAGTTATGGCCATTTTTTTGGAATTCAAATTCAAGTATCAAGACAAAGAACAGAACGTCACATTGAAATATAATATGTGACCGGACAGGGGGATCAAGTCTACCTCTACGACATGCCTGTCCAGACGATGCCTGGTTGCTGTCATGTTACTGTTATAGGTTAAAGTAATTTGATCACGATAATACGACCCGATAACTATCCATGTCAGAGTGATGCGTCGCATGTAGACATCTAGGGTGACTGTTTCTCGAAGACGTGGTGCGAGTGTGGCCTTTGTTTCGGAAATTGAAAGACAGGCAGGGAACCATACTAGTGGTCCCGGTGGTACAAGAATTCGATCTTGTCTTGGGTTGATTGTTGCTTGAGAAAATTTGCGATAGCATAGGTCCTTGGAAAATGAATATCACGTGCACATTACTATGTAAACTATATTTGCTGAAACTCACGAGCATGGCTATTGTGTTGACAAACGCAGAAACATAATCGGGCGAACCGGTATTTGAAATGCATAGCGAATCGCGGTACCTTAGGCGACTGGTCCTTCCGTTGTGGTTGTGTTCGTTCCTAGGATCTCTACATATCATTAAATACCATTACGTGCTTGAAGGAATCATTCTGTTGAAGCAGTGTATTCTGCCGTGTAGAGATACTTAAATGATCAAGGGTACGCGACATGTCCTAGTAACTGGCGCATTGTCATTGCGGAGCTTAACAAGAATATTCTCATGGTGTTAAGACTACACGTCTTTTCACTTTTTTTACGGATCCGCCGGCTGAAAGTGTTGTTAAAGATGAAAAAAAGTATTTGCTTAATATTGTTTTCCAATGAGCTGATAACATAGTGCGACCAAATATTTTTCTTAACAACAAGGACACAAGGAAGTTGACATATACAAAACAAAATCTGTTGTTCCTGAAATCTATTGGATACATACATTGTAGATGCACAACAGCAATCCCGCTTGATTCGTCAGGTTTGCATTGCTGGGAACAACAGCTGTGCTGTACATGTAGGTTTTCCTCCCACATTAAAACGTTTTTATTTATGATACAAGCCGACATGTAGAGGAGCAGAACTCTAACAAAAAAAAACTCTAAAAATTGAATTGCTTTTTCCCCATATTTAGACAGGTATTTTCCTGTAGAAAATCCTTAAAGCATGTACAAAGGTGGGACCAAAGTCGGAAGGGAATCTGTGCTTCCAGTGATCGTTTAGTTTTCTTGAAGATAATAAAGACGACCTGATTTCCAAGACAAGTTGTCAATTCCACGATGCAGCCTCTTGGCAATCCTTTCCCGATTAGCGCCACCTCCAGGGCAGATCATTTCTGGAATATCTACAAGAGGATTCCAATTGACGTACTCAATTCAATCGATACTCATACGACGACATCAAACTAGAGGACGTTCACAGTACTGAATACGTACACATGCCATGGCATGGTCACACGACTACATAAATTTGTTTATGGATAACAACTTTCTCGATGTTTGTGAAGACGTTTCTTGGCGACTTCTTGTCCCGTCATCAGGTGAATACTGACTGAGCATATACAGTAAACTACAGATATAACGAACTCAAAGGGATCATAATTTTTGTTCGTTATAACCGTAGTTCGTTATAAGCATATTTTTTTTATTATATACAGCATAACTACAGCAAATAGTCGGGACAAAAAAGTAAGTTCGCCATATCCGTTAGTTCGTTATAAGCGTGTTCGTTATAAACGTAGTTTACTGTACAACTGTATGAGTTAATGTATAGATAAATGCTGTTGCATGTATGTTTACACAGGGTAGAATTAATTTACAAACAGGTCAACATAACAGGGAAGACAAGGGGTTTAACGAAAAAGACTGGGTGTTATAAAAACCTCGCTAGGGTATCACTGTAAAAACGAGAAAATCAAAGTATTTATTTAGGCTTAAAAATTGGATGTCATCCAATAGTATACACGCTTTCTATGAGTGAATTTAGTTCTATAACAGGATGGAAACAGAGAAGGATATAAAGGATATTGAACTATTTCTCACCTGAAAACTAGAGTCATCCCTCCCAAAACGTGTATGTAGATCGCAGGTGGAGGGTAAGCGAGAAAGGAATTTTAATGAAAAGGACCGAGTCGTCTAAGGCGCCCCTATTCGGTGTGCAGAGTTGCGTCCCTTGGGCACGCCAGAAACCTATGATTGTGGGTTCAAATCCCGGTTCGCCCCAATTATGTTTCTAGGTTTGTCAGCACCATACCCGTGGTCGTTGGTTTCACATAAGTTGTAAACGTCTGAGACCTGCCTCACTCCGTGGCTTCCTCCCACATTATATTAAGCTGACACGCCGTGATATAACTGAAAAAATGTTAAAAGCGGCGTTTAACCCAACTCACTCACTCACATACAATGAACACAGAAAAACTATTATATATATATATCGACGAATGGGTGAGGGTGGCACACCTTTGGCTGACTGAGTCAGAGTTATCACCACCACCCGTCCACATAAGAATGGAGAATTTTGGTTTCTGTCAGGAAATATCGTAGCAAAGATTGTTAGTGAGGTTTCTGTTGACCTGAAGTGCAGCTTCCTTCTTAATAATCACAATGCACATGTCCAAATCAATGACTCACACAAAAACGAGTGTGACGACAAACATTCAGCCTGGTAAAACATATTGGCCAACCATTTTAGTGGACTCAAACGATATGCATGGTATAGTTGGGGCCTAGTCCGCCAGAGTCTCGTCAGTGTGTCCCATGCAAGGAATTGGTAGACGTATGATGTCTCCTGGTGTGTTAAGTGCACAAGTCGATATGTCATGTATAACGACATACTTAGAGCAACTGAAAATCCTGGTTTTGATGTGTGTCAATAATCTGACAAGTACAAAATATATAAAAAATGAACGCAAAAAAACGAATGGCATAATCTTGAAGAACCAGCAAGCCCCGGGAGTTGTGGCGATTACCCATAGGTCCATTCGGAAAAGAAATTTCATTTCAGCCTCAAGCCTTGGCTAGATCTTTGGAAGTAGGCCCTGGCTATGGTTAAACGTCCGTCACGCCAGTAGTAGTCTTTATGTGAGACCATCGTTCTGGTAAGATCGGTTCACTATGACCTGATCAGTATTTGATCTAAGTCAGACGCTATGTGGACTGTTGCCTGCTTTAATATACCGTGAGTACCGAGATAAGAAGTGATTGTGTTGAGACCTGATACATGTAGTTATGTCCTGGATTAAAATGCTTGAAAGCGATTCGGAGAAAATATCGACAATATTTGTTAACCCGTCGCTTCAGAGTTAGCAATTCAAACAGACTTACATTTTGTACAATTAACGTAAGGTGAATGGTGTGACATGCCGCTATTACAAATATATCACATCAACACCACGGTGGGTGGTGAACAAACGAGTCAGGACGAGACGTTGTGGACTGGATGGCCGATGATACAGGGAACCAATCGGGACAAGAGACAACCGTTATCGGATGGTCACTCTTCGTTGATGAATGGCATCGCATAATCATTATTGGGTAGATTAATGCTCATGATCTCAATCGCAGGATTGTCTGGACTCGATTGCTTACAGACGTTTTTAGCTGGAATATTTCTTGAACGCCATAATTCATGTACCAAAGAGACTACAAGAAGTGTGTAACAAAGGAATGGAACAGCAGGACAAGGTGTTGGATCCGAAAAGAGACGTCTTGTGGTCTGACATGTTCGAATTACCAATTAAATTAAGGCGACAAAACCAGTTCCATATTCCTGGAAATCTGTCCTAAAAGCGGAGTCTAACCGTGAAGATCCGGGTTAGAATTGGTCTTCAGCAACCCATGCTTGTCTTAAAAGGCGACCAACGGGATCGGATGCATGCCGTCAGGCTGGCTGACTTGGTTGATACATGACATCGTTTCCCAAATGCGTAGATCGATATGTCATGGACATGTCGTAGATCATGATGTCAAATATTTACAGACCACCGTCATATAGCTGTAATATTGCTCAGTGCATCGTTAAGCAACAAACAAACAAACAAACAAACAAAGCGGAGTCGAGTGTACGATTCCAACTATATCATGTGCATGTGTGTATGAACCATTGTAGCAAATGGACCAACTGGCGTGTGGCCATGGGTGCGAATAATTTTATGTAGCAGCGTAAGTTATGTAACTGGTGTGAGTGTCGGATGCTGCCGGAGGGGGACATGCGGCCGGTAGGGCAACACCTGGTGTCATCACCGATTTTACTTTTCAACGCTATAGTGCCTTTTTCGGATGTCTTTTGTCGGATAATTGAGACTGGTTGCTCTCTGGCGTTGATGTTTTATATTATATTAAATGAGACGTCTACCAAGTGGTCTCTTCTGCATTGCCACTTCATAACAATGACGTGACGTATCCTCGATATCCTTCACAGTTGTCTGTATATCACCTTGACATCAATACACCACAAGGTAGTTCACATCTTTGTAAGGGGTTACATCTATATACTAATATAAGAGCACAAAAAAGTGCTTTCCTTTAAAGACATGAGTTTAAAATATACCCGAAGCCTCTCAGTGTTTTTATCAAACACCCAAGTCATCAATATATACATTGCTAACGGCATTCGTTCTCCTTAAACCAGTTGTGCTAGGTGTCACAAATATTTGTCATTTGCCTTTCGTTTGATCTTGTTCGTGACAAAACTTAAATGTAGCATATTGTGCAGCTTCAGAAAATGAGGTGTGAGCATTTGCCTTGAGACATTTGTAATATCCATCGATCGTCTTTGAGTGGTTATCCTTCGGTCGATTCTACCCTAATATATTGGTTTGGCAGCAACAGATCTCTTCATTGCCTGTTTATTCAGCATGCAGCTGCCTTTGAACAACGTCTTACAAAAGGACTTATTTGATTAAGAGGCTAGGTATGCTTTGATACCTCTGGGGTTTCACCAAAGCTTAAGTAACCTTCATCCAATGTATGCTGAATACATGTTGTCTCAATCAGAATAGCGAACAAATCGTTTATATGTTTATAAACCGGATACAACATAAGCACATATATTAGATCTCATGTGTAATGAAGAAGGTCCGATGCGTTTCCTCGCTTATAGCAGGACACTTGGATGACATTCTTTCAAGGGCAAATGTCTACATTAGACACTAATCCCATATACTAATTCATAGCATAGTAATAGATATAAAGTACAAGTTACAAAGTCAATACTGTTAGTGAGGAAGCGTACTTTTATATAATTTAGGCCAGTTAGAATAAAGAAAATGTGCCACAATAACATGAACGACGAAACTTGTTTTACAAGCACTATTACATGTTTGGCTGGTTGGGATGAGCATCATGGGATACAATAAACGTGCTTGGTGCCAATGTAAAACTTTAATATTCTTACAAATTGGTAAAACTCTTTGCACAAAATAAATACGCATTATGTTATTGGTATCTTTATCGTATCAACTATATATAGGTCCATCACTTTCGATTCCCCATAAACAACTTTTTTTTAGCATCTTGTGGACATTTGAATCGTGATTTCGGTCACACGGTAAGAATAAAGTACAGAAAAAACACATTAAAAAGACACTTATCATTGCAAAATTACAATGATGGGACAGGTTTCCGCTAAACAGATTAGCATAATTCTTCCGCCTTACCGCAGTAGCTATCATTGGTTAAGCTGAAGATAAAGCAAATGTGTTTCACTTGACATAGGATCTACCATGTATTAAGTAGGTGTCCGGATATTCTGTTCAATACTTGCCAACTTGTAAAATATTAAAAATAATGTTTCACCTCAACGTACATGTATGCATACACAAAGAAATGACATGTACTAGTTGCGATTGTTATTCTGGTGATACTTCAGGGTTGAGAGGTCTCTGACCTATAAGACAGCGGCGAGGAAATCAACCACTTTACTGTGTAGTTTACCCTTCATTTAGCCTCTGTATATCACGGGGACGTGGCGAGGCTCCTCACGCATGGATCACGGTGTCAGAGTAAATCCAATCATCTGGAAGTCCACACAGAGCAAGTGCACAGGACATCCCATACCATCCTTTTGTGTTTGGTGATGAACCTTGTCCAGCTGTCAATAAGTAGTAATTGGTCTATCAATCTGTAGTGTCAACCAGATTTTTATCATAATTTGCTATAAATGTTTCTGGTGTCGATCATAGAGAGTTAACCTCAGTAAATGTACATATTCATAGAATACACGAAAATGTGGAATTAGCTTCACAAGACTACAGAACGCAAACTCGTCTCAATATAAATTTGACGGTCAAATTTATCAGCTGACTATCCGAAACTGCCACAATAGTTCGCTAGATGATACAAGAGAATTGCTTAAGATTTGTGTATGTTGAGAGGTCTCAGTAGAGAAGGACGTTTGACGTGTCAAGCAGAATGTGTTGTGTTCTTGATGCGGAATCCCACTGCTCACATATTAGGTTTAGTATTACTCGTACTCTTATTTAGAAGTGAAGTGATCAGGTGAAGTGGCGTATAACGTCACGTTCAAGATTATTGTGCTTATATAGCGACATGCATGTACGTTTGTGTGTGTCTGTGTGTGTTTGTGTGTGTGTGTTTGTGTTTGTGAGTGTGTGACTGTTTGTTCTAGCCCGGACGAATGCCGATTTTGTTGTACGAGCCCAAGGAGATTCCATACTGCAGTTTACCATGAATACCCCTCAAAAATAGTTTAATGACTCCGAGCCAACCAGTCCATTGCCTGGATCCTTTAATGCCAAAACTCAAACTCAAATTATTATTTGTAGTCCTTCAGTGCCGAAACCTCTGCTGAAATGACATTTCAGGCCAGGTGAGCTACAAAAAATCCCTAGTTATCTGAATACATATGAGTATTTCGAGCGATTCCTGCTTTAGTAAACATTTGGAACATACAAATATTCAGTATAAGCATATAATGTATGTAAATTTATTGGAAGGGGAGTGCAGTTACAATAAATATCAGAGTAACTAAATCATTTCATGATTAATATATGTTATTGCTGCTCTTCCTTCTATCTTTCTCAGGGTACTTGTAATGAATTGCCTAATGGAAATTAATGTTGATGAACGACAGAACATTTAATCAGTGTAAGTGATTTTATAGCGGAATGAGACAGACATCAATATTCTTCTAGAAACGTCTTCTTAGGATCAGAAGAATTAACAAATGATGCATATAAATCAAAGCGTGAACAGCCTAACATTGTCATTAATCTGTTTCAGTTCCTCGAGTCATCACAACCTTCACTTTAACCTTGGTTTACAATGATAACAACCAAATCAATCAGACGCTTTTGAAAACACCTTTGATCACTGATGTCATTCACACTCTGTTACCAGGATAGGATTACATATGTTCACTCGCTGCACCAACATATTATCTGAAGATTCTCACTACAGGGTCTTCCACATACCATCTGACTGCAGGAATTTGTTCTGTAGGAATATTTCAGAAGTGTCAGAAGGGTATAGAGCTTAAGCATCCTCTGAATATGTAAGTGTAAGTTAGAAGTGTTAATTAAGAACACCATTCCATTTGTGTGCGTTAAAAGATCCATCACAGAAGTAGATTCTGTATAATAGTTTGATATTTTTGCGTGGACACCATGAACCAATCCATCTTGTTCATTGTTAACGCGATCAGTCGTCAATCTATTACAGTAAGTGCATCCTCAAGCGATCCGTCTAATTAAGTCATAAAACCTGAAGACTGCGAATACGTTTACTGACTGCCCATAGGCAATAACACGCAGTTTACGGTCTGTAAAGTCGTATACTACATGGACAAGCGTCGCCACCTCAGATTGGCTCTCTTAATGTCAGCTTGGCACATTCGGTTTGGCTGATTTCAAACACACAAAAACAGTTACGTCTGGAAATTAAGAGGCATACATAATTAACTTCAATTGTTTAAATGGAGAGAGAAGCACAGTGAGTCTTTTTTTGTGTGGCATTCGTGGCTGTATTAGTTGTCAACACCACATCCACATCTTCTGGACACCCATTCATCCTCTCCATATCACTTTCCTGTTACAGAAGCTTTTTGAAATATATTTCCTTTTGGTGGGTCTTTCATATCATCCTTTTGATAATGCCTATATGTGCCTATATGCTGGAATGTGTATGGGATATCTGGAAAAGGTACTGTTAAGGCGAAGGTAATATCATTCATTACTTCATTACTTTTAATTGGTTCCAACACGGTAAGTATGGCGAAGAACAGTTATGACTGATATTTCAGACGTTTTAAACAGATGTAAAAGATTTATCTATCATATGAAGACTTTGTCGTGACCGGGTTATGCTGACCTGTGTTCTTTGTGTTGTAATTATATTTTACCTGTCTACAAACTGAATTTGTTCCCAATACCTAGCCATGTGTTTGGGTCAAGTTGTGTGCGTCGTTCCGGGATAGGATAGTCATTATATTACTACTTTACAATCGAGTCAGGGTGGCTTAGCGGTCTAGGGAACAGTTCGCGGTTCACTTATAACAACACGGGAACATATGGTGCAATATAAAACAGGAACTTCCAACAGACATGCTATCTGTCTATGATGCATGCGTCAAGCTTTGAAATGTCCTCCACATGTCTGTCATGAAGCATTTCGAAAGCTTTTTTTTATCAATCTAGCCTTGAGTGTTGTAACCTTTATCAAACTACATTTGAGCTAGAGTCGTATGATGTTCTTTAAAGTCGCCGAAGAGAGAGCATGCTCGACCTCAAAAGGTGCGAAATGTAGACACCAAGAGATGTAGACAAGTACACAAGAACAGTCATTCCTCACATTTTACCATAATAGTATATTGACTAGTTCAGACTATACCCACAAGCAACATGCGGGTGCTCATTGATCTCTTTTTCTTTTAAGTTCATGTCCACTAGCCAACTTATTAAACACGGAGCTAACACACGCATGCACGCATGCACGAACGCACGCACGCACGCACGCACGCACGCACGCATGCACGCACGATCGCACACACGAACACACACACGAACACACACACACACAGACACTTAATGTACTTGATAGATACAATAGATCAATAATGGCAATACATTTTGTATAAAAGTGTCGTGCTTTAGTTTTAGAAAACTTCGATCAAAAATTAACGTGGAAGGATGTTCGAACGATGACGTCATATAAGTGGTTCTCATCTCCTTCCAGTTACAGATATGAACTCTACGGTGGTACACAGATTAACTTTAGTAGGTCGTTTGGGTAGCCTAGTTGTTAAAGCGAACGCTGGTTACGCCGAAGAGAGGGTTCGATTCCCCACATGGGTCCATTTTTTCAATTGCATGCCTATTGCTGAGAATGTTGGTCAAACCATACTCACTCACACTCACTTAATCATTCATGTTTGCCGCGGGCAATGAATAAAAGTACACCCTGTGACTGTCTGGAGACGTATATACAGAACTCAATACAACGCACTTCGATTAAATCGGAGGCATTGGACGTGGGGGCACGCTCAGCGTTTAGAATTATTTTTGTAGGAATTGTATATAGACATGACATACATGTATGGTGCTTTAGTCTTTGTGGAATTTGTTTCTATGATGTTACGTCGTAGTTACGTAATGTCGGAACTATCCTCAGTTTCCAATTGGAAGATAGTCAAGAGACGAAATGACAATTATAGGCTGAAATGTATCCTTGGAACCATTCTGGAACCGTTTAATAAATCTGGATACATTGCCTTTTTCCTGAACGTGGGTTTTGTGGCTTTTATTTGAAAGTCCTAGAATACAACCTTGTCTAATACCCTCGACGTACTTCCAATAAATGGTGTAATAATTTATAAATATAATTTCTTCTTTATAGATATTTAATAGTTAATAAAGAGAACACTGCCATAGGTATGTGTTCACTCCAGACAGATACAATCATATTGTGTTTGTTCAGTTTAACGAAATATTCTCCTTCTGAAGGATGGAAGAGTAGGGTGTAAGTTGTGTCTTCTCTGATCGTTTAGTCTTTTTGAAGTTGGCAAATATTACCCAACTTCCAAGGCAATCTGTCAATTCAATAAGATGGTTTCCGTGGCACCACGTCTGTGGTTGCCCTCTGCGGCGGGGATAATTGCTCTGGTTTTACCTCTGTGTCGTTTCTGCAGGGTATGTGTTTTGTTCGTACTTGTAAGATAAGATAAAACGCATAACGTGAACATTAATTATTAAAACACACACACACACAGACACACACGGTCATTGTCTGATTGTGTTTCATTTTACTTGTGAAGATTTTACTTGTTAGGTTGACGTCTTATGTTTGCCATGAGTGATTTACTTTGTAACTGTAACTGTCATGCATTAAGAGAGTTTAACGTTTGGGTGTAAGCCACAATTTCCATTTAAGAATGATAATTTTTTTATTACGGCAAGAGGATATAACTAAAAACTATAACTTCACTACATCACCATCACAGTGGTGTGACGTTTTGACGTTATAATGACGTGATAAGTTCAACGTCACTGCACATGACAAAATTGAAAATGGTAGTACTACACGTGCTATCCATACTCTGAACTATTAGCATACCCATATATAGAAATCAAATGCTATAATACAGAAGAACGATTTAAAAGTAATACTATAAAATACAATATTTCTTTGAAATATTTGGACACGACGATTGAGTTTATATCTATGCTATTGTGTAATATGTATATTTGATTCGGTTTAAATAAATCAGCCTAAAACAGTACAATGTACAACGACCCCCTTCTTTTCAATCAGTTAGACTTAATTAACACTGAGTGAATAAGGTTCCACGCCACTTTTGGCAATAGCACCGCAGTGTTCTCGATTGGGACACAAGAAATATACAAGCATTGTCCACTTGTTGGACTCAAACCAGGGCCATCGGTGCGGAGATAAAAGGCCATACAGTCAATTCAGTGACAAATCATCAGATTATTCATTAATAATGTCCTGTATTATTGTAGTCTGAACAATTTTGTTACATAAAAATGTTCTGAATTTAAGACTCAATCTCATATTCCATGGGGCATTGGTTGAAGAAGCCGTATCTCAGCAATCAAGTGCATCGTGGACACGCCTTACACTACTGGGCTGGCGCTTCCCACGTTTATTTAAATGAGGTAATAAAGTGATGGTGGCTAAGCCTAGCTCGGAGGAAGACCACAACTTAATCAAACATGGACTGATTCGGCATAAATCCACTTTGTAGGAAGGTAATATAGTCACTAGTTTATTGTTAAATCTGAACCCATTTTCAGGAAGTCAAAGATAAAGTCAGGACATACAACTTTAATCAATTAAAGGTGATTCTTATTAAGCTTGCACAAGACAATGCAATATGACAATGTTAATGGATTCGGACCACATTCAATTACTTTTGTAGGCAGGCGAAATATGACATGACAATAGGACTAGACACTATATACTGTTTCCAGGTGAGGTATGGTGAAATGGTGTGAGTATGGTTGCTTGTACTAGTCCAGACTACTTCCGAATTTATAGTGCCAGCCCGCTGAGATACCATGCCATAGTTTTAATATCAAAGGTCTGCCCTTCGCACCATGACAACTGTAGATGTTAACACAGGTCACAATTAACGAGTGTATGATTTAATTTGTACAACTATATTATGTTGAACATCATGGTACTTAAAGAGTCCCTTAACTATAGTCATCATTCAATAGTCAGGCTAACATAAGCCTCCTAGTAAAATCTTGTAATGTCCACTAAGTGTGCTCTCACAATTAGGTTTTACAATCTATTACAAGTGATGATCTCTCTACCTACCTTTATGTTTATTTGTTGTTTAATGCCGCACTCAGCAATATTCCCGCTACACGGCAGTTTATAATTTATTGAGTCTGGATCAGACAAACTAGTAATTGACATCATGAGCATCGATCTACGCATTTGGGCTATGGTGACATGCATCAACCAAGTCAACGAGCCTGACCACCCGATCCCGTTAGTCGCCTCTTACGAAAAGCATAATTGCCTTTTACGACGTTACGACAAGTTTAGGTTGCTGAAGACCAATTCTAGCCCGAATCTACACGCGTCTACATTTATGTATAACCCCTAAATTTGTTTGAATTCAACACAATCATAAATTGAAGCAGTGCTGTGTGTTTCGAGACGACCGGTATCGGAGACCACGTTTCACATCGGTTCCTAGCAACGAAGTAATATTTTAGAAACATTGCAAGCAAACAACAAAATGCACAACTGACTTGACCACGAGGTCATCACCGAAGGGAAGGTCATACTCCAGTTAGGAAGCAGAGGACTTATGATGATGGTCTAATATTATAAATATAGTTTATAACATTTAATGAATATTCTGCATGTTTATTTCAGACCTTGCAGGGGGGCACGGGTGGCCCAGTCGTCTAAGGCGCCGCGATTCGCTGTGCAGAGTTGCGTCCCTTGGGCGCGCCAGAAACCTATGGTTATAGGTTCGAATCCCGGTTCGCCCCGATTATGTTTCTAGGTTTGTCAGCACAATACCCGTGCTCGTGGGTTTCATCGAAGTGGTAAATGTCTGAGACCTGCATCACTTCGGGCTTTCCTCCCACATTAAGCTGACACGCCGTGATATAACTGGAATGTTGTTAAAAGCGGCGTTAAACCCAACTCACTCACTCACACACTCAGACCTTTGAATGTTAACGTTTTGCACGAACATTCCAATCATTTTCTCTAACAAAAAGACATTAACATATGAGATCACCAGGTCGAATAAAATTATTAACATGTCGGAAGAAGCTGTGATTTTGCCGGGCTTCAAAACCAGCCATAAACGATTGTAAATATGTGTGTCGAAGACATCAGTCAAACTGTGGGATATGTCAACTATCATGAAAGAAATTAATGTCTGTTGAACGATATTTGGAATGGAGACATACATCCGTTTAGCAAGAAAGCAGATGGTGCAATAATAGCAACGTATTGGAACCTTGTGGTTGTTTTCACAAATATCAATCGTGTTACCGGCGGCACCACATCCGAATGTCTACATTTGTCACGATTTGTCAGGTTTGCCCAACGTCACATGTGGTCGCCCCTACAACTGACACTCTAGGAACAGCAGTTATTGACAAAACATATAATGTGGCCCAAATAAAACTGAAGAGAAAAGAAACAGCTGTTGTCACTTACTCATTAATCATTTATAAGTTGCTATATGGCTACTTTTGAGACAGAATGAAATAGTGATATTGCAAATTTCTATTCTGTTGTGAATTAATGCTACACAGGATGCATTAGTTTTATGTAAAGGATTGGATAGAACGGGAATCGGATAATATAAACGTCAGTTCAGGAAGGTAAGAGTGAACAGTTGGCATTCTGTTTCAGTGCAAATTCGTTTAATCACATCAACTATATTACAATTGAATCTTTCAGGGGCAAAATACAAAATTCGATTTAAGCAGGTAATTCAGTGATCTGTTTAAATAAAAGCGACAAAAACCCTTCCATATTCATAAAAAAACCTTCCCAAACCAGAGCCGATTATACGCTTCCGGCTATATCACGAAAATATGTTTATGAATCACAATCAAATAGATTAAGAACTGCAGCTAAGAACTGAAGACCACTTGGTTGACGAAACTGTCAGCTGATAAGATTTAAAAGCAGTTTCTGTAATATTAAAATGTGACCGCTGCCACAACAATTGAATAACATGAGGTTTGTCAAGGTCATGCATACATGCTGTGCTGGATGATACTATATATTAAGTGTCCAGAATAATTCAGAAGCAGGCTTTCGTTTTGAAACGAGCAGCTGGTGTTTCCTTTTGATAATACGGTTAACTTATTCTACACCGAGACGGTATGTCCATCTCAGATTGTTCATGAACATGGTATTTTGTTATACCTCCAGGTAAAGGTACAATTGATCCATTTATGGGAAACACCTCAGTTTAACTATTAAATTAACTGTAAAGTCTTTGATAGGCAATTAGAAGATGGTGGAGCAAGAATACACTTTACATGGATAACAACTTCTATGGAACAACGTGTCAGGGCTACTCCTTGCCCCTTCATCAGGTGAATGAAGAATTGTAGTGAACAATTTAGCTTTTAACCATTAATCTAGCTGTTAGACACTTCAAACAACGGTTGCGAACCGGGTAAATGCAATTTGTCGTATCAATTATATGTATTATTCTAAATGAAACAGTATAATTTAAAAAAATAATTCATACTGTTCTGTCGTAGACATACGAAATATGATATAATTAGCCCTCTGACATTTTCAATTTTTCTGATATATGTGTACTGAAACAAGTGACGTAAAACCCAGGCAAGTCAACTGAGGTAATCATAAAAGCTTATTATTATTATCATTATTATTATTATTATTATTATTTACAGGTTAAATTAAAAAATGCAACCAAGAGTGTTTGGGTGATCCTGGAACAGTCAGGCTGGCTAGGTTCATCATTAGCTCAGGGCCCTTGCCCCCACCACCTTTACCACTGCGGCCTTCTACTTTACCCAGATTGTCAGGAGGGCTGTATTCCTTGCAGCAAACTCGGGTACTCTCCCAATGTCAGTCAACAGATTGGAAGTAACCAAACCTAAGGCACCGTTGTACATGGGATGCAAACGTGACATTTCGACACGTGACATGTTTTTCCTGAATCTTGTCAATCACATTAGTGTCCAAAGGGACCGAAAATTCAATGATATAAATTATTTCATTAGATTTATCAAAAAGGACAAGATCAGGTTTGTTGGTCTCAGGCTAAATACGGACAAGAATTCTGTATTTATCATTTTCCATGACGCCCTATACATATTCTGGGTCGTACCATGGATGGACCTACGAGTCAAAACCACAAACATCTCGAAGTCGGTAATAAAAGGATCGAGCCACTCCACCATCTCGCTTAAGATACTACGTTTGAGCCAAAACTGGACATGCACTGACAATGTGTTGACCGGTCTAATAAGATTCATTGCATATTTCGTTTGCTGCAAAAGCACACATTGACGGTTTCGAGTGGGAAGTGACTGGTCCTGAGCAGCAATTCTGTTTCACATTTCAGGTCAGTCGACTTCATCTGAGTGAAGGATTCTGCATTGCTGCTGATTCTCTTAACACACTCTACATATGATGGGGTCGTTCAAATGTCCTCTCCTTGAAAAAGAGGCTGGGCCTATTTCATATGGCACTTCGCTTGGTTGACACTCATTTCTGTACCGTCAGCAGTACAAAATCATCAACAAAATCAACACTGACATAGAGACAATGTCTGGACATGCTTCATAAAAAGGATCATTAGACAAACAATGTGTCAAAAGAGCACAATACAATTCTATTATGAAGAGCCTTCACGTTAATCAAACCACGCCCTCCCATTATAACCGGTAAATATAAGCCAGTGAGGGAAGAGCGAGGGTGGTGAGGTGTATTGTCTGACATGATTCTTCGTGTGAGTTTGTCAATTCCCTGAAATTCATGTTTCGTCCAATCAACGAACACCAAAATAATGAGATAGGACGGGTACTTTATCGCGAGTATTCACCTCTGAACTCCAGATTTTCTTAAGTCTGCCCGTAGTAATATAACTTCCTGACAAAGATACCAACATGTATTTATTTATCTGGAGTAACTTCATTGTAATGTCCAATCATATGAAATAAACGATAGTGATAGCCTTGAATGCGATGCCCTCAGTATGGTGACCATATTAAGCAAGCTTTTAAGGAACTGGCACAAGTGTCAGAATGCACATCTTATTTTTTAAACCATCCCCGATATCCTTTTCTATTAAGATAATATAAAATGCATTTTTTCCTATTCAATATTACAGTTTGTTTGGACTGTTATACATTCACATACTATTGTACAAAAATATACTATCATCGCAAGCACTGCTCTGTTGGCAAGGTTACCAACTGTACAAACGTCACCCAATATCTCCACTGCTCCAGTCCTATCAGGTAGAGATGTTACATTGACCTGAAAAATATTACCTCATATTGAAGAAATTAGATTTTTAAATGGAGATAAGTTCTGGGCATATCACGTATTACAATGCCAAGACCGAGACCAGAGATGGACGACATATCTGTGAACAGGGAACACCTGTAAATATGAATATGCTTGAAGAATTCCAAATTAATGATACAGTTTTAACCCCGAGGTATCGACAGAGTCCTGGCTTCCTGTCACAATTTTTATTTGATGTACTACAATCGAAGGCAGTTACATTTGCAGCTAAAAACAATTAATGCTGAACAATCGTGCCGTCAGATCGGAAGATTATAAAGAAAGGACTTCAAGATGTCTGCTTGAAGGTGATCGATGGGTATAAGAAAAGGATCAAGGAAAAGGACAGCCTCATATGATGAGGTTGTGTAATGAAAACATGACCCGTAAAGATCCGGGGTGGAATAGGTCTTCAGCAACCCATGCTTGCAGTAAAAGTCGACTATGCTTGTCGTAAGAGGCGACTAACAGGATCGGGTGGTCAGACGCGCTGACTTGGTTGATGCATGTCATCGTATCCCAATTGCGAGGATCGATGCTCATGATGTCAATCACTGGATTGTCTGATCCAGACTCGATTATTTAAAGACCGCCGTCGTATAGCTGGAATATTGCTGAGTGCGGCGTTAAGCAACAAACCAACCAACCAACCAACTCAAGCTTAGAATTTTGTAAGGTTCTCTATTTTGAGAGAAACCATTGTAGTTTGAACATTATATAGCTATATATATATGTCGCATCAATAACGTAGTGTATGGGCCATACCTTCCTCTTCGATAACCATTTACAAAGGTGCGTATTGAATGTGGCTTATTGAAATCGAGGTGCTTCATCGAGAACGGTTTTAAGGATTTTGCAGAGATATAATGTATTAAGTCACAATGCTGAACCTAATACCACGAAGGAATCACTTTCTAGGCTTTTCAATTAATAAAAGTAAATTCAGACAATTAAATCTTGCTGTTCGCCCACACACGGCAGTGAGTCCTTTTGTGATCTGTGGAAGGCAAATTGAAGTTGTCAGATCTTAAAAGGTCCAATTTAAGGCTTGAACATAATGTCCTGCTGTTTCCCTCACGTGTCTTCTGTACACGCACATATGGCCTCAAAGTATCCACGGAACAGACAGCAAAAGGTGACACTGACACGATGCAGAAAGTGCATCGGGCTCTGTGACACACAACCAGTCGCCTCTTACGACCAAACGTGGGAAGGTGGGAACCTACTCTAACCCGGATTCTCAACAGGAGGTTATCTTTGGATGATTCATGGGGTATCTTTCTTTTTGATCACTACTAATTTGATGTGTGATAATCAAATTCTTATGGACCAAAGTGAGTGTCGGGTGGTTATAATGATTTACCTAGTAGATTGGGAGTGATCTTTCCCGTCACTGTCGAGCGCTGTGAATGCTTAAAATTGCTCACAAAACATCCCCGTCTTTAGTATCCATTATTTTCTTATCGTAAACTCTCGATCTTTTAATATGGTTAAAACATCCAGCTTTCACCATATGATTCCAAATTCTCTCTGTATCATGGCGTTATTGACCACGTCGGCTTGCATGTTCATCTCAGTTCCCCATTCAATACAGAGATAGGAATTACTAGCTAGCTGCTTTGCACATGTAAACGTGTTCGGGAGACGGTGTGTTTAAGGTCCTGGTTAAGGTCACGAAATGAAGCCAAATTACCATGTTGGTGAAAGCGATCGGTATTACGGATATATTTTGGGCAAAGTGATTGACGTGTATGACAGCCAGGACGAAATCACGATGGCAGGGTATAAGCCCGGCCAGAAATGTGAATAAGATACATCAGAAATTGAGTCTGAAGTGTCTACGACGTCGCTTTTCGCTGACTGGAAATACTTGTGATATCGCTTGGATGCGTTAGACAAATTTCCTTCTTTACCATCAGCCCCAACCATATGAAATGTACATTCAGTGACAAACCTATACAACTCACAATTGCAGTGCTAATGAATGGGTAACGTGCCAGAACTGTGTACTTCTAGTTTTAATGTAAGTGTATGTTCTATATGTATTGCTGTCTGTTAAACGCATATTGTACCTCTTGAAAGACATCGTTTCTTTTGTTAGCGACAAAATTCTTTCCATAATCATAAGTAAAACTGCTAAAAGAAGAATCTGTTGTACAATTCCGACTGTTCAATAAACATATAAATTATTATCAATTAGTGACCGAAAGTGCGAGCGTATCCGGCCCCAATGATAGCACCCATCACAAACACATGCAAAGGCATTCAAGTGTTAACCTGAAAAAAACAGAGGAACATGATGGTACAAGTCAAGGGAGGGATTTCCATCTGACATCGTTTCTTAAAATATAGCTATCCCGTGGCGGAAAATGGTCCCTATCATACCTCATCCTTTATCAAATGCTGGCGAGCAACTGTTGTATGACCATGGCGTAAACCTACGTAGTATGATGAAACTGTAGAAGAAGTTTGACAGCCAAGGATATTGACTATGGTCATCATGTATATCCTTGGTTGGTGCTCTAATTTCACAAGTTCAATCAAATAATGGATTATATTGGAAGTAATTTAATAAAAAAAGGTTTTAGTCTGAGGACCTTCTATGATACTGATCGACTCAAGAAATATCGCATTAAAACGTATAAGATGAAGACGTTCTCGGTTTTTATGTACTTCTCAATGACAAATCTGTATGCCGTATATTGGTTATAGGGTACTAATAACAGCAGCTGAGCTGTTACAAAGATGGCGTTGATGAGAGTGCGGACGAGATCTGATTCCTGGTGTTAAGTAACAAAACAGGCACAAATGCCACACAGAAACCACCGGCTATGCTTAACCTTCAATGGAGACAATTTGGGGCAATTAGATAGGTCTCCTCGTCTCCAGACGTCATTGCGTCCTTTTGTGATTGATATCGGGCAAATTGAATTTGTGAGATGTTAAGAGAGACAATTTCAGTGCATGACACGCGTCTCTTTGAAACACGATCCTATGGCTTCCATCTTGATCGCGGGCACAGACCGTGAAGGTGTTTTTAGTACTGAATGGTCAACAAGAGTTAGTTGCGTGAAGTTTCTGAAGTTGTCAGATTTTATAACTTAATTTGTATTTTTTTAAAATGATGCACATATTGTTATGGATGAAACATTGAGAAATCGTTAAATCATGTAAGCTCACTTGGCCATAGACGAGATTAGATAATATAATAGGGAGTCGCAATGCACTTTGTCACATTGTGAGTACATATTGCTGAAACTTCAATACGCTTGTGGCCCCATAGAATGTAGGTTATGTCTAATAGCCCTAGATTCTGACTGACAGAATATATCCCTTATACCCCGCTTCAAACCAAAACCCCGCGAGCTTTTTCCGAGTTATTGGAAGTCACGCAACATAGCGCGAGCTATTATAACCTCCGCCCAATCTAAGTGAGTGAGTGAGTTTATGCTTTACGTCACATCGGCAATATTTCAGCCATATCGTGACGAGAAGTTATACAATATTTAAACATATATGTAAACCAACCCGCCCAATCTAACAGCTCTTTTCTGTCAATGTTGAATTTGTTTGAATTCTTATACAATGTCTGATTAAAACATGTCGGTAAGATAAATTCGTTGTAGCAGGATCACTCGGGGTTCATGGGTCGCCTCCGGTACTCTTAAAACCCCATGTATCCATTGTGGTCCTGCTGAAACGTATATGGTAATGTTAAACTGCTGTTGTTGCAAACGTTATGAAAGATGTTATAGAGAAAATATTATTTGGTTTCCTGGACGTATGATGGTATCACGATCACAATTGCAAAATACAGTGTAGTTAAAGATATGATTTGCAATACAAATCTCCCCACATTTAGCCAAATATACATGTTACCTATTGTTAGTGTCGCAACTGCTAACACGCAGAACACACACGTGGCCCTGGGGTCTTATTCTGCTGAATAATACAAAAAGGTTCTACAAATATGTGAACATATAAAAGCACATAAAAAAACGCTTCATGTATTTTCACATATGTAAATTCTTGGTGTGACGACTTGGAGTTGTAACCTTCTGTACAATGTATACTTGTCCGTGAATGACGTTTTGCCTCTTTCATCATGTTAAAAAAATATTAATGTTGAAAGTGCTGCGCTTAATATTTGTTCGTCCACCAACCGTATTGGTTTCAAAAAACGAGAGAGGACATCATTAATATATACGGATTTTGTTGGTCTACGTATATGTCGTTCATAAGGTGACCACAACATGACAAATGCATATTTGGGCAAAAAATAATGTATTTAATATATGACAGTGTATAAAACTATGATGCATCAACATGATGTTTGGTGTCCAATGGCCATTCAATTGATCCACTTGATTTTTACTAAATTTGAATACACTGATTAAAAGTCTTCATAGAAGACCGATGTTTTGTGGTCGTTCTTTTGACATCTGTAATGAGCCTGGCAGCTGTATTTGCAGGCGCTGTAGCTTATCGAGATGATTTGGCGGAGACTGTTGCAATGATGTCATAGTAAAGCGACAGGTGTATGGGCTACGCATTAATCCTGAAATTGTCTTTGCCCATATATCAACTGGAATTAATTTTAAACATGCTATTCTCAAACTGAAACCTGAATCAATGATGGCGTCTAGAGTTCTTGTGTGGCTGCTTTGGAGTGTATTGTTTATTAGGAACTTAAAGCTTGGCCTGCATTTGGTGATCAAAATTTCAGTTTTATTATCATTCAGTATCAAGAAATGTGTTGTCTCACTGGAATGTCTCACTAACCGATGATAGTGACAATGGTCAATCCTAGATAAAGCTGTGTATCATCAGCATTCAAATGAAAACTGAGATCATGAGATCTTGCAATTCGTCCAACTGGTACATAGTGAAAAGCCAAGAATAGATCCCTGTAGCACTCCAAATTTATGTTCATTTCTATTTAACCTCACTCCATAAATATTCGCTGACTTGTGGCATCCTGTGAGATATGATGTCGACAATGATAGATCATCGCCAGTAGCACACCCCTGACTCCAGCGTCGTGAGGAGAGTTGACTGATCTATTGTGTTCAATGCTGCTGATAGTTCTAAGAAGACAAGAAACGCTCTTGTACTCAACAGCATGACTTAAGTTATTTTGCACATGTAGAAAAGCTGTCCATGGCTTGTAAGCCGATTACAGAACTCTCCAAGATTGTTGTCATTTATGTGCTTTTGCAGTCAAGCCACCACTACCCACTCTGGATGAAAGCGTAGGTTTAAGACGATAGTTCCTACACTTCTGGATCCATCGGTGGCCTTTTCGTAGTGGCATTTTCAGATCTTCTTTCAGTGAGTTAGTTAATATTTATAGTCACCTCGGCAATATTTCAGCCATATCGTGACTTGACCAAGTTATGCATTAATTTTCTTTATAAAAACTGTCGTTAAAGGACAGGACAACAACCAGCAATATATCACAGATTATAATTGTAAAACTAGTTTTAGAAAAATAAAATGATCAGATTATGACAGACGACACATTATAAAAACGGGCTATAGATCACCAACATCTGAAGGTATATCATCATGCAAGGGTCCTTGAGGACTTACAGTACTTTTGCTACCTTAATGGACCCCAGCCGGATTTACATCATCCCTTCAGGTGTTGGCGATTATTAACACATTTAGCCTTATCAAAACCACATATTCTACGATTAAAAAAAGTGGTAAGAACAAATCGACTTTGTATGACGTGGTCTTACATACCCTCTCCAGGGGACAATCATTTTAGACTCCTTCAACCCCTTTCGAGGATACAGCCACTAACAATCTCAGTTATTACATTTATTCTGCCAATTATAAAAACTATATTATATACACAACATATTAATCAAAAAGTATGGTACAATTCAATTTCTTTAAAAAACAATAACTAAATGAGAGCTGATATTAAAAAGATCCTCTATATACTCACACGTAAAAGAGACGCAAGTGGTTTAAAGCAAATAGGTAAGAAACACGGAACCAAAAGTTGATACGAGTTTTAGCATGTAGTGAAGCCTGATGGTGTTATCAATAGTTTTTGTTGCATTTTGGAAGTTCCGAGTAAACACGCAGCATAAAAAACGAATCGCCAAAACGCACCATTTCAATGAATATGCGGGTATCATAGACCCATTTCTCGCGAAACCGAAAGTGCACGAACTGTCACGAACTGTAGTGGGTATAAAACTGTGTCCGATTCTTGGACCTACCACTCCTTGGTCAACAATGCCACGCCTAACTCAAATTCAGAGAAACCAGGCTATCGGACGTTTGGAAGCTGGAGAGTCTGTCCAAGATGTTGCCCGTCATTTCAATGTTAACATAACCACAATTTACCGCCTCCTGCATCGCTACAATGCTACACAGACCACAGATGACCTCCCTCGGAGCGGTCGTCCTTGGGTCACCACACATCGACAAGATCGGCAGATCACCTGTCAACACCAGCGACATCCGTTCCTAACTGCAAGTGAAAGTGCTCGACAGACCATAGGAACACATAATCGACACATTAGCCGGGACACTGTGATCCGACGTCTCCGTTCCAACAACCTCAGATGTCGCCGACCAGCACGTCGTCCTGTTCTCCAACCACAGCATCGACAAGCACGACTTCAGTCGGTACAGGGTCATAGCAATTGGCGTCATCGTGAGTGGAGGCGTGTCATCTTCTCTGAAGAAAGTCGCTTTTGTGTCTCATGCAGACAGAATTTGTCGGCGTCGAGGTGATCGTTTCGCTGACAGAAACGTGGTGGAAAGGGATCCACAGGGTGGACCTAGCGATAGGCAGGGATTGGACTTAATGCGAGACTTGGACCCATGTGCTTTCTGCATGTTGGTCAAGGTCGGGGACACGGCGTCACTGCTCAGCGGTATATCGATCGAGTGATCAGACCCCCCGTTGTTCCATTTTTTGCAAAACAATCAACAACACATTTTCCAGCAGGACAACGCTCGTCCCCATGTTGCCAGAGCTACCATGGCATTTCTGCAACAACACAACATCCGTGGTCTACTGTGACCAGCCCTCAGCCCTGATCGAACACTAGTGGGATGAGGTTCAAATTGTGGTCAAACCAGGTATTGACTGACATTTTGGGTACTGACCCGAAACCGTGTAAGCCCTTAACATTATGTCATCTGCCTTTTAATCCATTAAACTGTCTTCAGTCAAATTTTTGTCAATCTTGCCCTCTGTCTTTACTGTTGAAAATAAATAACATGTATACTGCATACTCGACTTGCGTTTCTTTTGCGTGTGAGTATATTTGATGATTGATTCATGATGGCGCAATTGGTGATCTCTCACGTGAACGTGAGGAACAAGAACTCCTACGGCTACTGTTTGACGATGGAGTCACCTCCATGTCTAGAGCTCCAAAGGTATTGTGGACATATAACTCCGCAGAAGAGGGGATATTGAGCGTTTGATTTTTGTTCGACATTTGATTTCTGTCTAACCTTATTCTTTTTTTTTTCCGACATTGCTGGTTCTTCAGGAATTGTCTGAGTCTCAGCTTGAGAGGTAGAATATGTTGATGCTGGTTGACGGTCAGATATTTCTGTCTGAGTGACAGACGAAGTTATGACTGGTCGATCAAACTTGACCCATGTCAATTCAGCCTGACACAGAACAGAGGAAGAAGTTGTAACAGATTTAGCTACAGAAGCAGAAAAATATAAAGTTGAAATACGTGTTGACTGATTGGTAACAAGCTGTGTGGCGTCTGCAAAACTGATGTTTCTTTCGCACTTGAGTTTCAGAATTTTCATTTCTGTTTGATACACAGGGCATAATGTGGAAGAACCCATGTGCTAGCCAGCACAGTTTGAGCATTACAGATCTTGACTACAATCTGTACTTTCGTGGTTTTCATCACAACGATATGACAGACCATGGGTCGTGTGCAAGTAGTCGAACCATGTCAAAATGTTTGACATTTATAACATCGGAGTGGATTGGGGATAACACCTCCACTCCGATGTTGACATAACCAACTTTAATTGAATTGGGAATTGACGAAAGGGCCAATGTGAATAAATACGTGTTCGTAGGAACAATATTGGATGTATCATCCTTTCTGGTAAAGCGTTTGACAGCCTGAACTCCTTGCATTTTTAGTTCAGCCACAATCTCTTCCTCTGACATTTCCGATAGAGAACGTGTCCGGTCATTGACAATGCCACGGCTAGAGTCCGGTGTGGAGAAACAACAACCTTCGCATTAGCAAACTGAGTGATTGATAATAAATTGACAGATTGCTGCTTTCGCATACATTCCACCGAAAAAGATCCACTACGCAAACATGTCACAATTTTTACCTCTCCACAATAGCCATGAGCATCTTTGGATATCGCGAAGGGGTTTGATTTGATTTGTTCATGAACTGCAGCTTCGATCACAAGGAATCGAACCAAGAATCAACATGTGTATCAGCCTCATCAGATACACTTGTTTCTAAATGTCTTCGTTTAGAACCAAAATGATTGTGAGCCATATTGAAAGGACATTTTTCAGCAACCCTGCTCCCTACCCACCATGGAGTGTCAACAAGGACAGTGTTAAATTGCATCGGATCTCCAGGATGCAAACACAAATAGCAATATTAGCATACCAAATTAAATGGCAGGCTGGTTCTGCCAATGACAAGAAAATGGATACATATTGAATTTGGAGGTCAATGACACCAGATTGGCCCATGAGCCATGGCCTTCAGGCATTGGACTCCAGGCAAAAATTGATATCATAACATTTTCATTAACAACATTCAATCACAGGATTCAAATAATGCAGAAGAATTTCAACATGAATGTTTCCCATACACAGGGCATGGCGTGACCAGCCGATTGAAAGAACTGGGCCCATTCTACCACCCGTCTAGGTGAAGTTAGGATCGAAGTTGTGTTTTGGGCAAAAGGAATACCGGTTCCTGGCTCCAGTGCCCTAAACCAACAGAATCCCACCGACACAGGGGCGCAACCCACGGCAAACAGGTTGCCCAATTTTGTCGACTCTTACGACAAGCAATGGGGTGCTAAACAGGTGCACACGGGGTAAGAGCTCTTAGCGTTACCCAGCACTCACAACGGGGAGGTTGCTCTTCATGAGCGCCGCTTCTTTCAGTGCTGCAAAAACCTCGTTTTGATCCAGGGACTGATTTACTATTGAAGAGAGGGTTGGTAAGAGAAAGCTTTGACACTGTTTACGTAACTACATGTATGCTGCGCAAGGGTCGAGACTGCAAGATTGTGTTGCGTTCTTTGCTAAACGTTTTCCAATTTCGTAAGCACTGGTAGAATCAAAGCATGACATGTAGGGCGTACCTGACACTGCCGGCTGAACACAATGAGCTGCATTGGCACCATAATGGCTATTGATGAACTGAAGTCATCACGAATGTCATGTGTCTTTTCAATGAAGAAATTGTTAATCTCGTTAACAACTTTCCAAGCTGCATGGAAAGGCAAAATGGCTGGTGTTTGCTTGAAGAGTAACGAATTTCGAACTTGAAATATGTTCTGGTGTTCTTAAGAATTGTTTCTCTTTAATGTTAAATATTTCTTCTGTTGCTCTTCAATACGCTTGTTGGCAATGCTCCTCTATAGCGCACCTGTCTCCCTCTAATCGGCGATGCTCTGGCTTGGCTGCTCTGGTTTCACCAGTATTACAAGCAGTTTGTTGTCCAATAGTCACACCCCCTTGTCTTCTCGACAGCATGCTTCTCTTCCAGGCCTCTGAGAAGGAAGTTGTACAAGTTGATGGTGTCAGTAACCGTGTTGGCTTGTTGAAAAGTTAAGGATGATTTCACATCATTTTAGGGCGTCCAAGGCGACTGTAAGATATCTGTAGCCCTCACAATACCAAACTGGTCAGACCGTACTGACTGGTCAAAGCGAAAATCATAATCTAACTAATGAAACTAATCTCATCAGCTCGAGAGATGATAAAGTCCTGTATGCCTGTCTTTGTGTTTTAGATAAATGACACTTTGAGTTTTTGTGAAAATGAATCATTCAGTTCCTGTGCGTTAAAATGGGTTGCTTTGTCAACACGGATGTTGAAATACCGCAGATGAGTACTTTTCCACCATAGTTGTTTACTTTTCCACCACAGTTGTTTATTCCATGTGTTATGACTATTTAATGTTTTGCTCTTGCGAACACAAAATCTCATACCAAAAGACGATAAAAGATGGTACTTGTTGTTACCCTGTCTGGCGCTCGGCATTAAGGGGTTAACGGCGACTAACGAGATCGGGTGGTCAGGCTCGCTGACATGGTTAATGCATGTCATCGATCTCAATTGCGTGGATCGATGCTCATGATATTAATCACTGGATTGTCTGGTCCAGACTCGATTATTTACAGACCGCCGTCATATAGCTGGAATATTGCTGAGTGCGGCGTTAAACAACAAATCAACCAACTGTTGTGACCATTTTAAACACGTTTATTTTAACTGAAAGGCATATTTTGGAACCGACAAAACTGTCTCCGCATACGCACCCACTGTCTGACCATCAGACGAAGCCATCCCATATCTCCATTAACAGCAATATTCGGAGCATATTTATACACCCAAGCCTAAGGAGAACCCAAGGGCACGATGGTGGGCCGCACGTACAGCAGATACGTCGCGATGACACATCAGTAAAGAGAAAACATTAAGCCTATGGTTTCAAAGCATATTTAGCTTCTTCAATCAAGTTTGTCAGTTCATAAAGACTGATCAAAGTCAGCTGCAAGAGGCTGCTGAATACTCGGGCAATGAAGAAGCACTTGCTGTCAGACAGATAGATGAAGTAGAATGATAAAAAGATAACTACGCAAATACAATCGATGGATATGTCAAACGTCCCAAATTGCAATGAAAATGACAGCAAACGGGATTCAAACACCACTCGTATGAAGTACAGTCGCAGTTCTTGAGAAAGGAAGCATTTAGAACTGTTGTTTGCTAAAAAGTGAGAGAGCTTAGGCATCTCATTGGGGAAACATTGTTTTTTGTATATACTGTAGCTATTTGCGACATATGAAAAGCAGAGATGCCACAGAGTATGGTTTGAAGGACATCCCGCAGCCTCCCCTCCCCCCCCCCCCCCCATCCTTATTATTTAGTAACGATTGAGAAATTAATACAACAAAGGAACAACTTTCATTTATTAGAAGCACATTTTGGCAACTATATAGTATATCAGTCAGCAAAATTCCAGTTATATCACTGCTGACAGTCAAAAGCGTAATCACCCGTGAAGATTCCGGGATGCAATAGGTCTTCAGCAACCCATGCTTGCCGTAAAAGGGGACTATACTTGTCGTAAGAGGCGACTGACGGGATCGCTGATATGGTTGATACATGTCATCGTATATCACTTGCGTGGATCGATGCTCGTGATATTAATCACTGGATCGTCTGGTCCAGACTCGATTATTTACAGACCGCCGTCATATAGCTGGAATATTGCTGAGAGCGGCGTAAAACAGCAAAGCAACCAACCAAAGGTGTAATCCAGTGACTGAAATTATGAACAACGATCCACGTCATCACGATGACACACAATCCGACAAGTCTTATAGCCAATTTTATTTCATGATGTTCTCAATGTTGATCTATCACATCTGAAGCCATTTCGCAAGTCAATTATGAGTTACTTCCTTCCAGCCAGAATGCATATCTAGTGTTTCGTTTGCTACAGTATAATTTATAGATAGCCGATGCAAGTGTTATTCCTCAAAGTGAGTCGAGATCTCTGGGGTCCATTGGTGAAGATTTCTGGGATGGTTTGATGACATATTTATTCCATATATCAGCCACTAGCGAAATGGAGAAGCAGTCATTAAAAAGTTAAGAGAAGGCTGTAACTACCGTATTTCCTCTCATTGGTTTGCAAGGTCTATATATTGATTTACTGTTTTGGGTTTAACGCTGTTTTTTACATTATTCCAGTTATATCACGGCATGTCAGCTTAATTTTGGAGAAAAGTCCGAAGTGATGCAGGTCTCTGACGTTTACCACTTCGGTGAAACCCACGAGCACGGGTATGGTGCTGACAAACGTAGAAACATAATCGGGGCGAACCGGGATTCGGACCCACAATCATAGGTTTCTGGTGTGCCCCAGGAAACGTAACTCTAGATCTGCACAGCGAATCGCGGCTGCCCCCCATTAAATAAAGAAACAGGTCGATAAGATAACAAACTAAAAGAAGAAAGTATTTGTCAAGTATATAGTTATGGACATGTGGAAATTGTGTATCTCTGTTTACTTGTTCGTTAGGCTGATGCATATCTCCGTCTAATGTATCTGCACAAGAAATAATATGTACATCCCAGCGTACAAACATTTGTTTTGCTGATGTCTCTCGATTACATTGAAATTGTTCAACATTTGGCATTGTTTGTTTATCAAGCAACTAAGAACAATACTGTTAATGTGTAACGTTAAACTGTATGTTGGCTGCACTGAACGGAAGCTGTATGGGCCGATGACCGACAGCCATGCTGAAATATAGGTGATAAAGAGACCCAGTGACTTCAGATGTAATCACGTTTCCACTGTTCAATTCTTCATTGATTCAGAGATGGGATCAACTGCACACGTCACTGCTTTGACTCACGGTACGTATGATAAAAGAACTGTCAACATGGTGGCTGGTTAAGACCATGCACTTGGGTCAAATGAATTGGATTATACTGTCGGTGTCAGAATGATGGTGTCACAGATAGACTGTGGGTCGGTCGATTGAATGGGTACTGTAGCCTGGATTAATCGTGGTGACGGTGCGAATCTGAACCTGAAGAACATCGGGAATTGAAAAGTGAAATATGGAAACTAAGGTTTGTGGCCTCTACAAGAATACACATGCACATGTATACATGTATGTTGTCTGTTGGTCTGGAATTCTCAATCCCCTAAATGGAAATGCATTTTATTGGTACATCAGAGTTCAAGCATCATCATACATGGGATCATGTACTTGTGAGAAAGGGAAGCAGTGGCACCATCTATGTGTATGAAAGAAAGGAGTGGGATCATGTACTTGTGAGAAAGGGAAGCAGTGACACCATCTATGTGTATGAAAGAAAGGAGTGGGATCATGTACTTGTGAGAAAGGGAAGCAGTGACACCATCTATGTGTATGAAAGAAAGGAGTGGGATCATGTACTTGTGAGAAAGAGAAGCAGTGACACCATCTATTTGTATGAAAGAAAGGAGTGGGATCATGTACGTGTGAGAAAGGGAAGCAGTGACACCTGTACCACGTATTTGTATGAAAGGAAAAGTGTGGTACCATGCATTTGTAGGAAAGGGAAGTAGTGGTACCATGCCTTTGCAGGAAAGGGAAGTAGTGGTACCATGCCTTTGCAGGAAAGGGAAGTAGTGGTACCATGCCTTTGCAGGAAAGGGAAGTAGTGGTACCATGTATTTGTATGAAAGGGAAGGTGTGGTACCACGTCTTTGCAGGAAAGGGAAGGTGTGGTACCATGCATTTGTATGAAAGGGAAGTAGTGGTACCACGTCTTTGTAGGAAAGGGAAGTAGTAGTACCATGTATTTGCAAGAAAAGGAAGCAGTGGTACCATGTATTTGTAGGAAAGGGAAGGTGTGGTACCACGTCTTTGTAGGAAAGGGAAGTAGTGGTACTACGTATTTGTATGAAAGGAATATAGTGGTACCATGCATTTGTAGGAAAGGGAAGGTGTGGAACTACGTATTTGTATGAAAGGAATGTAGTGGTACCACGTCTTTGTAGGAAAGGGAAGTAGAGGTACCACGTCTTTTTAGGAAAGGGAAGTAGAGGTACCACGTCTTTGTAGGAAAGGGAAGTAGAGGTACCACGTCTTTGTAGGAAAGGGAAGTAGAGGTACCACGTATTTGTAGGAAAGGGAAGTAGTGGTACCACGTCTTTGTAGGAAACGGAAGTAGAGGTACCACGTCTTTGTAGGAAAGGGAAGTAGAGATACCACGTCTTTGTAGGAAAGGGAAGTAGTGGTACCATCTATTTGTAGGAAAGGGAAGTAGTGGTACCATGTATTTGTATGAAAGGGAAGCAGTGGTGCCACGTATTTGTAGGAAAAGGAAGTAGTGGTACCATGTATTTTGGGAAAGGGAAGTAGTGGTACCATGTATTTGTAGGAAAGAGAAGTAGTGGTACCACGTATTTGTAGGAAAGGAAAGCAGTGGTACCACGTATTTGTAGGAAAGGGAAGTAGTCGTACCACGTATTTGTAGGAAAGGGAAGTAGTGGTACCATGTATTTGTAGGAAATGGAAGTAGTGGTACCATGTATTTGTAGGAAAGGGAAGTAGTGGTACCATGTATTTGTAGGAAAGGGAAGTAGTGGTACCATGCATTTGTAGGAAAGGGAAGTAGTGGTACCATGTATTTGTAGGAAAGAGAAGTAGTGGTACCATGCATTTGTAGGAAAGGGAAGGTGTGGTACCATGCATTTGTAGGAAAGGGAAGGTGTGGTACTACGTATTTGTATGAAAGGGAAGGAGTGGCACCATGTATTTGGATGACGGGAAGGTGTGGTACCATGCATTTGTATGAAAGAGAAGTAGTGGTACCACGTCTTTGTAGGAAAGGGAAGTAGTAGTACCATGTATTTGTAAGAAAAGGAAGCAGTGGTACCATGTATTTGTAGGAAAGGGAAGGTGTGGTACCATGCATTTGTAGGAAAGGGAAGGTGTGGTACTACGTATTTGTATGAAAGGAATATAGTGGTACCATGCATTTGTAGGAAAGGGAAGGTGTGGTACTACGTATTTGTATGAAAGGAATGTAGTGGTACCACGTCTTTGTAGGAAAGGGAAGTAGAGGTACCACGTCTTTGTAGGAAAGGGAAGTAGAGGTACCACGTCTTTGTAGGAAAGGGAAGTAGAGGTACCACGTCTTTGTAGGAAAGGGAAGTAGAGGTACCACGTCTTTGTAGGAAAGGGAAGTAGTGGTACCACGTCTTTGTAGGAAACGGAAGTAGAGGTACCACGTCTTTGTAGGAAAGGGAAGTAGAGATACCACGTCTTTGTAGGAAAGGGAAGTAGTGGTACCATGTATTTGTAGGAAAGGGAAGTAGTGGTACCATGTATTTGTATGAAAGGGAAGCAGTGGTGCCACGTATTTGTAGGAAAAGGAAGTAGTGGTACCATGTATTTTGGGAAAGGGAAGTAGTGGTACCATGTATTTGTAGGAAAGGAAAGCAGTGGTACCACGTATTTGTAGGAAAGGGAAGTAGTCGTACCACGTATTTGTAGGAAAGGGAAGTAGTGGTACCATGTATTTGTAGGAAATGGAAGTAGTGGTACCATGTATTTGTAGGAAATGGAAGTAGTGGTACCATGTATTTGTAGGAAAAGGAAGTAGTGGTACCACGTCTTTGTAGGAAAGGGAAGTAGTGGTACCATGTATTTGTATGAAAGGGAAGCAGTGGTACCACGTATTTGTAGGAAAAGGAAGTAGTGGTACCATGTATTTGTAGGAAAGGGAAGTAGTGGTACCATGCATTTGTAGGAAAGGGAAGCAGTGGTACCACGTATTTGTAGGAAAGGGAAGTAGTGGTACCATGTATTTGTAGGAAAGGGAAGTAGTGGTACCATGTATTTGTAGGAAAGGGAAGTAGTGGTACCATGCATTTGTAGGAAAGGGAAGTAGTGGTACCATGCATTTGTAGGAAAGAGAAGTAGTGGTACCATGCATTTGTAGGAAAGGGAAGGTGTGGTACCATGCATTTGTAGGAAAGGGAAGGTGTGGTACTACGTATTTGTATGAAAGGGAAGGAGTGGCACCATGTATTTGGATGACGGGAAGGTGTGGTACCATGCATGTATATAAAGGGAAGGAGTGGCACTATGTAGTTGTGTAAAAGGGACGTACTTGGATCATGTACTTGTGAGCAAGGGAAGGAGTGGCCGATGATGGTTAAAGGTTTAATAGTTAGACACATACATCAATTTGACGTCATTGTACCGTAATGCTAATGCCATCTGTTATTAAACGTTCACCTTTAGACCTTCATCCTGCGTTTGTGATCCCCTCAACAAACCAACCCGGTTACATCGGTAATGCATAAAAGATAAAACGTTCAAAAGATAGAAGCTTATTAGTGATTGCAAATTGTGGTAGATGTTTGATTACTACTTTGAGAAATATTCATGATCACCCATACAAATTCAATATGTGGTTACGACAGATCATGCCTCTCTGACACAGTTAGGGTCAGAATATTGTTTGATTTTTGACAATACCATGTCAAGTATTTTTTAGAAACATTTTCATTAAATGTCTGACAAATATCATACATAGACTAGTCAGCTAGTTTGTAGTGTCCAGGAAAAAGGTATCAAAATGGTAAGTTCGGTTTTCACATACACATCAATCAAACATGATTACTGATGTATCTGCATGATGGTCAAGATGGTGCCAACACACACGTTGTCGATGCTTATGGAGTAGGCCTACATACGAAAGTCCTGTAGTTGCGACGTATCTGGCATGGGTGATTAAGTAGTGTTGTTGGCGTTGTGATAGCCATGTGAATTTATAGTCATGATCTCCTGCTTGGGTGTCCAGAGTCTGTGCAGATATGATGAGTATCTAAGCATTCCTAATCATACCTAGATTTCAAAGTGAGAGTGGTATTAGTGATCAAAGATTTTGTCTGTCAAGTACGTCGCCATGCACTTTGGCACTCAGACACATATGCCAATGGAAATGTCAAATGAAGTCAACCGTTTAATATGTTTCAACTGTTTGTTTATTCTGTAACATACAAGCAGGATGTACACATCTATGATAATACTGATAGGTCTTTGTACGTTTCGTTTATAAAATACTTTACACCGAGTATATGTTATGTGGCATGTCCACAGTGACTTCCTTATTAACACATAGTTTGCAGATACTAGTGACCTGAGAAAAGATAAGACACATTCTAAAGATCATAATGATGTCTACTGATGCATTTAATGTCGGTTGTCATTCAGAAAATGTAAAGATATTCGTGCATAGATGTAGATTAATCATATGATAGGGAATATCCTTTCATGAATCATACACTTTTTAAGCAAAAAACCACGGGATGGATTGTGCATTATTTATCAATTATTGTTCCATGTAGATAGACTCAGGGAAATATTTCTGACGTGTTTCAAGGTTTACATTTCCCATTGATAATAAGTTCTGCCCAGCACCCTATGTTTAGGCTTTTAAGGCCATTCTAACCAACATTAGATTTCTTATCACCACGCTCATCTGTACAGGGAGCGTTCGGTAGGCAGACAAGTTAAAAAAACGAATTTGATCGTTATTTTGTACTATGTGAAGTGTAACGGTTGTTGTTAAAAAGATAAGGACAAAACAAAGCAATAGGGACAGACACTTGCATTCTTTGAAAAGCCTAACCATAACACTCAGAGCGGACTTTTGTTATAAAACGGAAACTTCGTTAAATATTTCTGAATGGGTGGACATACCAACACTTTAGATATATATTTTGAACTGGAAGTAATTTAGGACCGGCGGGAGGGGAACACACAAAGAAGACAAATGACCACAGAGACAGTTAAATTGGGATAAGTTTGTTTTGATGTATAAGCTGGTTTATTGTGGGATATGAGCCTGTTACTGCCCACGGTTTGGTATCATTCAGTTAACCATATGAGTCCAGGATTGATTTCGATGCAGTGTTACTGAAGTTTGGATATCATGTTCACAACCTGCCATGAAGACGTTTTATTTAGTATTTGAGATTTGTTTTCTCTGATATTTAAATTTATTTGAAGTTAGCTTCAGGAGTGTTGTATTTATCTTCACATTCCATTGCTTATGATTATTCCCGTCGCCAAGTACTATTTAGAATCACTTTCATATTATTTTGTGTTCTAAACAATTTAAACCTGTACATGCCATATACAAATATCGTTATATCTTAACCTTAATGCTGGTTTAGAAATAAGTCATACAAAAAGGAAAAAGAACCAATTTCATCAAGGGATTTTACGGAAGAGAAGGCAATAACCAAGCAAAGAAAAGAATGCCAACAAAATCCAATCTTGCTGAGGGATGATGCTCTTTTCAAAAGATTTTTCAGTGACGGAAGGCCACGGATATGTTTCTAGAGTTCTCAAGAAACATCCAAGTCCGATTGTCAGCAGATGCTGTGATGTGACCGAGTCCTGGAGCCCAGCTAAACTTGATTGCCATCATCTGAGCCGAAGACATCGGTCAAGATGTAGGATCTTTCCACCATTCATTAGGCTGAAAGGTCCAACGCATTTTGATATTCATTAATCACGTGAGCAAACAGTGTAATAACAGCACATCATTAAAACTCGTGGTGATTTTTACTTGGGATGTTGTGAGCGGTCGGTTGGCATTCCTGGTCATTTGTGAATATCTGGACCGCCACCGTGGTCTTGAGGGAGAGCGTCTGCCCGGAGAGCGGAAGCTCGATAGTTAGATTCCCGGCCGCTTCATTCCAAAAGATTTTAGAAGATGGTGCTTGTTGTACCTGCCTGGCCTCTGCATTAAGGGACTATAACAAGGACTGGTCGGCTTGGAGTCAGTATACTGCATCTGCGAGGGTACTCATGTTAACTGCGGCACGATGTCTCAGTGGGTTAGCACTATAAAATTGGCCTTAGTCCGGCCTAGTACAAGCACCTACATAAATATATCAAGATATTCGACTGACTAAGAACTGGTAACAAATGCAATCTTCTTTTAGGTTCTCACGAAACATATGACAAAGCATGAAACCCTGGTATTTTTTTATAAAATCAAATATTTCCAGTGACATTTGTATCTAAATTATCCCCATGCACACATATGAACAATATCAAACAATATGCAACCGTTGATTGTTTTAATCTAACTTTCTATCGCGTCGTATGCACATTACATCACATGTAATGTTGCTGTTTCTGAACTTAATATGTATGATCGGGACAATTATCAAATTATCTAACAACTTAAATCCTAGGCTAAAAAGTCTACATTTTATTTCGTGAGATATATAGGTGAAATAACTATTCTGTATTCTGAAATAACTTCTATTCTAAAAACCTGTGTGGGTGAGTGATCATGAACGTTCTTCATTTCCAATCAACATAACAGCTTTGTCACAGTGGCTTATACATATTTAATACAGACAAATCAATTGTTGATAAAAAGCGAAAACGCTTTTCCTTAAGCACTCTCCCGCTAACCTGAGAATTTATTGTACTATACCGACAATATTAATATTATAAGCATGTGCATATGCATCATTATCACACAGTGATGACAAGCAGCAGTACTACTCAAGCATTGCATAACACCCGGGTACAATGGCTAACAATATAAGCACCCGATCCAAAACACAGTAGGTTCTTGCAACAAACATGCGGTAATGGCAACATATTATTAATATATAATCCCGTGAAGATAAAGTGGCTTCAAACGGGAACGTGTGGTCAGGCTCTCTCACTTGTACACGCATGTAATCTTTCCCCGTGAAGATCCGGGGTAGAATAGGTATTCAGCAACCCATGCTCTCCGTAAAAGGGAACTATGCTTGTCGTAAAAGGCAACTAACGGGATCGGGTGGTCAGGCTCGCTAACTTGGTTGATGCATGTCATCGATCCCAATTGCGTGGTCGATGCTCATGATATTAATCACTGGATTGTCTGGTCCAGACTCGATTATATAGCTGGAATATTGCTGAATGCGGCGTTAAACAATCAACCAACCAACCAAGCATGTAATCGTACGGCAATTGCGAAGATCTTTGCTCATGATACCAAGCACTGGATTTTTCAGACTCGACAATTTACAGATCGACGTCATATAGGTGGAATATTGTGTGCTGTTAAATTGCAGAAAGACAGTCTTATAGAGACCAAATACGAGAAATGTGGGACCAAAAATAAGAAAATGCACATGGACGTTACCAAAACAACATCATTTGATATATCGTCTTTATATTAGTACATAAACATGTACACAGGTCTCAAGGGGTACAATCGTCTTAGGCGCAGCAAATCGATCTGTAGAGTTGCGTACCTTTATTTTGCCAGTATCTGATTATATAATTTTAAATACTCAATACTCAAATCCTTGATTTGTCATCCATGTTTCATTCGCGTCGATTACTTGTGGTACTTTTTTTTGTCACAATACGCTGACATAAGAAGTTATGTATGGTATTAAACGGTGTTAATCCCAACCCAACTCCCTTTCTCACATAAACACATCGCCATATATATCAATTTGTTATCGACTCTTTCGTTGACAAAACATGTTTTCCCATTTTCATGACCGACATATGCTCGTTAATAAGGGAAATTGGAGTAGTAAAATATAACTTACTGGCTTCGACTTCCAGATGAATAGGCTGCTAACAGACGCCAGCAGGGCGAGAGTAGGTAGCCTTCTGCCATATATTTACGTAGCCTTAGTGAATGAGTGTGCGTCAAGCAAAGTAGCTGATTTCCATGTTTTTGTCTTACAGGTCACATTGCTGTAACTGATGACTGCTGTGCATTCAACCGGGTGTGGATTGCTGTTTTTTTGTCAGTGGAATATTGTAAGGAAATGTGGATTAGTCTAAGGTGTAACTATATGAACGTGTTGTGGTCATAGCCCTCTTTTAACGTGTTGTACTTTAAGAAAAGCATGTCTGCCATTTTATATAGGACGTTCCTTAAATACGACATATGCATAACATTTTAAATAAAATGTGTCGGAAAGATGTTTGCACTAACTGGAAATATTTTAATATGGGTAAATCAAACATTTCAATCTCAACATTGGCTATTGTCTTATTGCACAATGTGATGTTAGATATTAACTAACTCACTCACTCACACACTTATTGCACAATGCCTCAAAGATCAATACTCTCATAAATGGACTTCCGACAGTTCATCTGAGGTCTTTTTCTGAAGAGCAGTTAAACTTGTAGTTGAATTGGAGCCAATACAGTAAAATTTGGCCTTCGATTTAGAATTACTTAATTTCTTTAGTGTTTAACTGCTTCCAAGTGTTTACCTTTTGGAAATGGTCGATCGAAGAAAAATTTTCTATTACATATCATATTGCCACCGCCAAACACAGATGGTGAAATGCACTATACAATTATTAATTGTCGAACTTTTTACAGTCGTGATTGAATCATTTATGACGCTAGTGACAACTTGCACTATTCAAAATACAAACATTCAGACATTCGTCACAAAAAAGCTTTATAATAATCTCTGAATATAAGGGTTTTCATTTTCAAGAAATACGTTTTGATGGGAGATAGATTTTAATACAAAATACAAAATTTGCAGTTTCACTGACGCTTAATTAGCACCATTATATACAAGAACCGGAAGGCATAGCGTCCTTTAACCCCAAACCGATGATTACTTCGTATGGCATACTGATAAATTAAGACGGCATGTCGTGGCAATGAAAGTAAGTGCCCACAAATGAATGTCTACAGATTTTAATGCCACAAAGCATCCACCTTCAAAGCGCCTTCTTCAATACCAACAATTTGGGGCAATTGAATTTGTCTCTTCGTCATTAGACGGCAGTGTGGAACGTTCCCATGTATGTCAGGTCAATCGAATTTTTCAGACCTTAAAAGGCCCAATTTCAGGGTCGACCACACTGCCCCGCTTGTCTCATTCCGCCTCCTTGTATCAGAACGTTCTTCTGTCTTCGGGCAGTAGAAGGTGATTTCACGGATCACATGCATTCCCTCCTGGTCATCAGCAGACACCCTTTGCTTCCAACTGTTTCAAGAAGATCCATGTACATTGCATTTGCGATATCAAGGTATTAACGGGTCTGTTATATTATGACATAAAACTGTATTAATAATACAAATGCAATTATTTTCCTTTTAATATGGAACTTGATAAATAACCTTCACGTATGGATGCTTTCAAACCTTCATCTTCAACGTCCAATTGGCGTAGCAATTATTGAAATAAAACGCTTTCTTCAAAGCAGGACATGCCGCAAATGAGTGAGAGAGAGCAGTGAGGTTTAGCAGTAGGATTATTTGGGGGCGAACCACCAAAGCGACATGTGTCGTGGGGCTCTAAAATGTCCACTTTGGTGAATCTCAAGTGCATAGATGTAATCCCAAAAGGCATCACCACTTTCATTTGGTTTGGATATGAGTTTTAATATTGAATTTGGTTCTGGAAATTGAGGGGCTTAACTATCTGTACAACTAATAGAAATGAATACAGTGAGGTGAGGGCAGGTGTGTGTGTGTGTGTGTGTGTGTGTGTGTGTGTGTGTGTGTGTGTGTGTGGCCGAGGCGGGCTGCTGCTTGTTCTAGTCATGACTAATGCCAGAGTTATAGTGCTAACCAACTGAGATACATGCCGGACTCCGAGCCGACCAATCCTTGTTTTAGCCCCAAGCAGGGTAACAACAAGCACCATCTCTAGACATCTTTGGCGTGACCCTACACGACGGAGGAGTCGAAGATACCTGTGACTTAGATTCTTATACTTGTTGAAATAGTATCGTGAATGTATATCTTCAAGCACATATTTAAATTTCTGAGTATTACGAAATCCATTCCTTTGATAGGAGGCGGCACGGGTGGCCCAGTCGTCTAAGGCGCCGCAATTCGCTGTGCAGAGTTGCGTCCCTTGGGCACGCCAGAAACCTATGATTGTGGGTTCGAATTCCGGTTCGCCCCGATTATGTTTCTAGGTTTGTCAGCACCATACCCGTGCTCGTGGGTTTCACCGAAGTGGTAAACGTCTAAGACCTGCATCACTTGGGGCTTTCCTCCCGCATTAAGCTGACACGCCGTGATATAACTGGAATACTGTTAAAAGCGGCGTTAAACCCAACTCACTCACTCACTCACCTTGACAGGATCCCTATGGTATAGCGTTATTGTGTGGCGTTGCGTCCCATAGGCGTGCCAGGATTCCTTTGGTCGTGGTTTCGAATCCTAGATTCGTCATGGTTGTTATCCTGGTGTTATAACCTTCACCTAATTGCTAAACGTCCAAGATCTGCATCACTTCGATCTGAAAGGCAATGATATAAATGAAATAGTGTCGTTAAAACCTACCGACTAACCATTACTGCAGAAACCACTCAATAACTTAGTTCCTGGTTCAATATACTCCAGATGAATTACATGAAAAATGCTCCCCGATATATATCTTCTGGAGACAATTCATTACAAGAGGGACATAGACGGATCGGACAACGCGCACCTTAAACAGAAGAACAGAGCTGTAATTGGCGACTGAAAATACAATAAATCAAACAAGCCTTCCAGCCTTACGAGATATCGCCTACAGTGAGGCTGTAAGAAAATTAAAATTGTTATCCTTACTTGCAATTGCCTCCTTCCAAAAATGTTTTGTCGTTTTTTCCTGAACATGAAGGTAACTATACTACAATGATCTACGTGTCTGAGAAAAACTGCAAAATGTTTTTTTTAGTGTACACGCTATAAGAATATTTAATGAATGAAATGCATTTACATTACAATTATGATCACATCCTGTAAATATGCATCAGATGTTAAAAGAGAAGATACAAATAAAAATACATAATTGTAAAGTGTAATGACAAAGGTAGTATTTATTGTTTTGCTTTGATGTCGTGGAATTTGCAATTTGTACCTTCTAATACATTCATACATTAACTATTTCTATTACACCTCTTAACCAATCATTCAATCGGAGTCATCAGGGCTGGGGACATTAGACGAAGGCATCTTTTGCTACACATATTTTGTCTCCGTCTCGGTGATAACACAAAGTAATGTAAAGTTAAGTAAAGTTAATTATAAGTGAAATGACACTTCTCTGTGTATCATGCACGTCGCCATATACGTGCATCCCATTTTACCTCACCTCACATACTTAAATAGATTCTCCAACAAATGGTTGTACATCAACAACGAATAGATATCTCCATGCAAATGATCAAACCGCCGCCTTTCGACGTCAGGAATAAGAGCACGTTTCTAGCAATTAACGTGACAAGATACACATAGTATGCGATCAAAAGCGCCAGATGACGAACGTTGCAGTCGAGTGCACAAAAATGAATTCATTCATACGTATACATAAATATAATAGCAAGCTATTAACAGGGAAAAAACACACACACACTATTTCACACTATTGGAATGATTTCGTTCATAAACAATCCCTAAATAGTAACTTAGTATAATAAAAGAAATTTGAATTAACCAAAATGAATTTTGAAAACAAATTAAGTTTCTATTGATTAATCGTATATAAAATAGTCAATGTGGAAGGTAATGTTTTGGTAAACATTTTGTATAATAACAATTTTTGATAATACAATATACGTGTATTATACCAGTTTGGAAAACATCCCAGCTATTGCCTTAAAGGAAGTTAGGCTCCTGTAAAATTCAGTGAACAAGTAAGACCTACACACAAGCTCTACATGTGCATCAGCTTGTGATACATTCTCTAAAACAGAGCTGTCTACCTACATGACTAGCCTACCTAGACTACTAGACTACCGGAGATTCCAGTAATTACGCAGTAAGGAGCTTATTGTGCAAATGTCTTCGCGTACTGAGTCCTGGTCTGTCTCTACCTACCTATAAGGGTATTGTTCCGTTGGTATTCAGTCTGCTTTGATCACATCTTGTCTGCCTCTTGTCTGAAAACGTTAGTGTCGTTCAAATGTGTGAATTTGGAATCCCGAAAAAGAACATTTTTTTAAATATGTATCCGTCAATACATATACGTTATTATTTGCAGACGATATTATTTTAATCGCAGATGCTATAGGTGGACTTCAGAAGCGTATTGATGTTCTAGAAAAATATTGTAATGATTATGATCTAGATGTCAATTTGGATAAAACCAAGGTGGTTGTTTTTAAGAAAGGCGGAGTGTTGTCAAGAAAAGAGATTTGGTACTATAAAGGTCTAAAGTTGGAGTGTGTGTCCTCCTATAAATAGTTGGGCGTTACTTTTACGAGAAGCCTGTCCTGATCAAGCCATTTTTCTAATGCTGGTCTACAGGGGAAAAAAGCAATGTTTGGAATTTTAAAGTCATTGATAAAAATACATCCTCTTCGATATGACTTATATTTTAAAATATTTGATATGAAAATAGTCCCAATTTTGCTCTATGGTTCCGAAGTCTGGGGTCTACACCAGAATGATGAAATGGAAACTATACATACATTGGCATGCAAGAGCTTTCTAGGTGTCAAATCGTCAACACCCAACAACATGGTTCGAGGTGAATGTGGGCGGTATCCATTATATATATATGCATACAAAAGAGTTATTGGTTATTGGATAAGGTTATTGAGTATGTCCGATTGTCGCTTTCCAAAGAAATGTTATTATAAGATGCTTCAGGCAGAAAGTAATGGTAAAATTAATTGGGTATCAAAATGTAAATTTTTATTGTTCCGTTTGGGTTTTGGCTCTGTATGTGAAAACCAGTGTATACGTCATCCTCATTCGTTTTTGACAGAATTTATGTCGCGTCTGAAATGTAGTTATGAACAGGATTGGCATAGTCTTCTGGTAAAGGGTAGTAAATCTTTCTCGTATTCTCTATTCAAGGTATCGTTTGGTACAGAGTTGTATCTTAGCTGTGTGACCGTCAGTAAATTGAGAGTGGCGCTAGCTCGGTTTAGATGTTTTTCGCATCAGCTGTGTATTGAAACTGGGAGATATGCTGTTATCCCACGTAACAGAAGACTATGTTGTGTTTGTAATGCTGGGTATGTGGAGGACGAGTTTCATTTTTTGTTAGTTTGCTCCGGTTATAACAAGCTACGCATGGATCACTTACCACAAACATTTTATGAATATCCGACCATACAAAAATTTAATATCATTATGTCTACAACTGATTGTAAATTAATTGAACGTCTAGCTATCTATATCTATCAAGCGATGTCACTTCGTAGTACATTATTGTCACAGCAATAACAGATGTGTACATCACGTCCATTGTAATACAAATGTAACTATGGGCCGATGGCCTGCACTTACGAAATAAACCGAATTGAATTGAATACGTATCCGTACACATGGTACATGTATATAACCTTCTGTATAACGGTATATTCCAATCACGATACGTGGCGAAACGTTATTACTTTTTAAACAGAATTAAAACTATCTTAAAAGCATAGTTTTACTCACCTAAATGTTTTACTTTTAGAGTGGATGCTCAGAGGACTACCGTCCCCTCTCCTTTGGACCTGACCCATGTAAATCCGGGTTGGAATAGGTCTTCAGCAACCCATGCTTGCCGTAAAAGGTGACTATGCTTGTCGTAAAAGGCGACTAACGGGATCGGGTGGTCAGGCTCGCTGACTTGGTTGATGGATATCATCGTATCCGAATAGCATGGATCGATGCTCATGATATTAAACACTGGATTGTCTGGTCCAGACTCGATTATTTACATACCCCAGCCATAATTATTGCTGAGTACAGCGTTAAAGAATAAACCAATCAACCAACCGTTGGACCTATTTTGAAGTTTGTCATTACTTAAATTACTCAACATTATTATTAGACTTATCCCGGGGAACAAAAGAATCTGTTCAAAATCGTATTCCTCATTTGTGTATTTTAGGTGGATCCATAAAAAGAGTAATTAAAGTCTAAGAGTCGATTGCTAATTGTATGAAAATGAATTTTTAAAAAAATATTCTTTATATCACATAAAGATTTATTCTTCATTTCATTGTTACGACTCAAAAGCAAGGACTCGGTGACAACCACACAGGGTATCATGGAATCTGATCACCATTTAAATACCTCATTGATCTAGAGGTATGATAATAGCTGTATTAGGCACTATATCGAACTCAACACAACATGCGTCAAGACAGATAACTGTATGGAGTTTGAGTGATTTGGGTACTGGAGTGAGGTTAAAGTAACTGGATCCTGTATTGAAATCTCCCGGTCATCGGTACCAGAAAGACGGTGTCACAGACGGTCCCGTTGCTATGGTGATTGACCGTATACTATTGACAGGGTTAAATTGACCTTACATGATATTAGAGGAAGTCCTTAAAGAAAATGCTTTGGAAGTAGAAGTCATAAAATATGGGGATCAGTACGTTTGCTATAAGTACGAAGAGTGGCTGAAAAGTTGGTTGCAAAATATGTTTTTAACATAAACCCTCCGACGACAACACATTTCTGCCAATGATGGTGTCATATTCCTCCACAGCAGACCTGACGTCATTATGATTTGCTTGTCAAGTTTGGGATAAGGTGGAATTCTGACAGTACCAAATTTGGTGAATACGGAGGATGTTTGATGGGTTCAAAATTGCATAACAAACACGTGCACAGGTGCATTGTCTACGACGTTTAGTCTTGATATGTTCGCTTACTTGTAGGGGCCGATCGGGATAGTATTCACTATTACTGATCTGATAGTTCGGGCCTTTGGAATCCCAGAATACCGAAGTCATCACGTTGCCAGTCGATGGAAAGAACTTTTCCTCTTTCGAAGGAGGAGACGTCAGATGTTTTCATTGCTTTGACTGTTTTTTAGTCTCTGAATGATAATAGTGAGTCCAGGAATCATCGATGGTTGCAAATCCTTCAACAAAATCAGCTCGGTCTGCTTCATGACGACGTAAATTCCCACCAAAGATGACGAAAATTGAGCGTTTCTGATATAGAGACAGAAGCCTTGGAACCCTGCGTGCTGAAACCTTTGTTGTGCTCATTTAATTCTTTAGCACGTTCTCATCTGTCTCATGAGAGATGGCTACTGTATTGGCTATCTAGTGGACTAGTCGAGGCTACCTCTTCCGCTTCTGAACCTCACCGACATCTCTTAACAGTGTCAAAGGAAGGTTTCCACCAAACTGACAACATGTCTTCATGGATGCTGTTTCAGTTGGAGATACAAGGAATACGTAGTCACTTTGAGGCCTGCAGAAATATACCTGCCTGGTTATGTATTTGGTTCAAATGCTGCGTGTATACATGGGAAGTATTGTACAAATACATGCGAAAGGGTGTACTATACATTCTCCGCAGTCAGGCTCAGAGCGTTTCCGCCAACATCGTATATGACATACAATGCAAGACCTGGGGTAACAGTTTAGAAAAAATAATATAATATAATAGAAATACTGCTTGCTTATCTTAAATGTGGCACGTGTATGGACAAACAGAGATGGTTGTCAGTGGTCAAGAAGATTCTTAATCAATATGAACAGGCATTAAACTCAAGCGTGCCTCACAAAACAAATCAGGACTACAAACCTTTTTATGAAATTCTCCCGACAGTACGTATGCACCATTTATAGACAATACCGTACGTTCATCCACACATTAATCCACACAAACTGTACATATCATCCATGATATACCTGGCATCCAAAAAAAGTTACATGTACACTATGCCACACCATAGTATCGCACTGTACAAAACATGTCATCATTGACCGTGAAGGACTCAGATGAAATCACATGTGCGATACACTTTCTTCAGTGCTGCACATAAACGATTTTATTCATTTTGGTGACCACGATGACACTGCAATGTTGAACTGTTTGCTTACAGGAGATTACAACGCTTCATTCCGTGTTGATTTCAGCACTTGGATACAATTTGTGTTGGTTGTCAAGCTATACATCAAACACAACATTTTGTAAACATTACTGTTCATTTGCACCTACCTAGGAGGGCATTGTATGTATTATTGTTATCTTCTTTGGTTGAATACAGGTCATTTATGAGTTGAACTAATTTACTCTAATATGTACTCTTCAATTATTGGAGGAAATGAAGAATGTCTATGCATGTAATGTTAATATCTATGAAGACGATATGGCATGAAAGGTATCATCCCCTCAGAGAAAGTATGAGGGCAGGACAGAGAAGAAGCAAAGCAGTGTATATCCCTTCCGTAATTAATCCGCCCATAAAGCAGGATAAAAGAAACACTGTCAAGGATTAGAATAACTAGATCATAATTAACCGACATGTTCCCAGCAAAAAACAACTTAAGGCATATTATTACCTTGATACCAGGTGTAAATTGTGGTTGTTATTTTTCAAAATAGTTATCGTTTATTACTTGTAATTTCCTTTTTCTGTTTCCCCTCCCCCATCCCTTACTTCTAGCGTATCTTATTGTGCGATGCTTTGGTGTATATGTGTCCACTTCTTAGTAAGATGCTGGGCCTAAACTGTCATTGTTTGATGCATTGCAAGTTCGTTCTCCTTTCTGACAGAAAGCAAGCACACAACCTTAATATAGTTTAACAATTACATTTCCCTATGTGCATATGTGTTCCTGTGATATGTTTTCTTATCTTAACGCGGATTTCATAGAATCCCTTCAGTAACGTCCATTGGTAATCTGTCAAATCAGAAATAGCATTTACAAAGCTGATTGCCCCTACGGCCAGGTTTTCTTTCAGCCTGTATCAAATATATCCAGAAATCGTTTGTAACCTGAAGGAAAAAAGTAGTATGTTGCCAAGGGTAGCCTGGTGCCCAAAAGCGTTGTCTTTTACGCCAGAGATTGAGGTTCGATTCCCAAGCCCATTCACATGGGCTCCATAGTGTAATGGACTATTTCTGAAATCGGGATGAAACCACGGAAGGACAAAATATGCACCGACTCTCGCAGATTTCCCATGCATCGCTTTTTGATTGTCACATTTTACAGCAGCCGAGGGCAGCCGCTGATTACTACCGTGTCCTCATCTAGCTTCAAGATTGTCACTACCAGATCATTGCCGATAGGACTGGGTAAAGCGCTCATTTGTGATAAACGACGAAATCATTACTTTTACACGCATAATTGTCTTTCACTCGCCGTATATCTCTGTTCAGGAGTGTATATCATGGACATGCATTTCGAACCAAACGCTATGACCAATGATCCACAACGTTATGATTGAACATGAAGAATGACATGCTTAATGCATATATTTCGTTTTTTTATAATTTGTTTCTTCAAAAAAAGATTTTATGTAATCATGATTTCTCGATAATTTTTCAGTGGTTCCTATCCAGGCAATGCTCTATTTGATCGAGGTATGATGACAGAATCGGCCGCCCGATCAACATGTGAACACTACATGTAGACATATTACGAACATATTTAGCATTTGCCTTTTCAATTTCTCTTCACATTTATTTTGTTTTACATGTTTATCGAATAGAAATGAATTTGTTTGGATACATGGTATGTTTCGTCTGAATATTCCACACATAATAAGAGTTAGTTATATATAAGTGAATGAGTGAGTGAATGGCAGTCTGCGTCTTTACACGACTTGCATACCAGTTTTGACGTTGATACTTGTCAATTCTTAATTGGAATTCTTATTGGCACATTGTCTAACAAAATGAATTGATCATGCCTGTGAAAATCACACTTACCATGTATTTAGTACAAACAGATGATTATTGGCAATCAATAATTGGTGTGGATGTTGATCGACTTCCTATTGCCAAATGGGATTTGGCTTGAAAATACTTATCACCCACGCTGGAACCCGAAGGAATCGAATAGCGAGCGAAATAGTCACGCCCGCGGGTTCCGTGTTGAGTTAGTTATTAGCATGTGAAAGCAAGAGTAGAAATGCTGAAATAACTGCTGAAATAACTATCACATTACTACACGAACCTGCCATTTGGAGGGAGTGACAAATGTATCCTTCTGAATTTAGCATGTTGAATGTTTGTTAAATAAACCAAATTTAAATGCCTAAGGGGTATTCACAGAATCAATAAAAAAGACAGAGACGAATCTATAAGATTCCAGAACTTACACTCACTGATGTTGATATCGGCGACATCTGCAAACGTCTTCACCGACAAAACCACCGGATCAGTTTGGCGGAAACATTCTTGTTTCTACTAATAATGACACCTAGATAAGTTCAAGTGGTTCGAATACGATTTTAAACATGGAAAACCAATTGATGGTGATACCAAAGCAATTTCCTTCCAAAACCTGATGTTGAGGTGGGAGTCGAGCTTGTTGTTCTTTCGCTATTTTTAAAATATAATGATCTTGATGTTTTGACAATTCACTTAAACGCCTAAAATCATTACGATTTCTTGGCCGTGTAAACATAATCTCCTCAAAAACAACTGGACCAGTTATGCTGAAACCTGGCATGTTTGTTCCCCCAGATAATGTGAGTCCTTATAAAAATTATCTGTTCCATATCCCATATTTGACAAGCGGTCCTCAGTATATATGTAGGAAATATTTGAATTCAAATGATAATAGCAACTTTTCACATCAAAGTTACTATAGTCCCTATTCTTCGAGGAACATGTTCAAGCAGTTTCACGTCATCAGGTCCAAATAGACACGTCTACTGGTTATTTGGTGATTGAACATAAGGATCGGAAACGTTACCATACTGTAGGTTAACATGAAGGTGACATGTAGCTTCGAAATGTTATGTTGTATTGAGGCACTAACTCTGTTAATTATTATACCTAAATTATTGTTGATAACATGAAACAGAACTGGGTTCGTATCATGTTGATTATATAGGGTGGCAATATCAGTAAAAGCTCTGAGCCTAACTGGTGGACCTAGTGGTTAAAGCGTTCCCTCGTCACGTCGAAGACCCGGGTTCGATTCCCGACATGGGTACAATGTGTGAAGCTCCTTTCTGGTATCCCCCGCCGTAATATTGCTTGAATATTGCTTAACGCGGCGTAAAACCATACTCACTGACTCACTCTGAGCCTAAATACAATGGTTGGATAGTACACCCTTAACAGTTCGCATGTATTTCATGTATTACAGGCATATATATACTTGCCATGAACCAAATACACAACCAGGCAGCATATGTCTGCAGGCGTCACACTGACTAGGTCATCCCTGGCGGCAGTTTTACGGTGACGATGCTCAGTGCGGTTCAAGAAGAAAAGAGAGAGTCTCGAAGATGATTCAAGACCTTTAACTGCCTCATCGAAGGAACATGATATGAATGCGGGTGATCGAGGACTCACCACGCGTTACATATCCAATACAGTTTGCGTCTAACATGAGAGAGTTGAGAACATTGTAAAGAAGGAACTTTGTGTGGACCTCAGAGGGTTTATGCTGAACAACATTCAGTCAATAAATCCATCAACGCAGTCTCTCCTAAAGTACTCACGGAAATGAAAAAAACCCTGTTTTTTCGACCTCAGATCTTAAATTATTGCAGTAAATATACAAAATATGTAAATATTCAAACAACTAAATTAGTACCGTGGCACAAATACAGCGTATCAAATGTTTTTATGCCTTTTTACACGTAAAAGTGTGTAAAAATGTGAATAAAACAGACTATTGTGAAACAGGGCATAACCAGGTGTAAGTAGATCAAGGTGACCTATGACACCTTGACGACAGGTGAGAACAGGTGCGTAATGCCTATAGTCTGTTTCTGCTATGTCAATTTGGACTTAGTTTTATTTTTGAGGATTCTGAGATAAGCCTTGCCTGAGAATCCGGGTTGACAAGTGATCTTCACACAAACGCTGAACTTGATGTAATGTGAGATGAAATGTGAGATGATACAGGCACACGCCCGCTCCACTTATATAGTCTAACAAGCTGCCAACGTTTTCCTCACAGTGCTAGACCAGTCCACTGTCATTAGAACATCACAGAGTACTCCATATGTTTCTATAACGCTTGACATCCGACCATACTATTCAGGCCGTTTACAGACAATTCGAACATAAAAATATAACTTCATCACCACTGCTTACATTAAATAGTACTACATTACTGATAACTACTCATTGCCAAGATACAATGCAATGATCTTCCACTGAATCGCATAAGAAACAATGTAAAACAGTTACAATCATTGTTTAACAATAAATTACAATTAACAGTTAAGAACTATTGACATGACTTGCTTGACATACCGCTGATGATAGCCTAAACTTAATAGTAAAGTACCTATGTGAAGAAATTGAGATTCCCCAAATAATGATACATCGTCAGTCAGGACCATGACATTAATCGTGGGTTTCATTTACAAACGTAAACGTGAACGTCTACACTCCACATCACTTTGGGCTATCCTCGCTCATTAAGCTGACATGCAGTTATATGACTACAATACGGGATAATTGGCATTACAACCAAGTCACTTCCTGTCTAGAAATGCCATTGTTTTGCCTTTGCAGTGTTTCATTGTCCTTGTCTTTATATATAAGGACAGCCTCCGTGGTCTAGTGGTAGAGCGTCCGCCCGGAAAGCAGAAGGTCCGGGGTTCGATGCCCGGGCGAATCATACCAAAAGACGTTAAAAGATGGTACTTGTTGTTACCCTGTCTGGCGCTCGGCATTAAGGGGCTAAAACAAGGACTGGTCGGCTCGGTGTCAGTATACTGTGTCTGAGTGGGGTATTCATGTTAAACTGCGGCATGGTATCTCAGTGAGCTAGCACTATAAATCGACATCAGTCCGGACTAGTACAAGCAGCCACACAAACACACACAGGTACATGCCCGTCGCTATATAAGGGCAATAATCTTGGACGCGACGTTAAACCCCATTTCACCTCACCTCACCACATAGGTCATAATAAACTATTAGCAAAGAATTCGGAATCATGGTCACTTTGTGCATGTCGTTTGTTTTACCCCCATGTGAATGCAGAGTTTACATACCGTGACAAATGTCCTTTGAAACGCTGTTTGAGGAGGGACAACTCTGAATGCTTACTACTTGTCTTATTCTTCATCTTGTAAAGAAAGAGAAATATCGAATTAAAAAGTAATTGCATTGAGTCATCTTTGTCCACAAAACTACAATAACGGTACATGTAGCAGGGCATTTGGCGTGTAAACATTATATATAAGTCCAGTGTTCCATTTACTTTTGCGACAAATAGATTTTTCATCTACTCTGTTACAAAGGCAATTATCACGTTGTTTTTCAGGGGGTGATGGGATCAATCTATCTCTATCCACCGTGTAATTAATCGTCTGTCTACAAAGATATATCACCACAATCGTTGGGTAATCATTTGCAGAAGGAGAGTTGTTGCCATCAAATATGCCATGACATAAAACCAAGTAGCGAATCACCCCAGCTTCTTCAGTCATCGTCCCCTAGGTGCATGCCAAGCGGAAACTCTGATTAGATGGCATTTCACCATACACTACGTCATGAAGATGTGCACATGTCAAGCATGTGACACGGTGGAGCTGCTGCCCACGCCAATATTAGACACGTATTAAGAACTACAACAACAGCTGTACATCACTGACATTTGTAGTACTAATACATCAATACCCTAGGGTCCCTAGGATATTCCCCTAAATGTGACTGAATATTCATTCATGTCAACCGCCAGTCTCGTTTTGAATACCAAAATAGGTAGGCACCGATTTAATATGTGAATCTATGTTTAATGCATCATTCTTATTTCCATAAACATCTTGGAGATACAAATAAATATGCCTTTAATGTAGCACTAAATTGAATTTGGAATCGAACAGACAGCATGAAGTTGAGAATGGTAAATTTAGGTCGAAAGCTCCACATTGAAATGGTTGATATCGAAGATACTGAGTAACGTGAAATTGGTTCACTGTGGTGGAAACGACATGGTGTTGCAATTGGACGTCGGAACACCGCCTCAATGCAAGCTCCCAGTCATCCCTACAACATGAAATACACTCTCTTAGTCGATTTCTGTTGTGGTTCTGTCCAGAGACGTATCGCCACACATACGACGGTAAATTGAGTAAATGAGTTTGGTTAACGCCGCTTTTAACATTATTCCAGTTATATCACGGCGTGTCAGCTTAATGTGGGAGGAAAGCTCGAAGTGATGCAGGTTTCAGACGCCAAAAACACCAAATTACAGAATAATTATAAGTCACAGAATGTGATCATGACAGGGGTGCAAGAAACTATAAACTTGAGAAAACTGAGACACAAACTGTGTACCTGCAAGAAAAAAGGCATGTCACTAAAGGAAATACTGGTACATGAAACGTGTAGAATATCCAGCCTCGATTATCATATGGAACAGATTCCATTGGGGGGAAAAGGCAAAATAGCCGTGAAAATTATAGGAGAGGATGATATGATCTCGAATGACTGGCCTTCATATCCAGCTGTTTTAAAGGCGGGCTGCTGAATGTAACACAGAAGATGTCGTCTGAAGATGATGGAGGGTGCTATCATATGGTTCTAGCTATTAATTTTGGGTGAGTTTTCGGTCTGGGACCCTCACAAGAGTACGTTATCCGATAGATAAATACCCAGAATGTTCCCACCAGATCAGGCACTGACCCGAACATACAGCGGGACCTTTTGACCAGTTATTAGCAGAATCCGATAGAGTATGACTTCTAACCGTTGGTGAAACCAGAGGATGGCTTCGTGGACAGTGAGTCATGATTACCCATTACTATCTGAAACTGAAACTCAAACTATACATGGAAATATTATTCACGGGAATACTATGTACAGACCTCAAGGAAAATCGTCGAAGATAGCTTCGTTCAGGTGTGTACTGCTGCTTCAGGACAATGGACATTGAACGTGAAACAAGTGATGTGGCTACTGCTCCACGTTGTTGCTTTGAATTACTCTCCAATGCCACTTACTCTCCTGACCCGCACTCTCTGACGTTTATCTCTTCACTTAAACTCAAATCACACCTGAGTGGTAACAGGGACGTTATTGCCAGTCGAAGGCTTTTGGGGGAACCAATTACAAGATGAAGACTTCTGTTAGACAAGGCTGAGAAAGATGAAGCATTGTTGGACCAAGTGTATTGAAAAATAGTGTGTGAGCAAGTTTTATTCGGAACCGTTTTCTATGTGAGGCCACAACCCATTTTGATGTGCCGTCGACATTTTCGATGTATTCAACAAATAATTGTTCATATCAATATTTCAGAATGTCTATCAACAGAAGTACTTTTCTTTAAATAGATCCCGCGTAGTGTGGCAGTCAAATCAACTGTTTATACCAGAGATGAGAAATGTGTTTGGAAGCACTGACCAATCACGAACACCGTTAATCAGGAGGTCTTACCTTCTTGACAATTACTTGAAGGGTTGCTTACATGTATACAATGTGTGATTATTGTGTACACATGATTTCAGTGAGTACGGCTGGATTAAATGAGCTATATTGTATTAACATATATGGTATTGATCCTTTGCGGGGTGATCGCAATCGCCCTTATTGTTCAGAACGTTAGTTTCATGACGTCATACACTCTATTTCTCAGTTACGTATTGTTTGTGATTGAGAGAGTGTTTAATCAAAGCAAATGCATAGGATATTCATAATTACTATTTAAAACACTGTGTTACGGTGGTTGTGTAGGGGTACGGTTTGCCTATATATGCTGATTGTATACGCTTGAGATCAACTAGTTTCGGTCATACCAATTGCAATACTCAGTATTCAGTTCAACCCTCTGGACTAGGATGTAACCGTAAATGAGAGTTTGACAAAATGGCGGGTCAAATACATAGATCTATTTACACTAGAATGTCATGGATCAGTCACATTAAACCCAATATCGATCCACTGACACATTAAGTGTCACAAACCCTTTATGTCCTAAAACAAACCTAGAAACATAATCAAGGTGAACCTAGATTCGAAACAACAACCACAGCTTCCTGGAGTGCCAAGGCACGCAAATCTACACCGCGAATTGCGGCTTCTTCGACGACTAGGTCACAATGAATATAAACGTTTATGATAACTCTGTATGTTTGCATTAATATTGGAGACCTGCACTACTGCCTGGATGTTCATTTCCCTAACACGCATTGAGAACGCGTGGGACACACATGAGCACCCGTGTCAATTTACAACCTTGATATACATTTATTACAATTATTACAATTTCAGCGAACTGAGTTTATTCACATGTTAGCTTTCATAGATTCAAACTTAGTTAGAATCCTTGTTCATCTGGGACATCTTCCAAAATACCAAGGCCAGAACGTCTTTGTCCGTTTTGTATTGTGCCATATATAGAAACTGAATTCCACTTTTGTCTCGAGTGTCCATTCTATTCGAATTTAAGGGAACAGGTACTTCCTAAATATTATTCAATAAGTCCAACCCTGGATAAACTTAATCAATTATATAGCTGCAACCTTTATGTTATAAGACGATTTGCAAAGTATGTATTTCTCGCTCTCTCTCACTCGCTCTATGCCATTGTAACAATGTGAGACTGGTTGTTGCCAGTGTGTGTAACATGTGTTGGGACCCGATCCACGGGGCGGTTGTGGGTTATGACCGGCCTCGGTAACCTTATGTGCATCCTTCTCAGCACTCCGATTAGTGTTGACCGCTTATCCGTGGCTCGCGTTGTGAGTCGGTTCCCTGATGTAATAATCAGCGCTCTCTGTACATGTGAACTGATTAATCCAATGTACCTTGTATAATGGGCCGGTGGCCCCTTTACGGAATAAACTCATTCATTCATTCATTCATTCATTCATTCATTCATTCATTCATTCATTCATTCATTCAATTGGTGACATTTTAGTAAGCGTGACAAATGATGGTTGAATTTTAATACATGTGGACTACAAGTTACATGACTGCGTTTACATTTCTTATACAGGTCCTTGACTGCCTCAGTAGTTCATGATCAATTAGATTTTATATTGAAACTAATCAGTCACGTTTGCAACAATAGATGAATAAGTTGATAAATTTGGACTGCAATTACCGATTAACAACTTAAGACATAGAGACAGGGAGTCGATTTTTAGCCCAAGTTATGGTCCCGTTGAGACGATTGACGTTGGAGCAAATGACAGTAATTAATTTGAACATTCCCCAGTAATATTATAAAATACATCATTACCCATAACCATCCGAGAGAGAGCTCCCAGCTATATGTTGTAGGGTCAATCGCTTTTGATATGTAAAAGAATAAACTCACTTTAAGGCACTTGGCATGTCAAACCTGGCCACTCTGATTATGATTTTAGGTTTGGCAGCAATTATGCTTGTGGATTTCAGAGATAGATATGATTTGTTTCCTAGATGTTATTACAATAAGTGAAAATGTCTTCAAAGTCCACAGTTTGTTTATTTAGACACAATACGTGCACTATATTGCTTTAAATAACCTAGCCTGCTGCTCATGTAACCTATTCATGTATGATATTTATATATTCATATGCCACGGTATGTGGCCCGAAAAGCAAATAAATTTGAATTATGCGTTATGACCTCTATTATCCCCGCTGACGCTATCATAATGTTCAATTTCAGTCTACCACACAAAGCGTGAATAAGCGTTATACAAGTGTTGATAAACCACACTGACGTAATTAACCAAATGAATATTTGGTGTGGGCAAATATCTGGCTTGTATATATTTTGGTAGATATGAAACATTCTAGTTAATTGTGGATACACTGAGCTACACGTACATAACAAAACCCCAACAGTGATGAATTGGTAAAAAAATCTTGTTTATTTCCAGGCCATCCTGATCATCTTTTAAATGAATGGTTGGAGGCAAGATCATAAGGCGCCCCTAGCATTATTAGACAACAGACCGTTTCACTTTGAACCCCACCCCCACGTCCACCCCCAGTGTACAAGACGTAACATTCGAAGACTAATAAAGTCAATTCTAAGACAGTACAGGCTATGGAACCGAAAGGTAATATGTCCAGAACGCATCTGTTGTGTGTAAGAGGATGTCTATGCCCTGAAATGTTATAACGTTAGATCGCTAGGGCGAAACATTAAAGTAGATACACGAGAGTTGGCTGTGTAACACCAAGACATGCGGTTTGAAATCAGTCACTGACATGAGAGATTAGGTTAATTAAACACAAGATTTTGCTTTAATATGATTTTATATATATAAAGCATTGTGAGAACTTGTCAGCCAAAATGCAATTATTACACGCATTCACAAACGGAAGCAAATTATAGTTGATATAGTATATGTATTTATTAATCTGAATACACGTCTGTCAACAAAAAGCAAATTAACAAGTCCATGGAAAATGCTTTGTTGCATGTTAATGTTTCTTGCTTTCACTTTGAAATAATATATACTGAGTCAAATTAAAAACTATTTTAAAAGCAATCTCATATATGATATACAACGGACAAATGTATCAGAGAAGGTAATTTTTAATCATTAATGTCCAAATGAGAATTTTAATTAACGGTGGTAACCATAATTTGTTCCAAGCACCTACGGTATTCGGTAATAACATCAAGAGTTTAAATCATGAGTCCCAAGCACGAGAATCTGATGACACACAAGTTCAGTAGCGTGTATGGCCACCATGTGTATTGACAACTGCCACACAACGCCTCTGCATGGACCTTGTGATGCTTCTGAACACATGATTGGGAAGACGACGCCATTATTGCTGCAAAATGGTGCCAAGATCTTGCAAATGCTGTGGTTGGTTCTGGAGAGTGCGCAGACTTCTGCCAAGAGCATCCCAGACGTATTCAATAGGATTGAGGTCGGGAGACCTTGACGGCCAGTCCATGACGTTGACTCTCGCATTCTGAAGGAAATTCCTTGTCAAAATTGCTGTGTGGGGTCTGGCATTGTCGTGTTGGAAGATCAAACCGGGTCCATGTGCTGCCATAAAAGGCAGAAGTTCTGGTGCCAGTACCTAGTCGCGGTAAGCAGCAGCGTTGAGGTTGCCATGGATGACAAGAAGCATGGAACGTGCATTGCCACAGAAAGCACCCCACACCATGACACTTCTGCCTCGAAATCTGTCAACTTCCTGTACACAACACTGGGCGTAACGTTCATGACGGCGCCTCCACACCCTCGCCTTACCATCAGCAAATCGGAGATTAAATCGGGATTCATCACTGAAGACGACTTGAGTCCAATTCCTCTGAGTCCATCGTAAGTGTCGCTGTGCCCACAGTTGACGTTGACGTCTGTGTAATTGAGTCAGAACCGGCCCGCAGCATGGCCGTCGTGCTTGAAGGTGAGCAGTTCTCAGACGGTTTCGAACAGTTTGCGCACTCAGTGTACCCCTAAACAGTTCATTTCTGGTTGATGTAGCCGTCAAAAATCGGTTACGGAGGTGACGTAAGACCATCTGACGATCCTCTGCATGTGAAGTCACACGTGGTCGACCTGGCCGATGGCGATCAGCGGTGGTACCCGTTTGCTGTAGACGCGTCTGTAAATCATAAACAGTCCGTCGACTACAACCCATCGTCCTTGCGACTTCAGCTACGGACGTTCCCGTCTGCAACATGCCGATGGTACGTTCACGTTACACATTTGAAAGGCGTGGCATGACAAATGGCGGTAAAGACTTTTGTTTTCTTGTGTTTTTCTTTTTTTTTGTTAATGACTGCGAGCAAGTATGGCTGAAAACACGTGCGGTATTATGGCCACGTGACCAGTTGCACGTGAAAAAACACTTTTGCCACTATAGTGCTGTGCACATGATTTTGATCGATTCACCTGCACAAAATCGGATGTTATCTGAAGACAATACGTGGCGATTACTGTTTAAATACACAATAAGGGCCAACAATGATAACTGGGCAAAATGTTAAAATTTTAGGATTGTGAAGTTTTTAATTTGGTTCAGTACATCTTAACAGAGTAAGAGAAGGATTGGGTTTCCTCTTGAAAGTACTAAAATAACAACTGTTAGGTATTTTTATGATAAAAAAACACATTGACTATCAGTTTCCTCTCTCATTTTCCGACCCATCAAAATCCGGGTTAGAATAAATCTTATGCAACCCATGCTTGCCGTAAAAGGGGACTATGCTTGTCGATGCTCATTATATTAATCACTGGATTGTCTGGTCCAGACTCGATTATTTACATACCACTGTCATATAGCTGGAATATTGGTGAGTGCGACGTTAAACAACAACCCAACCAAACTCTCATTTTCCAATGTAGTTCACTTCAAATGTCTTCTCTTTTTTCTAAACTGTTGAGAAAAACGCTAACATGATCACTAGGTAACGAGCCTGTTGAATGTCACCCTGCGAGATCTGTCAAATCTATCACAGATTTGATGCTTTCTGCATGTTCAGCCATTTCCAATTTTCTCCACTAGTTATTGGAAACTTTTAGGAAAATATTTCCTTTCTCCCTTAATCCCATCTTTCCTGCAAGGTAAATGTAAAACATATACTCAGTGAGATCGTTATATAATCCATACAATAAACTAATGTTCATTCCTTAAGATATTGATTGGTGTAGGGAACAATGTATACCTAATAATGAATTTATATCACAAATGTGATTTTATTAAATCATTAAATGTTTATTGATACCACAAATTGAGTTTTAGATATCAATAACTGAATTTATCACATAATGTACTTTATCATCTGAAAATCAAATAAGGTATGGTCACCGAGACCTTATGCTCATTTGTAACAGTTTGTGTAGATAGCTAAAGTATCGTAACATTTACATATATAGTCATATTGAGATGATGTATCATTCTACATATATGTAAGGGCAAGCTTCTTCCCTTTATTAAATCAGTTGTTCCCTGGCACTGAATGTGAAACACAGGCCTTAGAATTACATATGTATCTTGTAATTATTGTATTTTAATGCTACAGGAATATTTATTATCTAGTATTGTACTATTGTAAATACTACATATTTTACATAAGATGTTTTATATTTACATGTCACCATATATACTGAACCGCAAAAGAAACGTCACTCCAAGTAACACTGCATGAACAGTTGTCATTTAAATATCTGGGTAATTTTTGTCAAAGTTTCTAAAATTTAACATTACCTTGTCTGGAAAAATGAAATTTGATGATGCCAAAACAAAGCAGATGACAACAAAACCGATTCCCCAAACGCATCACGGCAACAGCCATGGTTACCCGATGCACGTGAGTTCCGTACAAATTGAAATGCACATGCGTTCCCCCATTTCTTGACATATAAAAATCTACCCAGATCGGATAACATTCATTCATTCGTTATTAAATTCCTACCACATGCCAAGATTGACAATAAATCAGCGACACCAAGCCCTTGGACGATTGCAAGCTGGACAAACCGCTCGGAAAGTAGCCAGTGCATTTCGAGTTCACGTAAGGACCATATACAGGCTCCAGCTACGGTACCAGACCACAAACAGTACCGATGACCGACCACGTAGTGGAAGACCAAGGGTCACGACCCGACGTCAGGATCGTCAGATTGTGCGACAGCATCTTCAAGATCGCTTTGTTACTGCTGTGGAAACTGCTCAACAGACCATGGGGACACACCAGCGACACATTAGTGCGGACACCGTGCGTCGACGATTGACGAGCAGACACATCCACTGTCACAGGCCACACCGAGGACATGGTCCGAGCATCATGGGGTGGGGTGGAATTGGTCTTGCACAGAGGGTCGGCCCTGTGGTCTTCCAGAACATCGGTCCAGGGTGAGGCAATGGTGTCACAACAGCTCGGTACATTGATCAGGTCTTGAGACCACACGCCATACCTCATTTGGCACGTCGCCGCAACCACCAGTTTCAGCATGATAACACCCGTGCCCACACTGCGAGAGCAACAAGAGACTTCCTCCAGCAGAATGGCGTTACAACCATGCAGTGGCCTGCCCTCAGTTCCGATTTAATTCCCATTGAGCACCTGTGGGACAAGATTCAAAGACGGCTGAATGACGTCAGACCAAGGCCGACAACTGCATCTGAACTGCGTCAGGCGTTCCTCAGAGTTCGGGCTCAAGTGTCTATGACCTTCCTCAACCGCCTCATCCATTCCATGTATCGATGTTGCACGGCAGTCATCAATGCACATGGCGGACACACGAGATACTGACTTGGGATGCCATTTTCTCAGTGACTAGTGTTGCGTTTCACTTTAAGAACTTTTCACACTTTAATTTCAACCTTAATGATCAGTTTTGTAAAGTTTTATCTTTTTGATATGTCTTAAAGTATGTTTACAGTGTTTGGACAAATATGGTTTCTTAGATATCTATCCGTGATGACGTTTATTTTGCGGTTCAGTATATTACCATTATTGCTTGTAAGCTCAACCTAATTGACAAATAATCTAAAACAAATGACTAGTGAACTAATAATATATTGTTAATGTCAAAATGATGTATCAAGGATGAAGTAGAAGATATTTTGACAGTCGCGCTTGGAATTTATTCAATAAGCCCATGAAAACAATGCTGATTTATCTCAATGCTTATGCAACGCCACCTTATACACAACCCCGCGCTCACGTCTGCAGGTCTCTTCCTGTGGTACGGTAATTAGTAGAACCCTCTCCCTCAAGTGTATACTCCATGATATAACCTACTCTCAGTAATTAAATGCTGCCCTTTCCCAGCGTCACGGCTATGAAGCTGAGACAAAGAGACCCAACCATCATAAAGTAATTTGGGTCCAATAAAAACATGCTCCGCCAAACCTGCTAAACATAATCACTGAAAGTCGTACTACAGACATTTAATGTCAAATCACAACAAACCAAAAAAACAACAATATTTGAATGGCAATAACATTTACCAGGATCATGTATTCTCATAACACCATCGCAAAACATCATGTAAAGGCTACAACAGTACTCATATTTACCTACAAAATCACTCATCTAAAAATGTGACATCAGCAAGTACATAAAATAAAATGGATATTAACATTTATTCTCAGGATATCAAAAATGTCTGGTTACCTTGTTACCACCACCAAGCTCAGCTTTACATGGGTTCCCCTTTGCTAAAAAGTATTTTGATCCTGTATGTTACATGTTGCACACGAGTGACGAAAGGGTTGCACACCCGTGTGCAACGCGTTGAACACGGGTATCACACGCGTGGCGGACGGGTTCCACACGAGTGACCAACGGGATGATCACGGTTTGCGTAACGCGTTGCCCATGCTTGTAAAGGGAATGAACTCCTAGGCAGTAGTGTACATGTACCTAATATGCATTAAACGTAAATTCACATATTCATTACTAATCTTGGGTATTGAAAAAGGGACTGACGACGTACATGAATGTCTTCAATCACGTCAATACGAAGAGCGTCGGGACAAAGTCAGAGATGCAGAACTCCAGATGCGATTGATGTACTGTTGTAATAGCTATTTACAGCTGCTCAATAGCGTGGGCAGCAGCTCCACCGTGTCTGTTATCTGCACATCTTCAACGCGTAAAGTATGATGTCATTTAATTACAGTTTCCACTTGGCTTGGAACATAGCGACTTTGTCGAGAGAACTGGGGTGTTTTGCTACTTGGTTTTATGTAGTGGCATATTTGATAGCAACACTTCTCTTTCGGCAAATGATTAGCCAAGGATTGTGGTGATGTATCTTTGTGGACAGACGATTTTTTACAAGGCGGCCAGAAATAGCTTGATCCCATCGTGGACTTAAAACAACATAATTGTCTTTGTAATGGAGTAGTTAAAAATATATTCTAATGTAATTATGTACAGCGTTTACACGCCAAACATCCATGGTGTCACGGTGTCATGTTGTGGTATCAATGTACAATGATGAATAAGAGCAATCATGGTTTATTTCAATTTTTGTCTCTCTCTACAAAATGGCGAATAAAGCACCAATCTTCAAAAAGGATTATGTATGTCGAGTTCTTTATGAAGAGAGGTGTATAAACGTCTTTCCCTCTCATATCGAACATGTGTCAATGGAAAGTACACTTGGAAAGATGGTACACTTCCGTCAGGGTATGCACATTATGTATAACCATCATTGATTCAGATTTCAGACATGGGACCAATTGAACTGGTGGACTATGATGAGGAACGTACTGAGCCACCGGGATGTGATGACAATCAACCAAGTAACCGAGTCTGACTTCCGGATCCACATGTAAACGCCTTGCACGACAAGCACAGGCTGCTTGGTACCCATGCCAACCTTCTACTAGTACCTGAACGCCATCAAAACGGTGAAACGCGTCACTTGGCAGAGGACCGACTTATGCTTCGGAAATAGACGCAGCATGGCCAGAGGGATGGGCTTTGAGGACAATATATATGCTCTGAGAGTGGAGATATAAAGAGAGTGAGTGTGAGGTCGAAAATATCACATATACGCATGTTAGGTGATTGTGCCCATAGGGAAACAAGATTTAGCGTGGGTCAAGAATTCCTGGGAGCATTGCTCATTAAATCCTTCAGTAAGCTGAAGCGATGTGCTTTTATGTGCCACAGACGCATATGTCCAAAACTTGTTCAGAACAAACACTCTAGACGGCAAGATTCTTCTTTCACTGCATGTGTTCAATACAATATGAATCGGTTTCTTCATGCTGCGACTAATACTACTGTTCCCTGTGCGATATGCAGGGGAACTCCCCAAACCACAGACATCGGTTTCCTCTTGGATCGGTGTATGTCTGATATGGCATTGAGTCAGAATACGCGAGCGACTTCAACTATGTGTAATTCATAAGTAATCAGTGTTACTCACTTGTTGATACTATTTCCTTTTGCGTGCACTGTACCACAAGTAAGACTGGTGGTGCCATGAATATGACAAAATGTATTGCAAATATAAATTATGACACTGGATATTTCAACAAGTAATGTCCATGCTGTTATCTATAACTGTATTTACCGCAACTATGTTTGTAATATGCTCAACTGTAAACATGTACATTATAAAGTTATAAACATGGTAAATATCAGAAAATATACGAGTGTGTGCTGCCTTTTGCCTTATATACAGAAATATATTACTGAATCTATTATGTTCCAGAGACATGCCACGTAAAACGTTTGTAGCATTACAAGACGTGTATAGTCACGACATATGCATGTTATCAAATGTTGAAAGCCTGAGTGAAATAGAACTCCGTGTATGACGGCGCATTTAGGTTTGGTTTGCCTTTGTTTGAATATTCATCTTGAAAGCTTTAGGCAGAGACACCCCAATCAAGCCTTGGCAATGAGAAATAACCTGTTCCCAAAAGCTCTGTATGTAACATATACACATAATAAAGCATTGCTCAAATATGGAAATTCATTGTAGATTCTCCAAACGAATGGGAACATTTTAAGCTTATTAAATCACATATTGTGTATGCATAATAATAGTTAACCTAAGGATTGAAATTGGCAGACACGTATATTTTACTTAGTGATGTACATGTAAGTGTGTGTACTCATTGTTATTTTATTGAAACGAGAATGAAGAAATAATGATGAATATGATTTTGCAGGTTAGTTGTAAATTTATTGAAATAAGAAATGAATACATGGAATAGTAACTTAATGTCATGTACTAACAATAGACTAAGTACAACTCGTCATCTTTCATTGTTCATAAATCATGCTATGTCATTAAGACATTCGTCATTGTAAATCGCTTCTGTATTCTTTACATTATGCGTTATGGATCTGTGGTCGTACACTATAACTGAAATATAATGTGTTTGTCTAAATCATTACCATCGAGCAGGCTTTTCTGGATTTCAAAGAGTTGTTTGAGCAAGGTTATAATATTCAGCAAAGCTTTCTAAACGTATTAGTTTAGAAATGGGGAGGGCAGTTCCCTATCTTGACTTGTACCATACGTTCCCGTGTTTTGTCAGCTGAACAACTGACTTACCTTTGCATGTGTTTGTGATGGGTGCCACCAGTGGAGCAGGGTAAGCTAATCTTTTCAATAATACCTGATATCGTCTCTTTTTATCGTGATTCATAAACACAATGTCATGCTCATGATACCACAGGATGTAAAAATATGGTTTGAACGCTTTATTAAAGTAACATTATTTCATCTCCTCTCTCTTTCACACTTTCTCCTCTTCATTAATTAAACGCTTCCTCCACCAAGGCTTATACCCTCTCCGTCAGTTATAAAGTGTGTCATTGTGACATATCCTCATTGTGCCAAGAGCGTTCTCTTCAAATATTGTCCCTTGTCATCTTGAAATACTAATTTGTGGTTCTGTGGTCCTCCGCCATAGGGTTATTTACATTCCCTAACTAAACACGCAAATGTTTTTGGAGTACAAAAGGGTAGAAATAGTTTAAGATGTGTTTTCTGTGAACCTCTAATCTTTTTGAAGCTATAATACCCAACACAAGCTTTCTTGGTGATCTGTCAAATCAAAAAGATCGTTTTCTTGCCCCATGCTTGTGGTAATCCCCGGCGGGGGAAGATCATCCGACTACTACCATTTCAAACAATACGTCTGTGGGGTATTTTGAAACGCTGCAAAGGGGAGCTCCTTTTGTCCTACTTGTAGGACGCAACTCTTTGACAACGCGAATAGAAAGTGTTTTTACGTTGCCATTAAAGAAACGCTTTAAAAACTGTTAACAAGGTTGAAGTCACAACAGTACGCCCTTTGTATAATATGAGTATTTGCCTCATGAGCTTGAACTCACAGCTTGTGCTCACTAGGCACTGTATATGTGTGCAGACGCTCGGCAGGCGAATGGATGCGAATGAACCCTCATCTGATGCCAGAAATAGTTTTTAATTGAACATTTCAAACTTCACTGCTTTGTGTGCTCATTTGCAGTACACGGTATCTTTGCATGATAGTTGGGTACATTTGATTGATTTAATGTTAAGACGATGAGTCGGTATAGTTTTGAAATACTCTGTGTTTCGAGATGAGAAAGGAAGAGCATTTCAAACGATTGATGAATACTCTTCCTGTACTGACTATTGATTAATTGATTTTCAGCTTTAGAACTCCGACGAAGGATTCAAAGTGTAATAGTAATGTGTCTAATACAGTTATGGTAATACGGTTTCAATTAATTTCTGAACTTTGGTCTCACCCAGTTGGGATGTTGTTAGTCGAGGCTTGCAGCAGGCGTCTCACCCAGATGGGATGTTGTTAGTCGAGGCTTGCAGAAGGCGTCTCACCCAGATAGGATGATGTTAGTTGAGGCTTGCAGCAGACGTCTCACCCAGTTGGGATGATGTTAGTCGAGGCTTGCAGCAGACGTCTCACCCAGATAGGATGATGTTAGTCGAGGCTTGCAGCAGACGTCTCACCCAGATAGGATGTTGTTAGTCGAGGCTTGCAGCAGACGTCTCACCCAGTTGGGATGATGTTAGTCGAGGCTTGCAGCAGACGACTCACCCAGATGGGATGATGTTAGTCGAGGCGTACAGAAGGCGTCTCACCCAGATGGGATGATGTTATTCGAGGCTTGCAGCAGACGTCTCACTCAGATGGAATGATGTTAGTCGAGGCGTGCAACTCACCCAGATGGGATGTGTTAGTATATTATTACTGGTTTTATACTGACCAGTGTGTTATAAAGTTTGTCGTGTGACTGAGCATATCTAAAAGTCAAACGGTCAAAGTGGTGTTTGTGACATATATTCTTTATTTTTTTCGTGTACTGAGCAGCAAGTTAACGCTCACCATTGTACAATATAACACAGTTTGACGTCTAAGTTAGATTAAGGACGCGGCCTGAAAAATACATACATGTTCGAACATGTGACGTTTCCAGTAGTTGCAGATCAATGATCATCTTCCTGAGATTGATTTCTTCTTTCCGAGGGAATAACTGTAAAAATTTCTTATGAAAGCATAAATAATGATCATGATACACCAAATAGAACAAGGAATGTTTCGAACACTTAATGTCTAGCAACGCGTTTTTATACAATGACGATACTGTAAATACAGCCTTAAAAGTACAGGACACTCACCATACATGAAAAGTACAATGTCGTAGAAGTCGAGTATATATAAGAGAGTTAGAAGAAGCGAAGGATGGGGACTTACATATAGTTATGATATGATTAAATGAATACTGAAGCAGCATGTATATTAAGATGTGAATATGTTGCTTTGAGCAAACAAATGTTTCGTGAGGCGAGTCTCAAGAATTCACTCTGCAACAGAGAGCACAGGCGGCCTGGTCGCTAACCACGCCGTGAGTCGCTAACAGGAACTGCATACATTATCCATGCCAGTATTCGCTGACCATTTGTTCGAAGACAGGATTCAGTCCGATTAACGTCCCTGGTTTGTCAGCACCAACGTGGTAAACGTCTGCGATCTGCATGACTCCGGACCCTTCTCCAACATTAAAGTAATACGCCGTGATAAGACGGAAACACTGATAAAAGCGGCGTTTACCACGAGTCGCTCTCATGCCACAAATTGGCCCAGGCGTCTAAGGCGCCGCAAGTCGGTGTGTAGAGTTGCGTCCCTTTGGTACGCCATAATTATATGATGAGTTCGAATCCGGGTTTGCCCCGATTATGTTTCTAGTTTTGTCAGCACCATACCCGTGCTGGTGGATTTCATCAAGGTTTCGAACTGCATCTTTTTGGGGTTTCCTCCCACATTTAGCTGACACGCCATGTCATAACTGGAAAACTTGAATACTGTTCAAAGCGGCGTTAAACTCAACCAATTCACTCACTCACTATGCACAAATTATGTTGTGCCCTTCCTCCCATGGCGACAGCACAAACTGTTCCCGAGATCCAGCGTTACACAAAAGTAGTGTCTCTCTGTTTGACGTTAGTGCATCGAACCAGTAACGCCACAGACGATGAACCAGACCGCGATACCGACCGACTGTCTTCATCCAATTTACGACACTCCATTTCTACCCCATCAAAACTACCCTCACTTGCCGCAGGGGAAATGTTTGGAGAAGGTAGAATTGACGGGCTCAGTGGTGGAGGCCCGGCGACCGATGACACAACACGTCGGCCATTTTGAACCATACTCTGTGGCCTGCGGTCCTGCGTGTACCCATTCAGTAGAAGCCTCACGGCATGTGGAGAAGGCCCGGGGGTTAAAATATTCCCCGACTTCGTTCTTCGTAAGGTCCCGTTTATGTTTTTCATGTGGATGGGAGAACTGTCCTTGAACCTGCTGACACACTGCGTTCGCTCCGAGTATAGCACCGATCTGGAAGTTCCTTTCAGCTCTGCTAGTTCCTCCCTGCTGAAGCAGCACCTGCACAAGGTCCTTTTGAATGCCCGTCGGAACTTGCGGGACATCATGTTGTAAAGGAGAGGATTCACAGTCGAGTTGAAGAAATATAGCACGCCTGGAAAAAACGATAAAATACAGTCAAACACCGTTGTGTCGAAGTTGAAGGGACCTACGTATATACTTCGAGTTATCCGAGGATCGACACAACCGAAAATGATGAATAATGAATGAATACGCCATGACCAAGTTTTTTCTTCGATACAAGCGTAAGTTCGTCACAACCGTGTTTTTAGGTATACTTTGTCTTTCTTCAATCATGCATCTGAATATCAATGGAAAAAATGATTGTTTTAGATCTGAATTCAAATGAATCGATTTATTGGTGATCGTTATTTTTTTTAGCGAATTTGATATCCGGGGATCGAAAAAGCTTCGTAGACATATGTTGTTGATATGTCACATGCGTTGGGTAATCCACCACTGTGCCAAGACTGTATTTTTCTTGGAGAAAAATAATATCCAGTTGGAATACCAACTTACATTATCATGACATTTTTACTATGACCATAATTTTCCTTCTTCATCCGGAATCTTGTTTTCATCAATTCTCTTTATGGGTACCAGATAAGAAGATCTATAATTACCAGATATGTAGAACAAATGACTCTGAAAGTCCAGGAGCTCAAATGTCCATTGATCACGTGACAAGTATGACGTCATCAGGCGTTGAGAGTGGAAAGGCGCCCAGCAGACGAAGAACGCAACAACAACAGCAACTGAAATAGAAGGGATTGCATTTAAGTTATTAAGATTGAGGAGCCTGTTTGTAACATCTGCACTGAAGGGACTAGACTGAAAGGACTAGAATGCACGACCAGTAGCGTGTTTGTGTCGCGATGATTAATGAAGTGTGTTTTCCAATTAGTACAGTTCCTACACATCCTGATTGTAAGGATTGTGATTTGCTTTGGGCCTGTCTACAATGAAGCATTCGAGGTGAAAATAGATGTCCACCTATGCTTGTACAATGGTCCAGTGGTATTGGATTATGTCATATGAACCGTAATTATGTGAGTTGTCTCCCTTGGGAGGCGGTATCAACCCGGATGAGGCTTTGATATAGATGAGGATTCTTTGTAGACACTTTCCTCTCTTGCTCTCTCAAAATAGACGTTCTGAAATAGGGTCGCGTGTCGGCACAAAAGAGGTTACATATCATCGCATCCCTAAGATGCGTTCATATATTGCATGAAATTTTCGAAGCTGCAAATTGTTTTCTGTCTATTAGTGTCACAGGCGCGGCAAAAATGATTTTGCATGTCATGTCATAATGTACAAGGAATATATTTTTGTCTCCTCAGACCATGTGTTCAAAATTTGATTTTGTTCAAGAAGTAGCGATATGATATTAAGCAAACATATTATTCTTTCTCTTCTTACCAGTATCCTTCACATTGGTTATTGTTCAAAAGATATGAGAATCTATTTGGTGAGCCGACAACAGTATATTCACCACTGAAAGATTGTTTTTCACCACTGGTGTAATCAGTTGATAATGCGAAAGCTTTTAACACTTGGCATGGCCTATCATGAGCGAATACGGGGGCACTGGTGGCCCAGTCGTCTTAAGCGCCGCGATTCGCTGTGCAGAGTTGCGTCCCTTGGGCACGCCAGAAACCTATGATTGTGGGTTCGAATCCCGGTTCGCCCTGATTATGTTTCTAGGTTTGTCAGCACCATACCCGTGCTCGTGGGTTTCACCGAAGTGGTAAACGTCTGAGACCTGCATCAGTTCGGGCTTTCCTCCCAAATTTAGCTGACACTCTGCAATATAACTGGAATACTGTTAAAAGAAGCTTTAAACCCAACTGATTCACTATTTGCTGTTGATGATGGACAGAATTGACTACCGCGCTCCCATAAAGTGGAATACTGTTAAAAGCAGCGTTAAACCCAACTCACTCACTCACTCATGAGCGAATACTCTTATTGTGTATTCATCATCATTTGAATCTCTATTCCTATTTCAAATAACTTTTTTTAGCTGCATTATCAAAAGTGTCACGTGTACCTTACGTTGTATTAACTTCAAATATAATACACAGGCTAAATATATATCTGTGGACTTAAATATGAAATGATTTCCGTTCTATGTATATGTGGGTGAGTGTATATATAGATATAGATATAATATACAGATATATAGAACGGATATCATTTCATATTTCAGCCCACAGATATATATTTCACCTGTGGATTATAAGTAAATACAACGTACGATACACGTCCTCGTACATAGGACAAATGTAGTAGCCAAAACAATAACGCAACCTCGTAAGACATGAAATTAACAATCGAAATATTCAATTGATGCCAGTTAAAGTAGGAGGTAGCGGGTAAACCAGGTCAGTTATTTAAATCGGCCTGTTTTCACTGGAAGTGATTTTAAAGTAAATTATCACTTGTGTCGAACATAGTTTCCCCCACGTAATTCCACATTACACCTGAAGCGGCTGATGGGTCGACAACAGGCCTAAACGCAGGCGTCGATGAGCGCGGAATTATGTGGGACCAACAAATTGATTGTAAGTCATTAGGGTTTGTGATTGGAGAGCATTATGGGACAAATTCTATTGACATTGTCGGGAGATGGCGGTGGCTATTATGCTAGAGGATTGCAGGGATGAAACTGAAGTGACAACCGGCTTTAACCCTAAACGAAGGTTTTCATATGCAGCTTGATTATAAACTAACAAGATTACTTCATCGCTCCTGGCGTACAATCTGTTCGACCTGCTTCAGTAGGATCTGGATTGTACAAAACAGATTACCATTTTATTCCAAATACAACTGCTTTTCTTGAGAGTGTACGGGTAAAATAGTGTAAATATTCATAACCTCCTGTAAAAAGAAATATACAAATTGTTCATTTAACTCTTCTACAATGATGACATAATTGGCTTATGCCCAAACAAACCAGATTTCATTCTTCATTTTGTATTCGTAAGAGTTACGTTTGATTTGACTGGTCCATCCCTAGAGTAAAAGCGGTATTTCCAAAATCTTCTTGGTATCAAATTTTTTAACGTTAAAATTACGAATATTAGTGTAGTGTGCGCAGGTTTTGTTCTTGAAACACCAATCATGGAAACTTGTAGAAATGCTTTTGAAATAAATATGTAATGTGTCTACTGACTGAATCCATATCCATCTGAATGAAACACCAAACAACAATCGCTCCTGTCTTGGATTAATGACTGATAAATAATGTTTAATGCCTTCGTGTCGCTTTTATGTCATTCGTGAATTAGTTCAAATTCACTTCCTAGAGGTTGCCATCCCGGCGAAACAAATCACCACGGTTATGTACCATGTACTGATATTTGATTGAGACAAATGATTAAAATCAGGCATAATCGAACCATGGACAAACGTTGTTTGCACGCCCAAGGAACGCAAATCTACGAGGCGAATTTAAGCGCCTGAGGCCACTATTTCACCCATGAACAAAACCGTCACCACCTATTGTATAGTACGACGCTCGAAACCCGGACCTCCCGCTCTCCGAGCAGACGCTCTACCACTAGACCACGGAGGCGGTCAGGAGATAACGGAAGTACTTAACACTTCGATGCTTCAATTCACTGCATCCGTCCACGCATAACGATTGGACCAGAATAGGTATCCTTAATCACATTACTCCCTGCGGTATGGCAGTACCATTCCGTCAAAGACGTCAACATTCGCAGTTTAGTCCCGACTATCCATCTTTATTCTAAACGGGTCAAGTGATATCAGTGATCAAGTGTCAATTACGGACCTTATATCAACGGAATCCTTTGAAATACAGTATATCTCAATTGTACCAAAAATAAATCTCTCTGCCACTGGCGTTTTTGCAATCTAATACATGTACCAATTTCCCAGAAACTGAGAATGCAGAGAATGACAGTTTAATGTGGCCCTGGTTTGGGTTTACATGTGTAACTGGTTTGATATGTGGACGGGATGGAACAGTATACTGTTGATAGATAAAACGCGTGATGCGTCAAAAATAACATTACATAGGTAAAAGCTTTTATCATATTTGTATTATCAACAGAGCATGTTCAGGCCATATGGTATATCGACTGATTGCAAAACAAATTCACTTAAAAACGCCGCCGTAATGTTTTGATGGAAACGGTTAAGTGAAACAGAGAATTTAAGGGTGTGAAGTTTCAGATGTAATAATGAAATCACATCCTTTGCGGATACTGATGCTGAGTTAAATGGTTTCATTTTGATGTACATTGATCATAAAACACATTTTGTCATTAAATTCGTCGGGGAAATTGTTGGATCCACATCGTTTCAGTTTAGAGTGTGAGCGTGTGTGTGGGTGGGCGGGGATGCTGGAGAGATCGCACATGTGCCACATTTCACACAATTTCACCGTACGAATATTCGGGACGGTTGTAGTTGCTTACAATGCAAAGATCATTGGCGTAAGTTGCCTCAGACAACTAGGCCACCTTGCGCCCCCATACAGATCCACTTGCGGAGACATTTAAGTGTTAAATGTCGGATTAAACTCTTAAGTCCTTAAGTTTGGAGGGAAGTAGATAGGTTAGAAAATTTTTCAATCCGACAAATAAAACTTTGCAGGAATAGCAGTTAACGTTGATGACTGGCAGCTGTAATTGTTATATTTGTACGGTGAAAATGAACGGTGTCGTTAAAGTAGGTTGACCCAGGCGACATGCAACCGAAGGAAGATAGCGAATCCGTTGTTCCTGTTGCTCCCTAACGGATGGGGAATGCGTTAATTACATTTTGACAGTGGTACTATGATTTGATTATTTTCTCTGTGAAAATGTCAACAGTTTTACAATTAAGTTTATAAAGTGGGCGTTTGGCGTGTGGCGACGGGGTGGGGATTTGAATCAAATTACCAATGTTCTTAAACTGCTTTTAAACACTGGTCAAAATTAACTTCATTCCTTTTTGTGTCGAGTCACAGACAAAAATGGTAAATACCCTAAGATGCATGTCAGGATAAAATACTGGACTATCTTCGTAACAAACCTGGAAGTGATACAACAAAGAGTGAGCTTTTAGCAATATTCCAGCAATATCACTGAGGGGAACACCAGAAATGGGCTTCACACATTGTACCCATGTCGGGAATCGAACCCGGGTCTTCGGCGTGACGAGCGAACGCTTTAACCACCAGGCTACCCGACCGCCCTGATACAACAAAGAAATTGTCATGGTGGCGGTCTTTCATGTATAGATAAGGACATTTCAAAAGAGATTCATTTACTGGAAAGAATGTCCACAAAAGTGCATTTATGCACACGTTAATATATATCTCATCACAATATGACTTCCCCCGTGGGGTTTCCGGGCTTTAATAGGTCCCCATAAAACTACAATGTACGCTGATTGTGAAAGACTACCAAAATTGATCTGGTGACTTGGTTGATAGCGTATCATCGTACCCCGACGGCGTGTGTCGTTACACACAATTTTGATTACTGGATTTTCTGGTTCCGACTCCATTATTTGCAGGCCTCCGCCATAAAGATGGAATAATGAGTGTGACATTAAACAAGAAACTAAAACAACTTGACTTGTATTTAGTACTTATTTGTGGAAGACATAAAGAAGAAACAAGGTAAATAATGCTGAACGACCAATGAATTATACGTTTCTTTGTAACATTATATAACACTAATGACCCATATTATTATACATTAGCTACACACAGAAGTAAAATATTTCTCAGGGCTTTGCATACAGTAAGATTTTCTTGCTTTGTGTTGAGACCATGAGGAATACGGCCTATAAGAAGACACATCTATTTTGCATTGTGAACATTGTAACTGCAATGTGACCCGTGAAGGTCCGGGTGAGAATAGGTCTTCAGCAACTCATGATAGCCATAAAAGGCGACTATGATTGCCGTAAGAGGCGACTAACGGTATCGGGTGATCAGGCTCGCTGACTTGGTTGATGCATGTCATCGTATCCCAATTGCGTGGATCGAAGCTCATGATGCCAATCACTGGATTGTCTGGTCCAAACTGGATTAGTTAAAGACCGCCTTCATATAGCTGGAATATTGCTGAGTGCGGTGTTAAAGAACAAATAAACAAACAAACCAAAAAAACTGCAGTGGATCCCCAGAATCGGTGTAATCTGGACTGTAGTATGCGAGCGTTAAAGTTCTACACACATGGCCACACACTGAACAATGACTAACACAGAAGCAACTCACAGAAGCATGTATGGTGTACACCAATAGTTCCATGATCGACGTAGGCCATCCAGTGTTATCTCGGAGTGTAAATGAAACAAGTGCAACAAATTTCCCCCAAAACACCGACTCTCCATTTTGTGTTCATCAAGCGCACTTGGCTTAATCTTGCGTCAAACTAGATCATTCCGCATCTCGCCTATGGTAAACATCAAGGAATACCAAGCTACTAACTTCGATGTATTGACAGATGTGTTTGTACATCTATGGATTATGGTATAGTGGGTTACTTCTGGCTGAGAGAGTCACGCCTAATGACACGAGAGGCTGATTTGACTAGATCAGACAAGAAATGTCCCCCTCGAATTACGGTTACATTGTTGTGCGGATGGGTCTGTTCTTATGAATACAAAATGCCAGGTCAGTTATTATTTTCAAATCCGATCACAACAAAGGGCAAAAGTATAAAATATTTACATGCAATTGATATTTTTTGTGACATGCATTTTTACTGATAATTGAAACAAACAAACAAACAAACAAACATAAAGCATGTGCAAATACCAAAGGACCCATTTACCTAGAAAGAATGCACGATTAAGTAGCCCAGACAAAGATACACTATTTTCATAGTCTCAGATACTGTTAAAGGTCCTCTGGGGCGGTCGAGTAGCCTAGTGGTTAAAGCGTTCGCTCGTCACGCCGAAGACCCGGGTTCGATTCCCGACATGGGTACAATGTGTGAAGCCCATTTCTGGTGTCCCCCGCCGTAATATTGCTGGAATATTGCTAAAAGCGGCGTAAAACCATAATCACTCACTCACTCTTAAAGGTCACGGCATTTTCTACCCATAAGTCTTTGCGCAAAGTGTTTAAAATCGGAGATATCAACTTTCCACACCAAATACATACCCTTCTAAACAAGGAGGGATTCATGATATAGGTGTCATGAACTGTCGTCAGCAGAATGATCAGCTGCAAGAGATAGAACCGAAACCTAACGTTCCAATACACCCGAACGTGCACCATGCAATTCCTCTGCGCACGTGGGTATGTGGTAATTCATGATTTAGAGACTTCAATGAAAGGTCGTCAAATCGCTCTGAGCCATTAGTGTTGTTGATTTTCATTATCCATAATAGTGTGTGAGCTCTCTACTCGTTAATGAAGTAAATGCAACCGGATTGGTAATAGGTCGTCTACAACGCATAACGACTACTGACATGCTCATAGAGCTCAACGAAAGGTAGCCACTATATTCAATCCGTCTTCGTCTGTGATTTGAAGACTTTGAACACGAAATGTTTATGATCGGCCCCTTACAGGGCGCCGTGGGTCAACACTACAAGTCAAGGATCGACTAAACAAAAACAAGGCTTCAAAAAATCGAGCCCAAACATCTAGCCAAATCGACTGGGATATGATTGGGAGATATATACCCCGTCCGCCGATGTCAAAGGCCACCGGCTTCGTTCACCGAACTGGGTCACCGAACAAAAGTGTATAAGACTCCCTCAAATTGGGAAATTGATTTGAACCACGCCTCGCCGAATAATGTTTGATGGCACACAAATGTTATCTTTCTTGGTTGTTTGGGCCCTCAAAGTACACGCCAACATATTCTGTTGATTGCCATGTTACACCTATTCCTTCCTTTGTCTTAGTACCTTCACTCGATACATTTCTGATTCCTGTAATCATCTGTTGTTTCGAATACCCCCTAATTTTCTTTGGAGAGCATATTTTCTTCTTGTGTACAAAGCGCAATCTTTCGGGGGGGGGGGGGGGGGGGGGGGGGGTGTAACAGGTATCGAACCACCGACATTCTGCTCTCCAGGCAGACGCTCTATCCTCTGTTTGTTTGACCGAGTCATTAGGATAGTGTGCTCGTTAATTACAGAGATCGGAGGTTCACACATGGGGATATTCCTGGCGCCCATTGGACGAAAACATGACTTTCTAAAGCACTAGCACATGTATATATACCTGGGATATACTTTCGCATGTTTGCGTAAAAAAAGGTGAGTGTATATGGTTTTACACCGGCTTTAGGAATATTCCAGTTGTATCATATCGGGGGACACCCAAGTTGGGAATCGAACCCGGGCATTTGCTGTGACGAGCGTCATCCCCATTACGAAGAGGAGACATACCCGAAAAAGAAGTGGACACCAATCGCATCAGATCATGTTGCTATCACGAAATTGTTTACCTGTTTAATAATCCATTAACAAAAATACGTCAAGAAAACACAATTCTGAAAATGTTAGAACTGATTAATCATTTCTGACATCTGAGAAAGATATTATTACTAAACCATGCGACCAGAAACATCCTGTCAGAATGTGTGTTTCATCCTTTGACGTCTAACACGGAAAAAGTAAACTGTTTTAGCAAGCTCTTAATCGAGATTTCTTTCATGTGTTTCTTCAATCTCTACAGTAAAATTGCCAAATATTGAACAATGATAATAAGTATCAAAATAAGTGGCAAAGAAGTTGAAATTATACATTTTGTCATCTGGCAAGGAAGACCACACAGAACTGAGCAGGACATACATGTGTGGACTGACGAGAATCTTCATAGATAAGAAACCTTCTCTGTCAACTTCCAGAATGACAGGCATTGAATTCTTGGAAAGTGAACGAAAACATACCGTATAATATCTCATGAAACACTGTTTGGAAAATGAAGGCAATTATAGTGTCAAAAATAGATTGTGTTGACAGCCCTAACTGTGATGATGAATAACTCCGACTCGTGAAATCTATACTGACAAAAACAATTATGGATCATGAATATTATTGGGGATATTATTGTAGTGAAGACTGAGCACATAATTTCATAAAAATATACTCCAAAATAGTTATGATCTTTTTGTTCTTTATATACAGATATCACGCACGTTTTGTCTTTCTTACTGTAAACAGGGAGTAAGTGAGTGAGGGACTACAAAAATACGAGTGTATAGATGTACGGGGAAATGTGAAAATTCCAAACCGTATCTTTGGCGTGACGAGTGAACACTTTAACCACTGGGCTACCATGTAAATGTCTAATAAACAAGTATTTGTGTCAGTTCCTAGGTTAAAAATAAGTTCCTAAGATATAAAGATATAAGGTACTTTCTAAATCGGTGTTAAACCAAACTAGCTCACTCAAATCAGTGAGCAATGTATCCTTGAATCAGTCCGTCCAATATATACAGTTCCCAAAACACATAGTCGTTAGTTGTTACAATGACCTCTGACTGGATGATGTCTTACAACTTTATGACATTATCACGAAAAACTAGGAAGATACCCAATTAATGTTGTGAAGTCTAATCTCCGGAAGTGTCACAAAACCTATTTTTCCTTGGACTTTTTATTCTGACTAAGACAGATAATTTGATTCCTTAAGGTGGAGAAGTAATGACTCATTTTGCCATTGTTTCAGAAAAGTTATATGGACAGTTAATTAGAAAGTTATTCTTTGTATACTGGAGCGTGTGATTTGCTTTCAGATTAAGAAATATATTGATTGTATGTGATCGGAATCTGCATGGCATCTACACCATGTGTGCTGTAATTAATAGTGCTCGATCAGCATGATGTTTTTGGTAGGCATTAACATTGTGCATGTACATATAAAAACATCAACACCAGAGCATAATCAGCATCGATTTTCAACCGAAACAGATTCATTTGGGCGTAAAGGGCAAAATAGCGGTGAAAATTGTATGAATTATATGCCGTGATCACTGATACACTTCCAAAATACAAAATAACGACCCAGAAGTAAAGGTTAACTCCTTAATTCTTCTGTTCAGTGGCATGTTACAAACTGGAACGATCCATTTACATATTTTGCTTTCAAATTGCTGATGAAGAATGTGAATGTCAATTCTAATTATTAAACTTTTCGGTTATGCTCAGGAGATGGACAACAATATCTGTAATTCTAATATCTTAAAATGAGATTCCATCAGTTGACGAGATGATATCGGCCAAATGAGAATACGAACTCTTCCAGTCTTCAAAAACAACTGATAATGACACAAAAACTAACCCAATAGTTAATCAGTTAGCTTATTGAAACGCCGGAGAACAACCAGTGACGATCATCCACCGAAGCAGATTCCATTGGGCGTAAGGCGAAATAGCTGTGGAAGCTATATTAATGGAAAACTAAACATCACTTTTACCAGGTGTTCGCTAAAAGGGTAAGAATATCCGGCCCTTCCGGTAACACCCGCCACTCACACTAAAACACGATCTGCATAAACCAGTAACATAAGTATTTGTAGGGCGCCACATTTCGTAACGTAACGTAACTTAGGCGTGCCAGGATTCGTTGTTGGTGGATTTGAATCCCATGCTAAAGTCGATTATTATACTTGGTTTATGATAACGATTCATGCACGATGGTTTCGTTAAAATGCAAACGTTACGTCGAGTTACTCACGAAGGAGCGTACAATGCAAGCGGGGCCACAGTTCGCTTTGCAGAGTTGCGACCCTTGAAGCCTTAGAGTTCGAATCCCGGTTTGCCCGGATTATGTTCCCTGTAAGCAGTAATGCCGTGATATAACTGGAATACTGTTCAAAGCGGCGTTAAAACCAATCCACTAAATCTATTTAATAAGCGGGTTGCTTTAAACAAAACTCATACACAGATTACTAAACCAGGCTTAAACGTCCTCTCACCTAACATCTTGATAACAGCTTTCCTGGCCGTGGCCTTAGCCGAGTTCTTGAAGCCAACTTCAGCAGATCCTCCAAACTGCGACTTCTTGAGGGTGATCCCTATCAGAATATACATGATGCTTATAATGCCCATAGGCAACACGAAGAACACAAAGAAAGACACTTGAAACATGTGCTTCATCACATCAATCCAGGCCAGTGGAATGTTGCACTGTTTTGAGTCCTCTATTGGTTTGGTTGTGTTGGGGAACTTGAGATAGTAGAACACTCGGGTGTGGATTGGGTACGGCATGGCACTGGCACAGGCTACTATCCATATTATCACTATTATCCGGATTGCACGGGAGAGGTTGGATAGTGTTTGAGCTTTGATCGGATGACAGATTGCTACGTATCTTTCCACTGTGAAGGCAGTTATCGTCAACACTGAAGCGTAGGATGTCATTTCAGAAAGGAAAGACTTGAAAATGCAAAACACTTCCCCGAATCGCCATGGATACGCTTCCCAAATGCTGTAGAGTTCCGGCGGAAGACCTGAAAGAACATGGGTAAACAGTCAAATACACGGTGGAATATACATCAATCTTACATTTCAACAACTAAAAGAAATACATAACTAACATTTGGTGGAGACCGGTCTACGTTGTGATGTCTGACGAGGGACCGTGTAATCAAGGTTTCTAGGGTGTCTTTTCCACTCTAGAATCGGCTGTACGACCCCCTGGCCGCATAATACCAAAATACTTTAAAATATGGTACTTGTTGTTACACTGTCTGGTGCTCGGTATTACTAGGGTACACGAAGGACTGGTTGGTCAAGAGTTAGTGTGCTGTGCCTGTGTCGCGTCTCTCGGTCACACTGCTGCATGGTGTCTCAGTGAGCTAGAGGGATGGTCGGGTAGCCTAGTGGTTAAAGCGTTCGCTCGTCACGCCGAAGACCCGGGTTCGATTCCCGACATGGGTACAATGTGTGAAGCCCATTTCTGGTGTCCCCCTCAGTGATATTGCTGGAATATTGCTGAAAGCGGCGTAAAACAACCATACTCACTCACTCAGTGGGTAAGCACTATAAAACCGGTATCAGTCCGTGCAGAACAAGCAACCACACACCGCATATGGACGTCGCTACACTGTGCAATACTCTTGAAAGTGACGTTAAACCCGATTTTATAGCACCTCTATACCACTGAATATGTCACCCTTTACAATTGGTATATACTCTTGAAAAATGAACATCTGCAAAACACATTGCACCTCTTTAAAGGCTACAAAACTCGTTGGAGGAAATTAATAAAGATATAGTATACGTATAATACACATATGCACAATAAATCTGTCTTTAATGAGCGTATTTCTGCAAACAAATTAAGTTGACATTATATTTACCAGACCAATGCGTGATTAGATTCTGAAATGCACCTGCATCTGTTACTCCTGTTATGAATTTGTCTTATAATCTCAAAGATATATTTGAAATAGGATATCACTGAATACCATTGCAGACTATAATCGACAAACAGCCTGAGTCGGACTTAATATCGATAATTAAAAATTGTCCTGAGCATAAAAAGCACTTTTCTGGAACTACTCAAATAGGCGACATCAACGTTGCAACAAAAGCTTTTTCTATGAAATATATTGGTTTAGATGGACCGTATACACAATAGGTGAGCCCTCCCTTTGATGCTGTGAAAGCAATGAGCGATCATATTAGTATGGAACGCTTCATGTCTGAGTATTCGAACCTCCTAATGTGTTTGGCTATTACCATAAGCAAGAACGACAAGAGGTGATAGCCAATAAACATCTTAAGGACGCTCTACATCAAGGATGCAAATTGGGTAAGACACAGCCATGGAAGAGTAGTCGATGAAATAATAGTTCTCAGGAGATAGGATGCGCAATTTTCGATAACCTTATTTGGTAGAGTGGTTCACCTTTGACAAGCAGTTATTAAGCGTCTAGCTCGGAGGTAAAGCCTGGAGATTATTTTGTCAGCTAGTGGTGCATAATAATGTTGTAACCAAGAATTAATGTTATTACATGCATTATCTGTAAAACTTTGTCCTATGACGTTTATCCCAGTGGCCATGATAAGCTGGAAAAAGTATCATTAGGGAGGAACAGGTTCAATTCTTTCTCACAATCAGGAGTGGCCGCGTTCACACTTTTGTGACAAACTTGGTGACAGTGACACCGCGGAAATGTACATGAAGTACATCTATGTGTCGAATGTTAGAAACAGAATTGTTCTCAATAGGTTTGGAAAGGAATATACTTTTGTTGATTAAATATATTTCATTACGTCATATCTTTTTAAAGAAACCCCAAAGGACCAGAACCATAAATGAGTTTCCTCATACTTTTGTAGAACATAACCCCTGCAGTAATTAATGTCTGACGTTCTGATATCATTATTTTAAAGTTTTATTCACATTTTTTTTTAAAATGTAGCTATAATATATAATTTCGGTTGTAATTGTAATAAAAACCGCTGCTTTGCCATCTTGGGAGAAGTCGGTGTATGTCGACAAAAAGAGGTGAAGTGAGATGAAATGGGTTTTATGTCGCGTTCCAGATTACTGCAGGTTATCGTGACGTATAACGGGGCGAGAGGCCGAACCACCGACCTTCCGCTCCCTTGGCAGACGCTCTATCTATGGAGGTGATCTAAAAAGTCCGCACATGAACCAGTCTCTATCGAATAAGCGATGTTGTCATGTTTAGCCTGGCGGCTGATGGAATTGTTTTGCGAAATGTTCATGACATATTCTGTTCTGCGCCAACTAAATATCCACCGATAATCACATGACATCAACATTTATAACGTTTTACAAAATCAAAATGTAGGCCTAACGCCTCTGTCCAGTAGAAATATACGTTAACCTATTTCTTCGTAGACGCGGTAACCTCAAAATCTCACTTTTCACATCGTAGTTCTGGTTGGTGCATTAAACATGCAAAACAAGTCAGTATAAAAACCCATGTAACGTTCCTGGAGGAGAAATAAATGCAACGTACAAGACATTGAAAAATCAATTTCATGAAATAAACTCATTTGTTCTGTTTAACGTGACATTATACGAGATATTAGATGCATTTTGGATGTATGAGGCTCGAAAAGAAGTGAAAAAAATATCCAGTGCACTAATACTAATAAATGACTTTTTTCTTCTAGAGTATTATTCAAAATATATAGTAGCTCATTCTCAAACTCTTAGTCAAGTAAAACTTTTGGAAAGGGTCAGAGGATATCTTTTGGCGAATTTCACTTGTTTCCTTGGCACTGATAAAAGTTAACGCTAACGAAAACTCAGATGACTCTCTTATGGTGCAAAGCTACCTCAGATGAAAGACAAACATATTGTTGCACTATAAATGGTAAGTTCATAAAGGGAAAGCGACGCCTGAAGTCATCTGGCATAGAAAAAGGCTGTAAATTATTTTCTTTTAAATACATTGCGTTGAATACAATAAACTCAAGTTAGATGAAAATTAGTGTCCTACGTCATCTTTAAAACATTTTCCCGCTCTCACTTCCCCTCCAGGCGGGAAGAGGCCCAAACTTTAATTGATTCAAAAAGTTGAACAAATTCGGTGCAATCAAACGTGATCAGTGTTTCAAAGCTCCTGGCTCAGATGAATACGTAGTGTTTGGCATAGGCGGTGAGTTTCAAAGCGTTATAAAAGATAAGCGAGAAAATGAACATGTAATGGAACTTTTACACCCCATCTTTACAGATTACCTGTCTTCAACAAGTGGAAAGCTCTATTGAGAATATCAAACCTACTGAACAATGCATTGCTCCACGCAGAGTATTTTATTACACACATGTTTCATTAAACTCACCATGTATCGATTGAAGGAATTCAATCCACAACAGAAGCTAATCAGTCGGCACAGCTGTCCGGAACTGATCGAAAATCACAGAACATGACAGGACATTACAAAACAGTCGTGTATCTGTGGAGGGATGTAACCTTAAATCCGGGATGTGCGGACTTAAAACAGTTTGATGAGAACTTATTATTCATGTAAACTTTCATGACTTGAAGAATAAAGTAATGATTATCTTGAAACTCCTTTAGCAATGGATTTCAAGAGTGTCTTCACTTCGTGATTTAAGTTAGAAAGATTCCGAATTCAATCTGACAAGTTTCTGATAGTGTTATCACAAAGTGAGCGTAGACTAAAGCCTCTCCTGAGGGTATGGTCTTAAAACATCAAACGAGTGTTAAGATAACTACGGATGGAGTTTCCACAACATAAAAGTGTGTGAAGATTACTCAAAAACATATCGCACAAAGTAAGGCCCATGTGGAACTTAATTTACTTTAATTGAAAGTGCCCATTTTATATCATACACTTCCATGTTTTCTCAAAATTATGCATACCGAGACATGAAAGATAGAACCATTTTTAATTGTTTAACCGTGTAAGTCACGTATGAAATCCAAATTGTAAATATCTACATAAAAAACATTCGTAAGTATATTGCGAATACATTTACTCAAAGTAACGTAACAAATACAGTGAAACATCAAACCCAGGGAGAACTCCACTTTTTTAATTAGACGATAATTTTGTCTGTTGTTGATGAAACAGATTTCTTGTTCAATGTTTGGTCCTCGCCATAGATTGGTGCCTTATTTTGGAGTTGACGACGACGCTGTATCGAAATCAAAGGGGAAAAAAGGACACTTCGCGATGACCAGATACCTAACTATAAGGATGAAAGGTTCTACAACCTCAGCTGTTTGCAGATTATGGGGTAAATATTTTTTTCAGAATTAGCTAAACCCTACCATTCTGAAGGATTTGATGATGCATTTAAAGAAGATATAACTAGTAAGGTAAAGATATTTAAACGAGAGAGGCCTGACGAGTACTTGGAAAAAGAATTTACGTGTAAAGAGATAAGAGAAGCCGTCTAATCCCTCAGCAGGAATACATCTCCAGGTCCGGATAAGATTACAAATGAACATATTTTTTATTCCTTTTGTATACTTTTTAATCATATGATGAAACTGCAAAAATGTACCTTATGATTATAGACTTGGCATGGTCATACCAATATATAAGGGGAAGAATAAAACATCTTATCCTCGAAATTATAGAGGTATTATGTCTCTGTAAGTTCTTTGAAAAAATACTGCTCAAACGTATAGAAGACAAACTATGCAGGCTTAACCTGATATGCTACAGTTAGGTTTTAGAAAAGAACATGGAGCTATTATGTCAGCCTTTTCTTTGAGGGCATTCACTATTACACACAAAGGGACTTTGCAGTCTATGTAGCTTTCTGAGATAATGAAAAATCATTCGATAGGATATCACACGATGGATTATTTTACAAACTACATAAACTGGGCATTAGAGGTAATACATGGAAATTACTACATCATTGTTATACAAAAAGTTATGCTTATATTTCCTACCAAGGTGAACAATCAGACAGATATATGGTTCAACAAGGTGTTGCCCAAGCAGAGTAATCTCTGCATGTTTTTTTCTTGCTTTTATAAATGATCTCATTACAGCCCTTAGACAAGCACAATGTGGAATACGTGCATATGGTGTGGATATCCCTACTACGCTTGCTTGTTTGCGCATCACCGAGAGGCTTACAAACATCCCTTGATATTGTACATATATATGCCTCAAGGTGCCGCCTAACATATAATCCATCAGAAGTGCAATAAATGTGTTCACCAAAGCAAAACACAGGGGGATATAACTTTAAAAAAATGTCATGGTAGACGTGGTAATACACACATTACTACAACTGACTCTACGGTATATGGTGGAATACTTTTAACATATAACCTGCCCTGTAAAACAAGATTTGAAAAGTACTGTCAGAAAGCAAGACAATATATTAACTCCCTAAGATCTTTAGGACTGAATAGTTAATATGATCTTCATCCAATTTCAAGCGTGGAAATTTGGCTCATAAATGATACTCAAAACCAGCCTTTATGGATGTGAATTACTCTTTGACATCAAGGGTCATCATGCCGTTCTGTTGGAAGGCACGCAAAGATATTTTGCATGCATTGTACAGGGTCCTGATAAACTATCTCCTTCAGAATCCACTATATCGAACCTTGGACTTTGGACAATTACTGCATATATTGATAAATGCAAACCTTTATTTCTAGGTAGTTTATATTATGCAGTCTGAACTGTAATAACGTTGCAAAAAATATTTTCGCGCGTCCATTGCAAGCCCTGTCAATTCAAAGACAATCTGTGGAGAACTTAAATCAACACTTGATAAATACAATCTGGGTACCTACCTTCGTACATATACTAAGTACGGTACTTTCCCTCCAACATTGAAATGGAGAAATCGTGTTTATGATTCTATATGCAAATACGAAGAACAATTATGGCTCACAAATGTATCAAATAACGCAAGCATGTCCCGTTATAAGAGAATTCATACGAAATTAACATTCCATGTACTTTAGCAGTTAGCTTTTCTGTACCCGGAATATTGACCTGCTTTACAACTCTGTGTGAAAGTCTCATCATGCAGTAAACTTTCGAAAGAGTGCATGCTCACTAAAGGGCATGCTTTCGACTATGACAGCCACGATATTTTACATTGTGAAGCGCATATATCAGAAAGAAATGCGTTTTTCTCTTCCCTCATTAACTTACTTGAAGTTCAAAATTATGTTGATTTTGAAATGCAAGACGAAACAGAAATGTTATCAGTCTTATTTGGGGCTTAAACAAAATTTACTCATAATCTGGATCAACACACCTGGGAAGCAATTATAATGCAATTTGCCTCGTATCTGAACAAACTAAAGCATCTTCTGATATATATCTTTTAGTGAATGTCTGTCCACGTTTAGGTATCTGAATTTGATAAACTGTGTGTAATTGTAAATAAACTAGTGTCCAAAAGAAACGATACCCCCTGTTTGCAACGACATAAAACAAAAACTAAACAATGCAGAAGTTTAGGATTGGTGTTATGCTTTTGAGAAATCCTTTCACAACATCTGTACAAAAATTTCATTTCAATAAAATCTGTACAACCAATATGACAAGCCTTTAAAGATGGGTGGGGTCGAAAAATGAACATTTCGTTAGAGCACTGATCACAGACACAACGGGAAATGTCACACCACACGTCTCAAAGTCAAGTCAGTAGCGGGTATGTCCACCGTGAGCATCAATACATGCCAGAACACGCCTACGGACTGATGACGTCAAACGTCTGATGACGTTGGGAGTGATGCATTCCCATTCCTCGAGGAGACATCGTTCCAAGTCCTGGACGTTGACTGGAGGCACAAGGCGACGTCGGATTTGCCGATCGAGGTGGTCCCATAAGTGCTCGATGGGATTCATGTCCGGTGAACATGCGGGCCATGGCAAAACCTGTACGTTGGCGTTGGCAAGGAAGTTCTGTGTCAATCTTGCTGTGTGTGGCCTTGCATTGTCATGTTGGAAAAGGAGTCCACGAGGCTGTTGCTGAATAAAGGGCACCACAACAGGCCGTAGGATGTCATCAAGATAACGCTGTGCATTCAGGTTTCCACGAATTACGACAAGCATCGTTTTGACGTCACCACATATGCCACCCCAAACCATTAACCCTCCACCTCCAAACGGCCGGACCTGTTGGATACAGTTAGGCGCCAAACGTTCACCAAATCGTCGGTATACAAGCTGCCGTCCATCGTTTCTGAAGATGAGGAATCTGATCTCATCAGAGAACATAACACGTGCCCAGTCCCGCCGTTGCCAACGTCGAACTCGCCTGGCCCAGATCAGTCTGTTGTTCCGGTGTCGAGGCGTCAGGAGCGGTCCGCGGTAGGGATGACGTGGCCGGATACCATACTGCCGTAGTCTCCTGTAGACGGTCTGTCGACTGATCCTGTGTCCCAGTGCTGTAGCCGCCGTGGACGTCGCTGTTACGGTGCGGTTCCTCAGGTGTAATACCCGGATGTAACGATCTTCTCGGGGCGTGGTTACTCGTGGTCTTCCACTCCTGGGCCTGTCTGACGTCTGACCTGTCTGACGTAACCCTTGCATCAACCTGGTGATAGTGATGCGTGCGCAGCCCAACCTTCTGGCGACGTCGACGTGTGACGCTCCTTGTTGGACCATTCCAACGGCTCTCTCTCTCTCGATGGCTGTCAAACGTGGCATATCTTGTGTTCTTTTTGTTGCTGTGATATCAACGTGTCTGATCAGCCGTTTTATACTGTTTTTATGAACGTGCAGAACATGCTAGAGAGGGAAATTTACGTTTTTTCCCGGAAGTGATCACGTGTTCCCGGTATTTTTTATCGACTATGCTGTGTTTGGGATGTGCAATACGAATTGGCATGTTTTCATACTAGACAGTTCACTTAGTAAAAAACAATTTTGAAAATAAGTTGGTATCGTTTCTTTTGGACACTAGTTTATGTTATGCCTTATTTTCATTGTGTTAACCGCGTGTAATTGAATATGTTTTCATTGTAATCTTCGGAATAACATCTGGAGGAAATAAAGAATCTCCCTCTCTCTCTCTCTTCGGAATAACATCTGGAGGAAATAAAGAATCTCTCTCTCTCTCTCTCTCTCATAAAAAACCACATTCCATATACACTTAATCAAAGTAACATAAGAACCACAGAGAAACATGAGAGCAAGAGAGAACTCCACTTGAGACGAATGTTTTTGTCTGTTGTTGATAAAACAGACAAGTTTCATTTTCAACAAACGAATTTTTTTTTGTATGTGTGGGATGTTTTTTGGTCTCCTTACAAGTCGCAGAAGACCGATATTCAGTAACCTTAAACGACAAAACAGATAGCTCTTTTTTCCGCTTCCCGGAGGAAAGAACAGCGTTCAAAAACACCCTTAAAGGACATTTACTATATCCGATCAATATAAAACGTTTGTAATTGCATGTTTTGTCAGCTCTGGAGCTCGACAAGAATCAAGCGGACGTGTATCATCCAATCTATATTCTTTACAATGCAACTGTTGCTGCATTGGTTATAGGGGTTACCAGACACAGTGTACCAAGAAAGGGAAGACGTTTAGCGACGCCGAAGGCAAATGAGTGAGTGAGGTTCAACGCCACTTTTAACAGTATTTCAGTTATATTCCGGCGTGTCAGCTTAATGTGGGAGGAAAGCCTGAAGTGACGCAGGTCTCACGCGTTTACCACTTCGGTGAAACCCACGAACACGGGTATGGTGCTGACAAACCTAGAAACATAATCGGGGCGAACGGGTATTCGAACCCACAATCATAGGTTTCTGGCGTGTCCAAGGGACGCAACTCTGCACAGCGAATCGCGGTGCCTTAGACGACTGGGCCACCCAAGCTTCCCGAAGGCAAATGATCTCATATTGGTGGTTATTGAGTTTCGGATTGATAATGTCAAAATCATAGTATAAACATGTAACGTAGATTTAAAAACTTATAACCTCGATGTTTTGAAAACATACTGGAAGTATTTTGAGGTAGTCAGCAGAATTAACAAACCCAGTCCTATAAAAGATGAACATGAACGTCGAGTTATGCTGTTACAAGGACCATCTGTTGGATACAGACATATGCATGAAGATACATGTACATCGTAGGCTATAGTGAGTGAGTGAGTATGGTTTTACGCCGCTTTTGGCAATATTCCAGCAATATCACGGCGGGGGACACCAGAAATGGGCTTCACACATTGTACCCACGTCGGGAATCGAACCCGGGTTTTCGTCATGACGAGCGAACGCTTTAACCACTAGGCTACCTAGGCTGAAAACATTCCTCAAAACCACAACACGCCTAACACGTTTAGATGCACATGTATTTCCCACCGTGAACATTCCAGAACAGAACACAGCCTTGGTATCACATGATGTCGAAGAGCCGAGGTAACTGATCATCCGATGGTTAAATGTGAGACAAGGTTACATCATGGCCTCGGGGAGTGGACCCTACCTCATATATTCAGTTATCTGTCCAAGAATACCTTTGTTCGTTTGTAACTTAAATGTTTACTATGGCGTAAAATAACATTCACTCACATCAACACATATCTCATTGCCCAACCTCGTATTGTTACTGCGAACAATACAGTATACAATTCCAGTATTGAGTACGCCAGGAAGCTTTAGCTAGTTTCCTGCTTAAGATATGATTTAGGACTGTAGTCTGGAAACGCAATAAAACTCGTCCAAGCAGAATAATACCATCCATCAGTGTCTTTGTAACATGTTTCCGAACTCACTTCCCCTCCAGGAAGGAGAAGATCAAACTTTAATTGATTTTGAAAGTTAGAGCTGTTACGTGTTTTTATGCAACTATAAACAATCAATATTTACAAGACGGCAATAAACCTGGTCATATACTCAAAACAACCCATTTACTTGGTTGCTCAAAACGCCATTGGACTTTCAACTGAGGCTGTAAGACCTGGCTCGGTAGAGCGTGTGATTAACAATACGTGAAAGCTGGTATTGGCGATACCAAAAACATACAACAGTCCAATCGTTCTAGCGTGTGTAGAAAACTATATTGGGTTAATGTTTGCAGACGTATTGGCGTGTTTCATTTACCCTGTCAATCCATTTGAGTCAACGCTCAGGTTACAACACAAAGAACGACTTGTTACAAGAGCCGATCTGATGGTTGAATGAAACAAAACAAATTGCAAGGCCTTTGGAGAATTCATATCCGTGTCTGTCACGAGAACCAGAACGACAGTCCCATTTCCCTTAACAGAAATTTAAAAAATAAATAAATAAAAACTAGGAAGCGACAAATTGAAGAACGATGTGGCGTTCATATCCTCAAGCAGTTTGTTCACTTCACTCGAACATATGAAAGGCACTGAAAGCATGTAGCACGGCAACTTGATGAGTCCGGTAGCCTAGTGGTTAAAGCGTTCGCTTGTCACGCCGAACCACCGAGTTCGATTCCCGACATGGGTACAATGTGTGAAGCCCATTTCTGGTTACCCGCGGCGTGAGTATTGTTGGAATGTTGCTAAAAGCGGCGTAAAACCATACTCACTCACTCACTCTTATATAAGAAATATATGATTGGTATATGTAAATTGTGTGAGTGTCGGGTTCCAGTGGTAGGGCAGGACATGCTTACAGTTTTTCACGGACACCTGGTGTCATCACTGATTTTCTGTAATCCACTCATATAAACTGCAACACTGTGTTGCTATTTACACGCAGTGGAATCTTTTTCGGAAGATAATCGAGACTGATTATTCTCTGGCTTTGTCGTAATACAGTTACTTATAATCTGGCGGGATCATCAGGATCATATAGGTGCATTTCCCCTCCATCAAAAACAGCCCATCACTAATGTAAGTCCTGCACAATGGAAATATATGTATTGTATGGAACCAAAACTAGTCTAGATTATAAAACCGTCTTTCCAGCCCCAGTCCACATGAAATCAGCACGAGGAAAAAAGAGGAGAGAAATGGTATTGTGTAATAAAAGGATTCATTGACTATATGTTAGTCTACACGAGTCTGCGAGGGTGAGCTTAAATTACAAGACACTTAGCGATCCCTACAGAAAATACAAAATATAGAACAACAAAATTATATGTGATGATTTGTATACAGGGATGAAGCTGGCAATGTATGACCCATGCTGACAATGTGAACGATGTCCAGTATATCAATATGCACTCAAGTTCCCAATCTCGTATGTCCGACGTTTCTGTCTTCTTAATGGGGCAACGGAAACTATGCCATTCTGCATCGTGTTACCTAAACAATCTTAATCAATTTTCTGAAAGGTATTGTATAAAAATCAAAAGTACTTCGGTTTTACAAGCTGATGTCAAGCTGACATCCCAATTGTAATTAATTCATGTAAATGGCAACGTGTAAGCAACGTGTGACCAATTCAGCAGTACCTGTATAAAATTCAAATTCAAATAAAAAGAGGAAATGCTAACGCTAAATAATGAAAAGTATGTTATTTGCTTCAATGAGCGAATATCACTGTGGCTGCATTTTTCCTTAACTCACCAGAACTAGTTTTTTGAGGTACTGCTGCGTATGCCCTGATCTATATTATTCAAATATATGATGAAACGCACATTGCCTACATTTTGTTTACACTTGATGTAGAGAGAGACCGACATTGTTTGTGACCCCTGAAGTCCAGCAAAGGTTAGGTGGTGGATTCAGAAATGGTCCGCCAGAAAGCCCCCGTCTGAAATACGACAATACAATGACACAGCCCGTTTACAAATCGCCTTCACTTGATCCTTGGTGCGCCGTTATTGCCGAAAGTAGTCTGGGAGAAATCCTAAACGAGGCAGGCAGATGCTAAAAGTTGATAAATAGACTATGATAAAAGGCAATACGGGATATTTCAGTTGCGCATAAACTTGATCCTGTTGAGTTATTGCCACAAATCATTTGATATTTCAATTACACAAGAACAACGAGACCCGTTTTTGCTATATATATCCACGTAAGAGCTTTAGAATAGTGCAGAGAGAAACGGAGAACTCTATAATTGTGGGGTTTGATTTTATGAAGGCATCTGCATCATCTGCGTAACACCGGAGCAACACGTCACGTGATTAATGAGGAGATGCTTCTTCAGAAGATGAGGTAATGAATGACAAATCCTTGGCCAAATGCTTTGTGCTGATGATAATGATTCGTTTCCATTCTAATAGAGACACGTCCACAACAAGAAAATAAAACACCGAGTCCAGTCAGACAAGATGCTCCAATTTTGGTTGCAGTTGTGATGCGTGTTATTCACGAAATATATGACCTGAGCTTAAACACATGGATTAACATACAGAAACGTCGTATCCTTTTCTTGTTGCACGAGATGAAACGTTATCTGTGTAAAGGGACAATATTGTTTAACGGAGGAGGTCGACTAATAGTTAAGGTGCCAGTAGGTAGAATAACTTAACGCTCCTCTATATATTTTAAATGTCCATTTAATGTTATTATCCAGCTGGGTAGGCCATGCATAATGTGCAGACGGTCTGGCTGCTCGTTCCCTTTATAATTAAATGCATATGACGAAATATATAGTGAACAACAAAATTTCATGTGACACTGAATAAGATTTGATGCAAAGTTATGTTTTTTAGCAAACCTGAAACAATTTCGGTTTGTAACAGATAAAAGACTCCTGTAAGTGTTCAAATGGTTTAATTTGCCATACTGACTTCAGAAAATGCGTGATTTCATAACAAAAGAAATATGAACATGCCAAAATGTCAATTTACAAATCAATAGCGTGTGTGTCCACCTCTGGTTGCGATGCAAGCAACACATCTTCGTCTCATGGAATGAACCAGGCTTCGCACTGTGGGATATCTGTCCATATCTGCTGGAGCATGTTTCGAAGTTCCTGGAGTGTCTGTGGAACACGTGGTTGACGCCGATCCATCTCATCCCACATGTGCTCGATTGGTGAGAGATCAGGGGAGCGAGCCGGCCAGGGGATGACATTGGGATGTTTTGTTGAAGGGTAGAACGGTAGAACAACAGGTGTCGATGATCTCGTCACGGTAGCGCTGTCCATTGAGATTTCCCTCTACCACTATCAAACGGGTCCCCTGTACATGTCTTGCTGTAATCCCACCCCATACCATAACGCTGCCGACCCGGGACCGATTTTCTTCTATGACACAATGATTGACGTAACGTTCACCTTGACGTCGGTACACTCGAATCCGTCCATCGCTGTGGCTGAGGTGGAAACGAGACACGCCAGTGAATAGAACTTGTCCCCACTGCATGGCCGTCCAGCGTAGACGCTGTCTGCACCACTGTAGACGTGCTTGACGGTGGTTTCCTGTCAAAATGGGACGTCTGGCGGGTCTTCTGGCGACAATCCCTACACATCTGAGGCGACATACGGTTTGTGAAGATATTCGTCGAAGGTTTCTTGCAGTCACTGTTGCTGGCTGGAATTGATTTCGAAAGTGTGTTGTTCGAATCCAGTTGTCTTGTCGATTATTGGTTACGCGTGGCCTGCCTCTCCGAGGATGGTCTCTGACTGCATTCGTCTGCTGCCAGCGTTACCATAAACACCAAATGGTGTTTCTGTGGACGTTAAATTGTCTTGCAACATCACGTTGACTCAATCCTGCTTCAAGCATACCAATCATTATGGCTCGCAGACGCTCATTTTCGGACAGGCGTGGCATTTCGAAATGTTGAATAATTCCGTAATTTTGTTGCTTTTCTGAGTGGTTGTTGTCAGCACGATGCTAAACAATGCATATGGAATCCTGTTAACGCACATGTTTTTTATACCCATGCTTGGGTAGTGAACTGCATGGGGCTTGCATAAAAGTCTACATGTACTACAATATTGAAAACCAAACTTTATTTGTTTGAAAAATAAACTAAAATATTGGTGTCGGGGGAACTTTTGTTGTTGAGTATAAACAGGGTTCACTTGGTAAAAGTGAGCGTAGCCTGTTGAGGCGGATTCTTGTCAGGTGAGATATAGACAGTGGTTCACTTGGTAAAGTGAGCGTGGCCTGTCAAGGCGGATTCTTGTCAGATGAGATATATACAGTGGTCCACTTGGTATAGGTGATCGTGGCCCGTTGAGGCGGATTCTTGTCAGATGAGATATAATTATATGACTGGGTAAATTATTGTGTCAGAACTGATGTAGGTTTCCTTCTGTTAAAAGTGCACTTGATAGAAGTAAACAAGAGGCGATGCCAGGATGTCTTCAGGGTCCTGCCCCCACGTTAACTAGTGACGAAACTAGCCATTGTTGCCCGGGGCTGGAGTGATGGGAAGTTCTGTTTGTAAACGGCATGGGCACCAGTGGTTATTGGCGAAACAAACAAACGATAACAGGGACAAACACGATGGAACAGGCCAACTGACTAACGAACCGACAGGTACCACACGTACACAAGAGACATTGCCCAATGCTACCTGTTCAATGTGACATGTCTTTTTATGCAGGTACACAGTTCGTGTCTCAGTTTTCTCCAGTTTATAGTTTCTCGCATCCCTGTCATGATCACATTCTGTAGGTGACAATGTGATTAACTCATGGAAGCACCAATTAATTATGGTAACAAGGTGTCAACAGTCGAAAGCGTTAGTAGAATCACTGCTAACTATATGCACCATGCTGCTACAAGATATATGAGGGGCATTTAAATTCGTGTATCCTAAAAGTGAAGAGCCATAGCGTCAATCCAATAGGAAAGACGTCTATTACCATTCTTAAAGGATACTGTTAAAGGTCCCGCTGGGGTTGCAACATGGAGTCATCTGAAGATAAGATTATATTGCTGGCTTGGTAGGTGCACCTGAGAGACGTCGCCTGTAATATCACAGGACATGGCATGTTCTTTTATATGACAAAAACTAATTCACGCTTAAACAACTTGGCCAACAACGACTATGACAGTTAGGTATGAATTGACTGGCTACCCCAATTAGAACGACCTTTGGTTCAAGGCTGCACAGTGTCGCATACTTGATACTATACATAATGTTATTTCCGCTATTATACATTGCGATGTATTTGAGTGAAGATTGTTGTGAGAAACTAGTGATGGGGTTGGATATATACCTGCCTGAGAATAAAATAGGCGTGTGACCCTTTCGAATTGTCCATCCTTTGTATTTATATTGAGAATTATGAAGTATTACGTTGGTTTGTGACCCTATCGAATTGTCATTCCTTAGTGTTATATTGAGAGTTATTGAGAGCCACATAGTTTTTTACGGAAGCCATCTTGGCCATTTATTATTTTTTCTTGAATGTTCAAGATAGTAAGTTAAAATTTCGAGATACATACGTTGAAATTTCAAGTTAAAATCTTAAATTTTCAACTTAGAATCTTGAAATTTGAAGATAATAAGTTGAAATGTTAATATAAAAACATGAACATTCAACTTATTATCTTGACATTTCAACTGACTATCTTGATATCTCAACTTAAATATAAATACTTATTAACTTGACATTTCAACATATTATCTTGACATTTCAAGATAAGAAATTGAAATTTCAAGAAAATAAGTTGAAAATTCAAGTTATAATATAAACATTTCAACTTAGTTTTTTTCAAATTTCAAGATCATTATCTTGAAATTCCAACTTAGAATGTTTCTTGAAATTTCAACATAGCATCTGAGTGTGTTGTATTATCGAAATGTAATTTGTTAGTCCAAAATCATTTTCGAACCGGACCTCAGGGTGTTATTGAAATTTGAGTATTCAAATGTATTCAATTATACATCAACAGGTCGCTGTATACCTTCCCTGTTCGTCACGACTTGTAAAACAAATTTAACTTGCATTCAAACAAAACATTCGGAACAAGGCCCAGGAGCCCTACATCCCACCCTAGAGTGCGGGTACACACTCCTCCCCAGAATGTTGCTTCCTATTACAGGCACGAAATTACTTTTTTTATTTGTGTAAATTATATGAAATTTAAATCATTAATCCATGAAATTTGCGAGGGAATATATTACGAATTACAATAAGAATTGATGATATTGCGAGTAGGTATACAGTGCTCTAAGGCGAAGGCCTAAAGTGGGACTCGGGTCAACGGGAATATCACATATCATGTTGAGAGTAACAAGGTTCAGAAATAGCATATGAACTGTCCGAAACAGGGCAGTCTACGAATAAAACATAAATGGTCTTAGGGAAGTGAGGTCCAAATTCTTGGAAACTATGGAATCCAGAGAAGTTCAGAACGTCAGAACGATCTTTCTTCCGACCAATCAAAGCGTCGCTTACCAGATCATGAAAGTGATCAGAATATGCTTTCTAATCATGTAACCTCGAAAACGTTAACACGGGGTATTCCGAACGATTGTTACGGCCCGTACGACTGATTCCGTCAAAATTATCATCTATCTCTCGTTTGCGTGGGATAAACATTTGAACGGAGGAGGCGTTGCACAGTACGTGGGAAGCATTGCCATACAATCGCAACGATATATAAGACATTCCGGAATGTTCGTTTGTTCAGTTTTCAAAGTTTTAATCGAGAACCGTGTCAACATATTTTTCAAGCGTAGTCTGAAATGGAAGTCCCCAGGTTGAAACTAGTGCCATAAAGCTCGAGAAAGCTGCTTTCTTATTGGCTGATGTCGACTTCATGTCAGTCGTTTCAGTGGGAGGTCAAGTTTCGCGAAAGGTCGTTCTGATGTGACCCGTAATGGTATGTCCTCAGATCTTTGTTTAGCGGCAGCGAGTACTTAGATCTGATTTTAGTGAGATTGCATTGGACAGTGTTCAAGTAGACATTAACATGCACTGCAGTTAGTTAATTATGAGCAGCCAAGTCATAAGCATATATTTACTTCCTTGATCATGCCAGCGTCAGATATACGAATGTGAAAAGTACCTCTAAAGGATTGACGGTCTGATTTGCATCTTGATTTAAATTAATGAAATTGACCTAAGAATGTGTTTACAGCGCATTGTCCTACTTTTACCGACTGATCAAAAGCGCTTAAAACATGATTGATCTAGTCAAAGTCTCTCTCGAAGAGACGGTTCTGGATGCCTTTTTAAAGTTTTTGAGATCTTCTTCTTCTCGGATTTCTTGTGGTAGATTGTTCCCTAGCAATGGGCCAGCAAATTGAAATGACCTGTCGCCATATGTTTTCGTACATGACTTTTGACATCGTTTGAGAACGTGCTGGCTTTGTTTGGCACTATTAATTCTTGTAACTATGCAGAAGTCAAATCACATATTGCCTTGTAAACCAGAGTGAGTAGTTTAAATTACACTTTTTGGGGGAAAAGCAGTCATTACAAAAATTGAAATTGAACATAGTTTGGTGACGCAAGAAACAATTTTGTTTTAAACAATGAAGACAAATCACTGGACACTTACAGAGGTCAAATATGAACACACAGATATCAATCCTTTTTCAACTGATGTAAATAAAAGCGACACAATCCTTTCCCTATTCTTAAGAAATCTCAGCCAAAAGCAGAGTCAGATTCAGACTACGTGTATATCACGAGCAAGTGTTTATGGATCGCTATCCAATAGCGATGATACCAGGTTTCGCGAACAATGTAAGCGTACCCTGCACCATCATCAGTGCCATCCCTCACACCTGGCACTCTCCTGGCTTGTAACATTATACCCTACCTTTTCCCAGAGCGTAATTACCATTCCCCTCAATGGTCAAGGGTCGGATAGTACAGGTATACGTGAAATAGTTACAGGTATAAAATACCTTCTTTGAGTGGCATTTAGAAGTTGGAGTGATGAAGTAAGACGAGTTCTATGGATGAGCCATTGTAATAAAGAAGTTGTTCATCCATAGAACTTGTCTTACTTCAGGTATAAAATGATTAAAGTTGCAGTACAATTGTCATAAATAATACATATCACATTCCGATTTTTGTTTGTTTTACATTTCTAAGAACATTTCTAAGAATATTTCGGTTTTCATACACACAAAAAACGATAAAAATATTTTTTAACTGATCACACTTTCTTGGAAGTATTGCGGCTGGTTCAACTTTCATGCAAAGGGGAACTGAAATCATGTGCAATCTTCTATTTCAAGTCCTTCGGACGATGGCCATAAATAGTACGCGGTATGAAAAAATGTGTGCGTTTAAATTAGAAGTAAAACCGTCACTTCACTTCCCCGATCGTTCTACTTTGAAGTTCAGTTGAAATTTATCCGAATTAGTTTTTTAAAAAAATCATAAAATGAAACCTTCTTGTTTGTTCGGGGCATCATTAAACCAAGTCACTTGTAAAGCTTTTTTAGTACGAAGAAATATAGAGATGCTATTATATGACGGATATAAGAAAATGAAAAAGTTTTGAGGAACCTGGAAAGAACCATAAACAAGAACCACATATTCCTTGGTGAGAAAAAAATCATGGGCTCGAGTTTTAAGGGCAAACATAAGAATAGTGCATGTACGTTATTGACAAGAGAGACAACGCACTCTCACAGCGTATGTAGATACATACGCAGAGCGACTTAACTGATTGACAAAAGGTGTCTGCTATTGCCACGGAACCGTGATATCGGATTTGGCGTTTTCATTGCTATAGTACAATAAGGGTTACGAACTCCGATGAATAGCGGGAAAGGAGACCAAGGATCTCCACATGATCGATTCGTAGACCTCTAAGTAATAATCCATTTATCATTTCTTTATTATTCAATAGATACAGTGTTCTAAATATCGCCACTGTTGCTTTCTGAAGGATCATTGATTGTTTTATGATTACAGTAATGTTGTGTCAGGAAATCATGATAACATCCGCCATCTGTTTAGTAATGTGTAACGTTGCGTTGCGGAGCCAACCATCGCTGAAGCGCAGCGATTTCAATCTGATACGTTAGGCCAATGTGGTGTCCTCGTCAACAGTGGCGCAAGTTGTAACAACTTTCACTGAAAAGCCATCAAGCTTGAACCACAACAAGAACGTTCCTAACGCATTTGACAATACATACAAAAACGGAATGACAATGATGGGCGTTCGCCTTCTTTACTTGAATGATCAAGAACATTTCCACATCAGTTTGTATCGATTACTAATCGATGGTAGGTAAAAGAAAGTCCTTTCTCAGTGAACACGTCCAGACATGACAACCCGGCAGGCAATACTCAGACTGAAATGTACAGAGTTTCCTTTCATTAAAAAAACAATACAATAACACACCTGACCTTTTGTCCACTTACGTCGTTCGTAAATTAGAGGGTACAGAATAGACTTTTAGAACACTATCTATCTAGAAAAATACCAAAGGCATATTTACTAATATTGGTCTTAACAAATCAAACAAAAATTGTCACCTCAATGTTATGAAATGACTATGCCACACATTTGATAACACTAACCCTCACAAACTTCACAAAAACAAACCCCAGACTGTATGGAGCTCGGCAAAGAAATAATTGTGTGACCAAAGCGAAAACATAAGGGACATCAAAGAGCCGATATTGGAAAGAAAACCTGACCCCCGGTGACCAAATCAAACCATGGGCGAGGAGACGGCCCCCTGGCACTGCCAACATGATGACTGCTTATTGATGCCCTTGGTGACCCCCATCTTGTACTCTGGGTCCATGAGGCAGTTCAAAGAGTTCCGTCCCATAATGGTGATATAGGATTGAGATGAAATAAATGGACACAAGTAGAATATTAAATGCTGTTTTCAGTCTTCCACGTCGAACTGAACAGTGTTGACATATATCTCTGTGAAGAAATTCCTTATTTGAAAAAAAGCTAAACAACAAACCAATACTGCATATATAATGATTTGAAGGTAGTAACTGTTAACAGGCGAAAACCCACTAGGGTAATATATATGGCCATTATTGTAGACAGTTAGATGTTTGTAAGAAATGGATACATTTATGAAATATTAATGTATGAATAAATGAAACGATTACAAGGAACCTGCTTTGTCCAGTTTAACTACGCCCAAGTCCGATTCCATCTTCATCTAGTGAGTGAGGGAGTTAAAATTTTAAGTCACATCGGCAATATTTCAGCCATATCGTGACTATCAAAAGTTAAATATAATACATATAATGAAACGTATGTAAAAACCTGCCAACGAGGGACAGTAAAACAACTAGACGTATCACAGCAATAAAATTTAAAACTAGTATGTAATAATAAAATCAATAGCACTATACATAACATTACATTTTAAAAAACAGGCTATAGATCGCCAGCAACTGAAGGTAGATCACCAGACTTGGGACCATGGGGACTTACAGTACCCATCTTCATCTAGAAACAGTGATGATAGATAGTAATTAGCAGTCACTGAACCATCATGCAAACTGTACATGGCATGTGCTTTGAAACGGTGGTCATAATGGAAAGACACAATTCTTGCACATTTATGAGAGAATTATCACATTCGTTGTGAAGTCTCAGATCTCTGTCGTAAGTATCTTTTGTAGATTTTACAGTGTCTCAGCTACATAGGAAAGGCAAGATGAAAATAAAACCATCCTTATAAACATGAGACCAAGGCGGGCTACTCAGACCTTCTTCCGGTCAAACATGCACAGTCCATTAACTTACGTACGTGTAATGATGTTCAGCATTCATTTGTTTCATTAAAAGTGTACACATTTTGATAAACACATGCAATGAACTAATTATTTTGTATTCGAAAAATACATAATATGTGGCAGTGTGTGAATATGGCCGTGTTTAAAGTCTGGGTTATCACTGCACCGGTGTGTAATTGTGGTAGTAGTTTAATGCACCAGTGTGTTCTACTGTCTTCACTGCACAGTTGTGTGAGGGGGATCTTAAACACAACCACAAGAATAAAAAGGGCGGTGTCCCTTTGCTGACAATAGGGCGTTATAGAGTGCATGGCAATGTGTGAATATCAAGCTAGCCAGGCATTGCACAATCCATGCCACGGATAAGAGGCCCTCCATAGAGCTGAATCCAAAGTATGCGATACATTACACCTCAACCAAAAACGATACTTCTATTCACTGTTACCCTTTGCCAATTTCTCACAGCAGTAAATCACACTTGGGTAGCAGCATGTCGACTTTCTACACAATTTTCCATACTTTGACTGGTCGTCCAACTTCATGTAGCTTCGCTGATTAGTACTGGTGATGGCCTAATGTCTAAGTATCAACGTTATGGTATTGTACCATAACAGAGAAAGGGGACAGTAGCCTTTATCTTGCAAGACTATTGCAGCTAAAACAACTATGGCTGTGTAAATAACTGTCTATTGCAATTGGGCTTATTAATATTGGATACTCAAATCTCCGCAATTTAACACTCATATCTAATAACCACTAGGTTCAAATGCACCAATGTTCCTCTACCGATCAGGACGACGATCTATAGGAGGTGTTAGTATAATTATCTATTATAGGTTCTATTAACAGCAACAGTATATTTATGTCATCAACTTAATGGCACATTCAAATACAGTAGTGGGGTGATCGTTGTTACGTTAATGTCCACACTATTAGATGTTTAGCAGGAATGTCCTTCCTTCCCTCATTATCTTGATTGAATAATTGGCATATCCACCACGTCCTTGATACCTTTATCCGGGGCAGAGTGGGTCTGAGTGCCTTGGTCAATAGTGTCCAAGACTGACCATCAACATTGCCGTTTACATTATCCTTCCTATCTGCGTGGACACATCCAAGAACCTAAGTAATCAATTTAACCCCGAAGCAACAAAATGTATTTTGTTTTGTAGCCTGATCGTTCGCAGTGCCAAAAACTGATGGTCGACACATTTGTACAAACAAACATCCCTTTCTAATCATCTAAAGACCAAAAGATCAGCGTTTGCAACCACATCGTCATGTTTAGACGTTCTAAAAGGTGAATGATAACCAGTCTGTGATAGAGGAAAAATAGCTTTTCCTATAAAATGTCCTTGCTGTCAAATTTCTACGATTATCGTGACTTAAGCATATATTAAGGGATACAGGTTGGTACAGATTTGTGAGTATTTCGCTACATGTATATGTAATTTACGAAATGTAAAATTCCACCTGTTAGAGTTTGAAACCAATCTTTGTGCTGACATACATTCACAGAAATCCTCAAATCAACCCATCTGCAAGATTATTGTCACACGTGTACAGTCATGATATATGTGTGTATCTAGGACAATGTCTAAAAAATGAGTGAGTTTGGTCTAAGAACGTTTTGGGCCTTAATACAGTGACAGGTATATGACGGCTGTGTATGGTAAAGGCCTGGCGAAGTTCTGTCATTTACAGCTTCGTTGAAACAAGATGACAAACCAGGATTAATAAACAGGGATAATTGGATTCTGTCCTGCCCAAGAGAAGTGACTTCATAGACACTGCCACTTTCCTCTTTAATGTCCGGAATATTTGACTTAATTATATAAGAGTCCACTTCTAAAGGACATAGACAGAAAGAGGGTTAAAGTGGATGAGACATTATAACCCGGGCGAAGTGTTTACTCATATTACATGTGCAGCTCCCTGAATGGTAATGAATCGGTACGTTACGCACAGATGAACACAACATTCCTCATTAGGCAAAGGAATTACAACTTGTTCAGAGTTGATCCATTGAGATGATATTAACTTGCTCAGACTGCGGAATTATTAAAGTAGGTATAGTGTTTCTATTTGCGCATGGAAGGAAACAGAGACAATAAAGGTCTGATGGCTACAGCTCCAGCTCCAGATCAAGACGCATCCAATTCAAGATGACCTGTGAAGGCATTGGCAATGTCTGCCGTCTGACAGTGCACCTATTACACGCTGTCGTACCTAATCTTAACCGGAACTCACAGGGCAGTCAGCACAGTAAATACAGCAATAAACGGCCTCTTAATTATATTGATTACAATCTGACCCACGTCACTATGGAGCATGCATGTTCTTTTATAATCAACTCTATATGTGCTGCCTAAAATAGCGACTGTACATGCAGCTCTTGTCATGCCCTCGGTGGAAAAAAGGGACATTAGTTGTGTCATACTGATGGGAAATTAAACATTTAAACAGTACTGTTGGGTGGACTGACTTAGGGCAAGAAATACCAGGTTGTGATCGATGAGGTCTATGCTTCAATGTTGCAGATATATACAGATGATAAATAAAAAAGGGAAGATTTAAGATACTGCACGAGAGTATGTGTTCTTGTTCCTTCAGTCCGTTTACATACCATACACTTGTTCTGTAACAATATTTCAGTATGAAGTCCATACCCGTGCTCGTGGGTTTCACAGAAGTGGTAAACGCCTGAGATCCGCATTACTTCGGGCTTTCCTCCTACATTAAGCTGACATCCCGTGATGTAACTGGAATACTGTTAAATGCGGCGTTAAACCCAACTCACTCACTGACGGACAGTATGAAGGAAACGAACAAAAATAATGAAATATGTACATAAAAAACGTGCATCGATCATCACATGGGTGAAGCATATCAGATGTTATAGGAGGCACCGAACTGAATACTGACAAAGAGGAAGTTACCCACCTTGACATGCTCCATATCTGAATAATTTAACATACCTAAGCCATTTCGTAACTTGGGTTTTACTAGGCAAACTTCTGGTTTAATCGATTAATTTTGCAATTTGAAATTCCATTTTACACGACTCTAATTACTCTGTACGGTCTTTCGTAAGAAGTTCTCTTTTCCAGATATCAAGCATGTATCTAAATGCAAAGGAAGCTCTTCCTTTTTGCCTTTTATGGCGTATATATTAGGAACCTAACATTTTCCGCAGCTTGTAACTCAAGATTTATTGTTCGTTATACGACCACACAAGCTTGAAAAACAAAGATTAAGCAACGTCAACTTAAGGACAATAGGATCAGTTATATCATGGCTTCATGATATAATCAACGTTAACAGAAGTAGATGCATTTTACAAAATGATCAAAAAGTGCACATGATTCTCTTCTATTAATATCCGAACAAAAAATTCCCAACAAAGAAAACTAGGTTAGATATTCCTGTTTCTCAAACGAGGTAATCCGATTAGAGATAAACAATTACAGAATTACTGTCATTTAAACTCCACATTTAAAGTATTTACAAATGTCAGGGCCCAATGACGTCTTTTAGTTCACGTGTAGAGGAGGGGATTAATAGATGCTCCAGTAAAACACATTAACGAGTATTTGACTGTGCATTGTGCGTGACACTGCAAACACGAAAACGTCGTTTTTCCCGTATATGGTCATTGAACGGAAAAACGACTAAAAATTCATTAAAATTGATTAATTGGTCAGCGTCTAGAAAGTGTCCAGAAAAGGGTCGAGTTTTTCAAGCGTAAAATGGACGGAAAAACGATGCTTTTTGCTCCGCCTTGTACAACTGTTAACGGCCAATCAGATGGCGCTGGTCCCCCGACGCACGTGATGTCCAAGGCTTCCTTTCCGAAGCTTTAGGTTTCGTATTTCTGGCATGCCTTGCTCTAGTATCTGTCGCGCGCAGTGCAGCGAGATTTGCTGATAAGCTAGTTTTAGGATATGTTACATGTTAATGGAATTCAGACACGCGCCAAGAAGTCAAACCAAACAATGTTAGTAAGTTTATTGTGGTAACGGCTATGTACGGTTACCCCTATCGGATAATGGGTTGTGTTTCATTTGGTTATAACAATAACTAATTTTTTAATGTGAAGTTTACAAGATATACGACTTGGGCGCGAGGTCGGTCACATGACGTTCTTCACGTGACTGTATTCTTGAAAAGGCGTAAACACTGACTACTTCCACATTCCTGGGGAAAATCCTTTGAATTCCCTGGTACGAATTCAAACAGAAGCGTGGTTGCAAGCCCATTTAAGGATACCCTCGCTGCAACCCATCCAAGAGAGAAAAAACACGAAAATAAATCCAAACTGTCGCAGTGACAATTTACAGAAATCTATGAATTTACCTTAGTATCTATTTGACACATCTTCACAATCACCTTTCAATGATCGGCCAATTGATCAGTGATGCCAAAGGCTTGAAATAGCCACAGGTTAATTAACAACTTCGAAAATATCTCCCGTTCCGTTTATCGTGTCGGCCATTTTGACGTATTGTACTTGATGTAAATGTATTACGACGCTCTGTCTTTGTAATTGACTTACTTACTGAGGTAATTCTGCAAGTACGCAAGTATATTCTATTCAAATCAGTTAGATAATTGAATATGCTTTCTTTTACATATTACATAACATCACTGCACAAAATATGAACAGTTGCAGTAACACACTACGGTAATCGCATTAAACATCATTTTCAACTGTACAGTATTTCAGTATTTCAGTTATCTCATGGTGTATCAGACTGATGTGGGATAAAAATCCGAAGTGGTTCAGGTCATCCAATGGGTGTTCGGGAAAAGGTGAGCGTATCTTGCCACACAAGTGGCACCCGTCACAAAACATGCAAGGACAAGTCAATTGTTCACCTGAACAAAGCACGGAAACACACAATGATGCCCGTCCTCAGTTTTACCGAGCATGTAAATTATTTTGTCCGTCAAAAACATGGACGAGTATAAACAATATGTTCATTCACGTAATACATGTCATACATTTGACAAAATGTATTGACTCGGAGCATTATTGTTAATCACAGCGTATGCAGTTGAACTCATCACCCATCCCATTATTGATAACCCTTCTTGAAGATCTATGAAATCAGAAGCTGCAACACTCTATCTTTTAACTGGCATGTCAGACTTCTATTTCATTACTCAGTTTTATTTGCACGGATTACTATGGAAGGGACATTGTCTCGTTGTCGCATTGTCGCATTGACGCCTTTACAAAAACACGCAAAACGTGTCAAAATTAACAAAAGCGCGACAATTGGCCATTTTTCGCATTGTCGCGTGTTCGCATTGTCGCTCTTTGATAATCCTTTTCTTTATTTTACAAAAGGGCGACAATGCCGTAACGCGACATTTTCAAGGTCAAAATATGTCTCGTTGTCGCATTGTCGCCCCATCACAAATGTGTATAAAAGGCGTAAAGTTCAGTTATTGTTACAGTTAGGAAGTTCAACCTGATAAATGTACGTCTTGAAATGAAAACACAAGTCCGTCCGCGAGTCCATAACGTTTTATTGTGAGCTCTTCTCTAAAAGTGCTTAGTGTTCAACTCCCAGTTCCAAACACGTAGTACCTCCTCAATAATCCACATACCTCCAGTGCAGTGGTCTTCCGGAAGATCTTACTCTTGACCGTATTAGAAAACTGACGAGTGCACGCCTGACCTGTGACCTCGTTGCAACCCTCGTGATGTGTTTGCCGAAGGGAGAGGTGTAGGAAATGTGTGCTCCAGCCCAGCGCAGAGCTCGCGACACACTGTATACTGATGTATACTGTATATTGCAGTTGATATACTGTATACTGCATGTGATACTTATTTGCGGACATGTTACAACTTTCAAGATTCAAGATTCAATTTGCATATATTTCATATACAACAGACCGCCGTCATATATCACTGGAATACTGCTGAGAGCGGCGTTAAAAGAAATTGTTTTCATAATGGAGCGCTGCAGTCATTTAAAATAGAATCGTATACATATGTACATGTAGTACCAACTCACTCTATTTGTTTCGAATATTCAGCAGAAAATATATCATTAACCAGGTCTTTGGGAAAAGATATCAATTTTTTATAAGCAGCCACATAGGGATGACAAAGGACCCCTCGCTGATTAGGTTCTTGTTTACTTAAGAGCAGAGTTTGCCATGTTAGATGATATAACCAAAATCCAGGCGCTCCGGCGGGGGGCAAGCTGGTCTTGTTAGTGTATGGTATGAGCTGTGACGTTGACCCAAGAGAATAATGTAAAACATGAGACCAACTCAAGTCTATAATGATTGGGAAAGTCTAGATTTCCACAGCTCTAGCCGGAAATTAAGAATTATTCTATGCTCCATTTTAATTGTATTATTTTCATTTTGTAGACATGGATGGACCAACCAGGAAAGAAATTGATGGAATATTAATATCACATGTTACCACTGATCCAGTTAAATTCATCACACAATAATACATTAGTATTTGACATTACGGCCTTTGATTATTAGGGCATGATCATGTACATGTTCATTGTAGTAATGTACATACCAGTCAACTTGATTATAATTTTTATCAAAGTGTAGCGCGGCATCAACGATTACTTTATGATATCCTCACTTGTCATCGATGTATTGACATCGAACAATGGACGGCAATTCGAAATTCTTATGGATAGCTTCAATAGGGACAGCGCCGGTGTCAGTACAATTTTCCTAGTTAAAATAAGTATCTACAAAATATAATCTGAAGCAGACAAGAACAATATTTTTTTTTTATTAATGCTTACTTTCATGGATAGAATTAAGGCAATCTAGGCTTGCCAAATCGTTCTAGACTTGAGCTGGATTCCTTTTAAATTTATTCTGTATGGTCTGGGAGACGAACGGGCGTCAGTATCGCATGGAGAACTGGGACAGCCTTAATCAGTGTAATCGGATATGTTGTGGAGTTTCGGTTTTGGGCTGTTTGCTGAATATATAGAATTGCGAGTTATGTATACTCTGTATTCTTTCGTCATGGTAGCATATATATTTTCTATGTTGCTTTTTGAATTATACACAAATAATGAGAACTACAATGGAAACCTCTCTCTGGAGATATGCAATAATACTACTGAAGGGCATATCTGAAAAATGGGACTTCTCGACAAATATTTCTTTCTTAAATACTACCCGTTACAGGTATTCTGATCATTATATCATACTTTGTACAGTTTAAAAGTCAAATAATGGCAAATTGTGTATCCTTCTACATTTTGAATTAATTATATTTTCTGAAATAAAACCTTAGCATCAGATAGTGATATACACGAATATGATCTATACTATTATAAATGAATTATCAATTTCGTATTATGAATTAGATAAACAGAAATATGATAGTAAAACAAATTATTTTAATCTATTCTTGTGAGTAGGTAACGAGAGATCTAGGCAACGCACTAACGTAGCCATTTATGAAAAATGAAATATTAAAAGTTTAGGGGTTTGAACATGCACATTGAATGACAGGGAAGAAAGCAACGCAATAATTTAATTATGAATCAAATTATGTTATAAAAATAACAGAATATTTAGAAAATATAAGTTTAATTTCTCATTGTTGGAAGGTGTTTAATAATTATATAGATTTTGTTTGATTGTTTGTTGTTTAACGCCGCACTCAGCAATATACCAGCTCTATGACGGTGGTTCGTAAATAATCCAGTCTGGACCAAACATTTAGTCATTATCATCAAGAGCACCGATCTACGCATTTGGGATACGATGACATGCATCAACCAAGTCAGCGAGCCAAGTCGCCTTCGTAGAAGCATGGGTTGTTGAATGCCTATTCTAACCCGCATCTTCACGGGTATTTTTTTAAATAATAAAGTACAATGAAATTCTTTTTTTTATCCATAATAAGTGTGTATAAGTAGATGGATAATATGTCCATACACGCCAACTAAATGGTATATGCATTAATTTAAATGCAAATGATTCAATGATGAGTTCTTTCACAAGTCCATATTTCAAGACATGTATTTGAAATAAATAATAAATCCACAAAAGCTACACAATGGCAACAAAACGGTACCAGCATCACAGATACCAATAATACATGAGATACATATAATTACTTTAAAGTTAAAACATGTATCTAAATAGAAAATTAGAAGGATACACTTCCGACATTTATCGTATTTTGTTTTCGTTTGGAGAGAGAAGTTGTGATTGGTATCTGATGGGTGCAAACAGGTGTTCCCTTCCGCCCAGGCCTTGCGGCAATGCAATAGCCCAAATGAAACAAGCCTTGTTCAACAGGTTCAGATTCAAAATTCTATCCCACTTGGGCTCCTTCTAAATTTAAATATAATTTCTCGTGTCGATATGTGTCAGAAGAAATGAAATATTACAGCACTGGTGAATAGGTTATATGCGCATGTCAGCGTCGATCCTATAATATCCTTTTTTGCAAAATACATATATACTGATGAATTAAGGTAGTAATACTACGCAAATATATGTCCAGATGCATACATCAGTATCATCTCGTGATCTTAATTCGTGCTTTGAGCCCTTTTTCTACCGGAGATTCTGGGGTGTTACATCACACCAGAAAGTCAGGTCCAAATTCAAGTCATAATTTCATGGTCCGTCTTGTATGTTGGAAACCAATATCGCAATATGGCTAAATATTGCTGAACGTGGGATTAACCCGATTACTCACATAATTATTCCATTTTCTACAGTCATCTACGAACACTATCTTTAAGGAGGTATATCTGTATCATCCAAATGTCCATACATATATGTCCACATTTATATGTATAAAGCAAGTCGTCCTGCACTCTTCCTTAAAAGATAAATGTTAAGCATTTCCTCTGTATGGATTTATAAAATGTAATATCGTTTTAATGTAATGCTGATGCAGTAAACGTACCACAGACCTAATGCTAGAATAACATCTAATTTCTGAAATGAACATATTTTACAGAAAAAAACAGTTGTTTAAACAATACTTATAAAATATAAGAACAAGGAGCCAAGAGCCAAATATTGGGCTGTGTTGGACATATTTGTTTCGGGGTCTTATGACAGACAAACCTGATGCCTTTAAGTATAAAGATAAGTAAGTAAAGATGTTGTACATATTCAAATATGTTCGTGATTAACCCAAATTTGAAAAATATTGAAAGATGAGTGGTAACTATTTATGCCATTATTTCAAATTAGAATGAGAACACATCAGGAAAGCATGGTACTTTAATATACGTATCTTGTTAACCCAATATTCTTTTTTAAGTAAGAGCAGCATGTATATCGAGAGTATAGGTTTGGTGCGTGACTTATCACACAGTACTTTCAGAAAGTGTGCATATTCTGTTTATCGGCAATAAATAACATAAGACGATTCATACGGGTAAATACGATTTACTTCAGAACTAGTATAGATTATTTAAGGTTAGGGGGAAATGTATGTAATTAACAGAACTTTGGCCGGGTTTGAAGGATTTGGGTCCTGGCTTGGGCTTTGTGTTGGACGTGTAGACGGCATTTCCAGGTTTGACGTATCAATGACAAAAATGATATCAGATGCAATTCTCTGCCTTTTCGGGTGAACGATTGGCTTGCCTTTGGATGTGTCTGTGGCGGGTGCAACTAGTGGATCGGAATGAGCTCGCGTTTTTGCGAGCATCCAATGTCATCATTTATTATGATGAATCATGAAACATGCTCCTGATGTTGTCGCAATGGTGCAGTTGGCGCTACTTTAATTTTGGCAAGGGTTTCTCATGATAATGGAAATGCTTATGTCGCTTTTGTTGACCGATAAACATGAAAAGATATAATGTTAGTGTATATGGTCATGTTATTAAGAAACAAACGACGAGTGGGAGTTGTTTATTGTACGACAAACAACGACCGAGACTCGTTTATTTCTATATGAGATATCAACATTACGTACAGCCTCTTTTAGGGTGTTAAATTAGGAAAAAACACACGCTTTACAATATTTACCCGTACTTAAATAATGATGATTCCTTGAATAGAATCCGACAGCGGCCATGCTAGATAAATCCATTTTAGGATTTGAGTTTGGTCCCGCATATTCTCACAATTTTCTCGTCAATCATCTGTACCTTTTCTCCCAATACCGATTGTCATATCACTCTCATTTTCGGATTCTCCAGTAAAATTTATTGGGAACAACTCACTAGACACATACCTCTCAAAAATAAGGTCAAATTTACAAATTTTACTTTTCAAGTTGCGAGTGCATGTTCGAATCTCAATAAATGACGTCATGATAGAACAATGTTTTATCGTGAAATAAATATCGCTTCCTTCTTTGTTCTTTGTGATTTATCGCGTAGCTATCTTATATCATCAAATGCCAATTTCTAATTGCTTTATCATGACGTATCCGTGTCATGTAGCAATAACATACACAAATATCGTTGACTTCGACGTTAAAAAATTGTGTCATGAAATATGATTATCCTCTTGTGTGCAATATTTCTGATTGATAAATCTAACATATTCTTACTTTAAGAATAGCGACTATACATTATTATATATCCCTTATCAGGTCTCTGTAACATTTGCAAAATGATACAAATATAAAAATACAACTGAACCTAAATGTAATGTTTTAATATCCTTACGTTGCTGAGTGCAGCATTTAACAATAAACAAACAAAACATAATATCTTTAAGAATTATGTTAACAATTCCGATGCTAAAAATAATCTCACAATCTCCATACCTCTTTCTCTCTATGAAAACATAATAACTTTTTTTTAATAATCTGAAGGAATAATAATGGCAATACTATCATAATTATCATCATTATTTATGTTTCTTATCCTCAAGTGAAGTAGTCCTCCACACTATACATTTAGTGAAGAAGCCCATGAACATATGAACTATGTAACATACATTCATGGAAATTAGATGAACAGTTGAAGTTAGCAAATGATATTATTCGGTCGAACGTCTATCAGCCATCTATTCTATTCATGAAGAACATTTCACGTGGGACCAACAGAGGGAATTATGACTATCGACTTGCTAATTATTTTTTATATTCATGCCAGCTCAAACGATCTATTGGCTTGATTTATTGTTATGGTATCCACAAAATAAGTAGGATCCGATTTTTTCCGTTTTTGTTGAAATAAAACTGAATAATATTTGCTGTTTACATATCAAAGTTTGCCAAATTGTTACAAAATGTTTTCCCACAGCAAGGCCACGTATCCCCAACATATTGTGCTAGGCACAGTATCACTGGACTGAGGGAGGGCGGTATTCCTCCTTGTGGGTCACCTGCTTGTCAATATGGGACAGGAAAACTGTAGGGGGTGAGGGCAGTTAAGTTGATGGTACAGACAGATAAGAGAGATCATTTTACAAATGTGAAACCTCAGTCCACAAAGGAAGAGGCGAAAGCTGAAACTTGGTGAGGTTTACAGAACAAAGGCAGTTATTTCTAGTTTCTTACTGACTCTCGAAGATACATTTAATAAAACAATTAATGTGTGTGTGTGTGTGTGTGTGTGTGTGTGTGTGTGTGTGTGTGTGTGTGAGGCAGAAGAAGAATTGTACACCATAAAAATGGCTACGTATGTAGTTGGGGTAGATATGTTGAATGCCCGGCCAGTATGACCTTTGAGTCACTACAGTTGCAGTCATTAAAATGCGTAAAACAGTATTTGAGTGAAAGAAAACACTATAAGTGAGTGAAACAAAAGACCTCAGTACAGGCACACCCAGTCCCCCAACCCCAAGTCTGCATGTATCAATACTCATACCTGCCACATCCTCAACCACTTAACTTACTCACACAATCATCTGACAACATGTTCGCCAACCCTCGTATCACAACGCATGCACGCATGCACGCACGCACACACACACACACACACACTCACACACACACACACACACTCACACACCACATTCTTCTTTCCCCACCATTATGTCTACGTCAGCCATCATGGATCCATGCGCATGTTTTCATACATAATCCATCCTCCCACCATTCCCCAACATCCATCGAACTATAACTATATCCGCCCTCATGTATCGGTATTCGTGCTTTCATACATACATACACCCTCCTACCATTCCCCTACATCCATCGCAGTATAACTATGACTATAACCGCCTTCGTGCATCCGCACTTATGTTCACATTGCATTGCATATGCATCGAATTACACGTTTAAAATATCGTAAATATTTTACAACATGTACATATTATATATCAGCAAACAGAGATTATCATAACGCAATAGATTTCATCCGTCAAAACATCACAGAAAGAGGGGCAGCCTGGAATTTTACAATGGCATCTGAATGCACTAAGACGTTCAACTGGTCAGGAGGTGAGAGTTGCCGAAGATTACGGTAAACTTCAGTTACAGATCTCCATTACGAATATCTAAAGTATGAATAAAGATCACAGCTTGCTATGACGTACTTCATGCCTGCAGAATTAGCAATGTCCTTAGCTCTAAATTGTATGTCTAAATGCTTATGTAGACAAAGACCCAAATGTATATAGGCATGACCATATTATATTCTACGCAAATATCACGACATTTAAAAACAAAGCTAGATTGAGTCTTTGAAGGGCATTAAGAACTGATACACACAAGGAAAAATATTTATGGATGTCAACGGAGGAACACTGCGTTTCGGAATATATACTTTCTCCTTAATCAGGTGCATATTATTAAATGCTATGAGGCAGAGAACATATATTTGTACCTGTAAGAACAACAAAAGTAAAAAGATAGCAAAGAAGGGAACGCAACAAGAGAAGCCAACAGATAACTGGCATGGCGCTGATTACCCCGCCTCCCGTTTGCCCATTGTCCATTTCCCATTACCAATCATTCATAAGTTAAGTTTTGGCTTTAATTTGTCCATTGATAATCAACCATCAACGTCTATTATCTCCACCCTAAAAATATGTAGTTTACTGAGAAGGTGGTATCCAAATATAATGTGTGTTACTGTTGACCACTTTCTTAAAGGCATTGTTGGTTCAAAGCTTTCGGTCATAGAAGCCGTGCCATTTTTCTCTTGTCAGAGGAGTACAGAAAGTATACGTCATCTGGACTAACATTTTTGCTTCGGTGGCTGGGTTAGATCGCCAACTTTGTGTTCTGGCGATTGGGTGCCTCACTCACAGTGTGGGTTCAAATCCCGGACAGGGCTCAACCCAAGAAAGTACGAGAATCTGTACTTTACTCAGAAAGTGTTATCCCAATTATAACATTTGTTGTCAAGAAAACACAATAAATGTACATTCGGCTTTGGATGGGTAATGATATCACAGACATATACGGATATTGATGATTACTTGGAGGAGCTTCGAAACGCACGTCTTCTCAATTCAGGGATTGGTAAATCCAAATATGTGTGTGCGCGTGCGTGCGCGCGTGCGTGCGTGCGTAAATGTGGGCCTGTTGGATGTTACATAAAACATTCATCTTGAGCGGGATGGTAGTTCGAGTTGGATTAGCATGTTAACTATATGATCTTCTTTAGGCAGAGAATGCCGCGCATGAATGTATTGATGAAATTCCTAGGTACATGGGGCCTTTTCGTCCCCAGGAATACCCACAGTGGAGACTTCAATGGGGATAGGGTGTACACAATGTGCTACCTGGTAGATTGTGTGTCTCCAGACCGGACAACGTTGGTCTTTGACTGATTGTGGCGTAAAACACACTTATTCATTTACTTATATCGGAAATTGAATGTTCATCTTAATTGTTATTGTTGAACATGTAATATATTTTTAAAGAAATAAAAGAGTGACATAATAACTACAACTTTATGTGAGCGCGAGTAGCTTTTTGGGAATGAGATGAATAAGTCTTATAAAGTTGTAAGCTTCTTCACAACCGTGTAACTATGAATTGACTATATTGGGTAATCAAAAAAGAGATAGGACCTAAAATAGCCAAATTTCATACGATTTCACTTGTCCACCATCTTGGATGCAAGGCGAAAACATTTCAGCGCGTTTGAAGCCACTGAGAATGCCCCCTGCAGAGTTGGACGAACATTCTGCGGTGGCGCGGCTGAGTTGACTAGAGGCTATCAGCAGTATTTCCTGTCCAGGTTATTTAGGTCAGTTGTTAGCATGTGAACTATGATTCTCTTTAGGCAGAAAATGAGGATCCACGATGTTCGACCTGGTAGAAGTGTGTTATCAAACCTCACAGCATTGTTTTTTTGACTGACTGTAGCGTCAAAACAAACTCATTCATTTACTTGAACTGAATGTTCATCTTAATTGCTATGGACAATCACGGAGCCATGATCCAGAGAACAGGGTGTCATTAGATAGAAATAAACTAAGTAATAATAGGATTACCAGAAAAACGGGGTTTTACACACAAGCCAATAAACTTCGCTCATTAACACCAGGGTAAGTCAGTACAAGATTGAAAGCTGCCCCATAATTATGTATGACATGCTTGTCGGGTATTGCTACATATATATGTGAAAACAAAGTTATTAAAATGAAGAGCAAAACTGATGAAAGTTAACAATAAACGTGTATACGTGTTATATCGTCACTGCAAAAATAATGATTGTTTGTCTTTAGTATTAACATTCAAATACGTTATATCTGTATTAGCGATATTGTCTTTGTTCCACCGGTGAGTCAGCGTTAGCCGTACTATCTCGTAGTATAATTGAATTTCTGAAGACATCACGATACAGTTTTTGCGATGCATCACGTCTGCACTAGCGCTTGATAACAGCCTTGTGTTTGGGCGTTTCAGTGGTTTAAATCGCTACTCTTGATATTGTTGATTAAACTTTGATACTATGAACAATAAAATGTTATGTGAGAGGTTGACTTTAGAACGGTAACATACTAATAGTATATAGGATGACATAAACAGAGCAATGAGAAGTTCGTCCAGATTAGTGTATAGGCAACATTTAATAATTAAAATAATTACATTCAACAACTCCCCTTTTAAGTCCATTTTCCTGACTTATAAGTAAATGCAAGAACAATCGGCCGGAATACAATGTATAGTTCTTGTCCACTTCCATATGACTATATAACATACAATAAGCTATCGGGTCCCGTTTAGATCGGTTTGGGTGGCAGCCTAGACAGCCAAAGAATAGTTTCATCTTGGAATCTCCCATATCACTGGGAATCCTCTTCAATTTAAATGTAGTTACTCGTTACGATTCCGAACCTTCACGTGACTGTGTTTATGAACCATTGTCAAATAGTGGTGACATTAAATCTAGGAAACAATACGCGAAATCGCGCATGCACAGAACGGAAAATTTGGTCAAGACATTAAGTAATCCGCATGCGCAGAACGATTGATTTCAGTACTTCCGCTAAGCGCTTCGAGTGCAGCGTCAAACGCGGGCCTGTAATCTAACACGCGGGGACTGACCAATGAAATCTGAGAAGTAGAAATACCGGTAGACGCTGTTGCTTGATTGACAATGACAATCAAGAAAGGGAGGAGCTTAACGCTATCGTTCTCTCCCAGTAAATTCCGATGTCAAATAACGACGTTATTTGGACGGAAAAACGATGGTTTGAAAACGTCCAAATAACGTCGTTTTTCCGTCCAATGACCATATACGGAAAAAAACGACGTTTTCGTGTTTGCAGTGTGAGAGGGGAACAATTACGACTGACAATTTTTTCAGATTAATTTCTAATTGGGTATTTAGAGCATCACTTGGCCCCTATTTTACAGTGCATGTAATTTGGTAATTCGGAACTGAATATGTAATGACAAAGATGAAAAGGATGAGGGTGGCCGAAATTGTGTCATCGTATACAGACTAATGTTATTCCTGCTATCAACCACTGGTTTGCAACGCTGCGTTATAGTTGATTGGTACACTGACTGTGGCGTTATTTCCTATGCATTTACTATTGAAGAGCGAGATCTTACTTTGGATTAACACCACCTTAAACAATACTTCATTTGACAATGTCAATTTGTCAAAGTGATGCAGGTCGGGGAAATATACATTTAGGAAACTCACGAGCACGTGGATGGTACTGACGAACCGAGGCACCCATTATATCTGGGAATAGGGACATATCTTTTAATTTTTGCACGTCGAATTGTGTTCGTAGCACCACTAGCACCACCATCACATCCCAATGAGGTTGACTTTGTGCAGGTGTGTTTATACCTGCAGTCCTTTACCTGGCAGATGACATCAACCAGACAAGGGTCATAATCATTGCAGAACAAAATGTGGGAACTCGGATCACCGAAGTGCCATTAATGTACATTTTAAAGGTTGGCGTTAATATGCGGCATACTTCAAGTCGCGTCACATTTGCATCCTACTGCCTTCAACCCGTTTGGAGGTCACACTCAAGCAACTTAAACATAATATTCAATTTCCCCTCTCGAATCCACATTTTTGAACGAACCATTTTCCAACCCCAAAACAACCATCCTTTGCTCATCACTTTGGAATGATCGCCACTGACGTCAAAAATCGCGCTGGCACAATCACTGCCGACAACTGCAAGCAGTGTCTTGAACGAATATTTATATAATCAAAGGGTGGCTAGACCCGGGCAAACTGGCAGTTCTAGCTTGTGTTATTGATTAATTCAAAACACCTTCTTAATATATGTTTACAAATTTATTACGTTTTCCACGCAGCAGTTAATGAGAGTCCTAAATATACGGATGACAATGTCTCTATCACAGCACAAAAAAAATCTATACCTGCACTGGAGCAAGCGATCGCTTCCCACAAACATGGCATGACAAATTACAAAATACCTAATTTACATATATCTCTTCTCTGACTACTTCCAAGGCCATGTGGCTACAGCGTCTGCCCGAGTTGTGCTTAACGCCGCTTTTAACAGTATTCCAGTTATATATCACGGCGTGTCAGCTTAATGTGGGAGGGAAGCCCGAAGTGATGCAGGTCTTTACCACTTCTGTGAAACCCACGAGCACGGGTATGGTGCTGACAAACCTAGAAACATAATCGGGGCGAACCGAGATTCGAACCAACAATCATAGGTTTCTGGCACACAGCGAATCGCGGCACCTTAGACGACTGGGCCACGCGTGCCCTCAAGCGTCTGCCCGAAGGGCGGAAGGTCATTGGCTCAATCCACCGGTCGAGTCACACCAAAATAACGTTAAAACCTTGTACTTGTTGTCCAACGGCATGACGCTTCAAATCAAACATGGATTGTCGGCTTGGAGTAAAAATATTAAAGAATGTGTATCCAGAGGAAATATACACTTAAACTATCCGTCTATTGTACATACTAGTGTCTACAAGTAATATCAACCTGCTTCAAAATATTGCTCAGTGTGTTCAGTGTGAAATAATACTCATGCCTTTTGAACACTTGTGGCCTATCAATTCCGCCAATAAAAGTATTATTAACAGCTACTATACCTGAAATGAATGTTAGACCATTAGCTAGAGACCTTCTTTAAGAACAAAATAGGTTATCGAATTTTTATTAAAATGTGTAACGGGCGTGAACTACTACCACTAAAAAACAAGTGTTGGAGTTCTGCAACTTCATGGGGTTCTGCCTCCTCTCAGGCCTCTCGACTTGCAAAGGCTGCTGTGCGACAATGTGGATTCCTCATCCTCCATTCTCGCCAGACCTGACACCAAGTGATTTCCACCTGTTTCCTAAACTGAAAGAACACCTTCGCGGAAAGCGCTATGACGACAACGATGACATCAAACTACTACCACTAAAACACACAAGCAGTGACTCTTTACAAGAATTATTTGACATTACACTTCGCGACAACTTTGTTAATCTCTCGCATCAAAGATTGTGAAAATAGACAACTCTTTAGATTGTAGACAACAAGGGCTCACTAACTTCATTTTAAGTGATTTTGATTCAAGTGTCTTGTCACATGCCATCAGACCTACTCTTACATTTGGTAAAAACATGTCAATAATGTGTATAAAATCGTTCAAACGAACTCTTTCAAGATTTATAGGCGATGCGTTGATCAATGCGTCTAGCGGAAATATTGAGCAGGGTGTTCAGGTTTTAGACGAGTCAAGTTGAAAGACTTGAAAATCTATACATCGACGATATGTGAGTGAAAACAGGACACATTACCAGTGACCAAGGCTGAACTCCGTTGTCGGTTACCGTGTACATTAGCTCTAATTTGAAACACCCTATTGTGTCAATTAACGGCATTTCTTCTTGACTACCGATTCCACAGAAGTCGACGTTGGAAGCGTGCACATAAGGAAACTGAGTCATTAAATCGACATGTACAACTCAAGTAGGTTTAAACCGACAGAAAATCGTATCCTTCGATTGACTGAGTTCCATCTTACAACACTAATCAATGACCATACTCATGTATCTTTTGCGGAACCTGCCCAGGGAATGAACGGAACTTACCCATCGGACGTAGCTTTAGTAGTTAAGTGGTATATTAATAAACCATGCATTCAATTCCTGTATGTACTAATTGGGCAATGAGTTAAAGAAGTCTGGAGGAGAAGGAGGATAAACTTTTATCATGTACGAATGCCATCCTCCAATACTATAATTTATGTATAGTTTGTTTGTCTGTTGTTTTATGCCGCACTAAACAATAATCCAGCTATATGACGGCAGTCTGTAAATAGTCAAGTCCGGAGCAGACGATCCAATGAGTGACATCATGAGCATCGAACCACGCAATTGGGACACGATGACATGTATCAACCAAGTCAGCGACCACCCGATCCCTTACGACAAGCATAGTCAGCTTTTACGGCCAGCATAGGATACTGAAGACCTATTCTACCCCGGATCTTCACGGGTCAACTCATGTATAGAGGCTGACACTGAAGAACAATGTGTGAGTGAGTCAGCGTTGTTTAATGCCGCTGTAAATAATATTAACATTTCAGTTATGCCACGAAGTGTCAGCTTAATAAGAGGGCTGGTCCAAGAAATTCTTTACCAGCATGTTGCAAGTGTATGGAGAAAAGTGCCCTAGCTGTTCTACTGTAAAACGTTGAGCAGTTATGTTTAAGGCTGGGAGAACAAGCCTCGATTGTGACCCAAGGTCTGGACGTCCCTCAACTTCCATCAAAAAAGATTTAATCAAGGAGATAGAAAAACTTATACTGTCAGGTAGACGTTTTACCAATGCTGAACAGGTCTAATCCATTGATCCACTGAAACTAATATTCATGAATATTTACAGATGAATACAATATCTGCTCGTTGGGTGCAAAAGTATCTGAATGATCTTAAGGAAAAGGAACTGACATTGCCAGAGAAAATTAAGAGCGCCTTGAGGAGGATTTCTTCAAATTCAAAACGAGATTGGTAATGGGTGATAAAACATGGGTCTACCTCTACGATCCTGAGTCAAAACGTCAATCTATGGAATGTCACCATTCCACTTCTCTAGCACCAAAGTCTTCCGTATCAGTGAAGAAAGTGATGGCAAACTGTGTTCTGGGATGCAAAGGGTGTGATCCTCTTTGATTACTTCGAAAGTAAAAAAAGCCAATTACTGGTGCCTACTATGCTGATTTGCTTCATCGCCTGAGAGATTCTGAGAAAAGTGCTGGAGTTCTGCACCTTTATGCAGTTCTGCCTCTTCTCATACCTCTCGACTTGCAAAGGCTGCTGTGCGACAATGTGGGTTCGAAGAACTTCCTCATCCTCCATTCTCGCCAGACCTGGCACAAAGTGATTTCCACCTGTTTCCTGGACTGAAAGAACACCTTCGTGGAAAGCGCTATGACGACAACGATGACATCAAAGCTGCCGTGAATGGGTTGTTCAGGGTGGCATCAGAAAACATGTTCCTAACTGTAATTGAAAAGCTGCACTATCGATATGAGAAGACTAAAGAAAAGCAGGGGGGATGTGTTGAAAAATAAAATAAAGAACACTTTCACAATTGTTGGTTTTGTATTTTAAGGATGAGAACGTTTTGAGCAGTCCTCGTATGGGGGAAAACTCCAAAGTGACGTAGTTCTGATACGTTTTCCATTATGGGATAACACACGAATACGGGTACTGTGCTGACAAACCAACACATCCTCCACTCCATTGTCTTACAACTGTAACTGTTGGTCCGTCGTAAAGATCAGAATTTGTCTTTTGCAACCCATGCTTTTGCTAAGAAGCGGCTGACTGGCTCAAGTTGCCAAGCTCTCTCGCTTGGTTAGCATGTCAGCGTATCGAAACTGCGCAGATCGATGCTCATGATGCCAATCAGTGGAGTGTCTGGTCGAGACTCGATTATGTAAAGACTTCATAAATCTGGGATATTACTGAGTACGGCTTCAGCGAAGGTCACATTGATGTTAAATGAAATGACATTATCAAATCATTACCACAAACTTGATTCAAAAGTAGGAATGACTGTTCTTCAGATTTTGTCCCTATAATGTAACTGGATCTTTATGATTTTCGGTAGAAACGGACAGAGTAATGCAAGTGTCTGGCAATGACGCAGCCCTGGGCATATTTTGTAAATATGACTCCTCTGTACCGTTACCGGTAACATTGTCCAGGTACAAAAATCTGGATTCACGAATCTCAGGTACGTAGTTTGTGGAGTTTCCGAACTAACAGGTGTCTGGTCTTACGAGGTTCCATTATTTTCTTATTTGAGAATGTCTCAATGATTGTGCTCAAGTCACAGCATGTTCATGCATACAACCTGAGCCATTTGGTATACCACATCCCCGAATACCTGCGCTGGTTTATTCGATAGAGCGTGTATGTGTCCTTGGCGAAAATCAAAGTTCAGTCCCAATGTAACAACGGGAAAACTGCGATCGTTATTATCAATATACAATGATGTACAAGCATACAACATGACTTCGTTTCATTTCTATACGGTATGAAATCAATGCTTCATACACGTCTAAGTGAAGCTTTACAGTTCAAGAATACCACCAACCTAATGAAGCAGTCAAAAACACATGCTCAAACAAATGTGCTCTTACAAATCTTGAAAATATGCCTGTTGTACATGACTGATTTTGGTCGAGGAATTAAACAACTGCTATTGTACCAGTTGACGACTTGGTTCCTCATCTTACCAGCAGCGCATAACCAGTGGAGTAAAATGTTCCTTACACCGGATGTGTACACCTTACAAGGCGAAATGCAAATCTTATCTTTCAGGGAACGTCGATCGATGACAATATACTTGAGATTGGTTATTAATGAATGACCTTTTTTCAATCTCTGACAATCTTCTTTAACGATATGGTCTGTGCAATCGGTTGACACATAGGAAAAAGTTTTATTTAACACTTCACCGATACCTAAGAAGTAATAACTTAATTAACGCCAACATGTATTCCTCTTGCTTCCGAGGTGTGCGAGGCATTCTGTGAAAGGGACGTTGCTTGCTACGTCCACAATCGGATTAGACCTGGTCTGGACGTCTGGGTAGTTTTTACATGGGCTGACTACTTGGGTAAGCACTCTGAGCAAAGCATTTGTTGTCTGACACAATATTTACACAGAGACGTAAGCATTTATACAAATATTCATAGCATAAACACGTGTGCCATGTTCCTTCAAGTCTCATCTCGATGTGACTCATCAGTATGCTACTCCAGTCGCTCATTCTGTGTCCTGCAAATAAACACCATACCTCTCGCCCACACTGGATCTGATTTAACCCGGTTGACAAGTTTGAGGACGCTGGTTATTAACTTGAAAGAGATTTATTCATAAATCCTGCTGTCAAGGGTAACACTGATTTGTTTATTCGTTTATCAAAGAATCACGTACCGTTGTGAGTCATCTTAAATGGCGATGGTTCTTTCACGAGCAAAGACGTAATCTAGGATTGACTGAGAACATCAAGCGCCAATGCAATTGAACACATTGATCTATAATTTAATATAAACGGTTTTGTTCCATCCTCTCGAAATCTAGAAACAACTGAAACAATTTGTTCACGGGTAAAAGTATATGTTACTTATTAAACCTACAGAAATATTACTCCGCCGTGTGAGTATATTTTGTAAACTTTCCAAAATGAGGCATGGAAGAATAAAGTCCAAAATAGGCAGCAGAAAAAATGTTATCATGGATTATAAGTATTCCCAATCCATTCATTGAATTAGATTACCCGAACTCTGTCCTTAGCCCTTGGATCCCCTTTACGGTCAATCATCCCTTTACGATCATTAGGGTTAGTTAAATCTACCCGTTTAGTGGCTATCATAGATTCTATAGCAGCTCCTAATATTCTTCATACTAAAACGTCGAGTAAAAAGTATAAAATGGTTTTGTGTCGATTACGTTGGGGAATGTAGGCTACTGGAAACTGTTCTGGAACATTCACACAAGCCACTTTCACCGGCTACATTTTTTTCAGTACTGATTCAAAAGCGAACTCACCGTTGTGTCGTCACTAGTCATGCTTATTCCTCCATCGTTCCTTATTATTATCTACATCATCCTTATAGTGTTCCCTACCACACTTTTCTGTCACAAATATCACCATATATCATTCATGCGTACTCGCGAGTTCGACGTCTGACGTCTGACGCCTGAAACCGTTTTCAGTTCGCGGCATTACGGCTCATTCCTCACCACTCGCTATCTTGTAGATTACGGAATGGGACGAGTGTGCCAAATGGCATCGGGATCATTCGTAAGTGTCCGTAGACTAAAGTCACGAGACACCATGCCTACCCGTAACTTTCGTAAGTGTCCGTCACCTATTCGACCCTTTTCGTTCAGTTCCGTGACGTCATAGGCATGACTAACTAAATTTGCACTAAGTTTAACAGTGTGGACGTAGCTCAGTCGGTTAGCTGTTAGCCCCTCTTTTGAAAGGAAATAATATGAAGTTGAACAATCAATGGCAAGATGTTCATGCCTGCAATAGCTACAAACAGTGTCTCAGAACGAACACTTATAACATTTAAAGATGATTGACTTGTGCAAACTCGCAGTTCTTGCACACACGTAAGTAATCGTCGCGATTCTATAGTACACACACACACACACACACACACACACGCACACACGTGCATAAGAGAGTTTTTATTATCAGACAGTGAGTGAGTGAGTTGGGTTTAACGCCGGTTTTAACAGTATTCCAGTTATATGATCACGGCGTGTCAGCTTAATGTGGGAGGAAAGCCCGAAGTGATGCAGGTCTCAGACGTTTACCACTTCGGTGAAACCCACGAACACGAGTATGGTGCTTACAAACCTAGAAACATAATCGGGGCGAACCGGGATTCGAACCAACATATTATCAGACAGAGAACAGAAGACTGTGTATCCCTCGCTTAGTGCCGATCAGGATCGTATTACCTAATGTTTTAAAAGGTACAATTCATAGAATGACTGACATCTTTACTTCTTGTACTCGATCAAGTAGAACATTGTTGCACATTACGCTCACAGGTAACAATACATGTGAATTAAAAAGATGTATATTCCGAGGAAATATAGGAACTATCCAGTCAACAAGAAACATCAACCTACTCCACAATATTGATCTGGATGTTCACCATGCTCCGATGAAAAAGGAGAATCCTCATGCCTTGTGAACAAATGTGGTCTGTCAGTAATCAATAAACTTATTGTGAACAGTTACCCTGACTGGAAGTGTACGTCAGGTCATAAAGTAGAGTCCCTCTTTAAAAAACAAATAGATTATCGAATTCTAATAAAGATGTGTAACGGGTGTGAACTAACTACTACATGTACTACTAAAGTTACATCAGCAGTGACTCTTTGGAACAATTGTTTGACATTACACTTGGTGAAACCTTTGTAAATCTCTCGCATCAAAGGTTGAATTAATGTAGTGAACATAGACAACTTTCTATATTGTAGACAGCAAGGGCACAGCAAGCTCACTGACTTTATTTTAATTGACTTGGATTCAAGTTTCTCGTCACATGCCATCAAACCTTCTCTTAAATTTGGTTAAAACATATCAATAATGTGTTTAAAATCGTTCAAACGAACTCTTTCAGGAGTAATAGGAGATGCATTGATTAACGTGTCTAGCGGAAATATTGAGCAGGGTTTCAATTTTTACTCGAGTCAAGTTGAAAGACATCGGCAATATTTTGAGAAAAAACAGGGCACGTTACCAGTGACCAAGACTGAATTCAATAGTGGGTTACCGTGTACATTAGCTCTAATTTGAATCACCCTATTGTGTCAATTAACAACATTTCTTCTTGACTAACGATTCTACAGATATCGATGCTGGAAGCGTGCACATAAGGAAACTGAGTAATTAAATTGACATGTTCAACTTAAGTAGGTTTAAACCGACAGAAAATCGTATTCTTCGATTGACTGAATACCATCTTACAACACTAATCAATGACAATACTCATGTATCTATTGCGGAACCTGTCCAAAGAATGAACGAAACCTACCTCTCGGACGTAGCTTTAGGCATGAGTGGTATATTAATAAACCATGCATTCAATTCCTCTAATAATCCTGCAATGAGGTAAAGAAGTCTGGAGGGGAGGAGGATCGGATTTTGGAAATAGCATGCACTGATGCCATATGGTAGAACTGTGAACTTTTGTATAGATGCAGTTATCGCAGAAAGTATCTGAGTGAGTTATGACGCTTTCGGCAGTATTAACATTTCAGTTATATCACGGCGTGTAGGTTTAAATTGGGAGGAAAACCAGAAGTGAAGTTAGTATATTGCTCCTTGTACAAAATTGGAGTTATTTCAAGTTCTTTATTTCACCAAAATCATCTCACAGTTATACACGGTACAATTTCGTAAATGTATTAATAACACTCAACATTTTCCAAGGGCCACATATTCGACTACATATTGCTATTTCGGTCCTTAGAAATTGTTGAGTAGTATATTTATATGAGGCAGTTTCATAATACAAAATTGTTGCTAATGGTATAATGATATGACAGTTGGCAAGTGAGAGCTATTTTAACAGGACAGTGGTAGTAAGTTATAATAAATACGTACCACTGTTATTCTTGTTTTAACTACTGAAATATGCAACAAATATACTTACTTAAACGATTGAGTGGTGAAACCCACGAGACCGGTTTATTGGTAACAAACCAAGGGTCATGTATATAATCAGTATATCTATTGTTAACAAATAATAGATCAGTGCAAAAAACACGCGCCCCACAAGTGTTAGAAACTGCAAGCATGTATCATAGTCAACATAGTAATTTTCCTTGACATGAAGTATACGCATTTTCGCAGTCGGTTGATATTTCTTAATAAAAGCGACAAAACCCTATCCATATTCATAAGAGACCTCTCCCAAAAGCAGAGTCGATTGCACGAATCCTACCATATCAAGAACATGTGCTTATGAATCACTATCAAACAGATGATACCAGAAAAGGAAAAGGTGAGCGTATCCTGCTGAATCGGTGGCACTCGTCACAACCACATGCAAAGACAGGTCAATTATTGGGAACGTATTGGGACAATAGTGGATTGCTTAGGACATGCTTGTTGTTACTGATACGTCTAATTTTAAAATGTCCTCCACATGTCTACCATATACCTTTTTGAAAGTTTCACTAAGACATTGCATGTTGTAACCTTCATCAAACAACTTCTGAGCAAAAGTCATATGACGCTCTTGATATAAATCTTGGAAGAAGGAGCTTGCTCGATTGTACCTCAAAAGTTGTGAAATGTAGACACCAAGGGCTGAAACTGCTGGAATATTGATCGGCATTAAGGAGGAGTTCACTATTGGAAAGGTGGAAAGAAATTGGCTGTTATCAGATATCAGATCATCGATATAACTGACGCTTAAGTTAAACTTCTTGGACAATTTACCTCATTTTGACTTTGCCAATCCGAGCAGAAACTCCGATTCATATGTACAAAGATACTAACCAGAAGGAAGGGATGCACAAATGGTGCCCATGGGGAGTAGGTGGGCAGAAAACAGTCTGTTTCGCCTGAATGGAAAAGATATCAAGCACACTTAAAAAAGTCATATTGTATCACCAAATAACTTTTGGAATCATTGGTCGGGGGTGACTTGTTGCCGCAAGTTCCATCCAAATTCTTGCAACGGTTTTAGTTATAACCCGTTAGTTTCCGGATTATAATTGGTATTGAGCAACCCGTGCGTGTCGTAAGAGGCGACTAACGGGATCTGATGGTCAGTTTTACTGACTTGGTTCATGCATGTCATTGTTTCCCAGTGGCGTAGATCGATGCTCATGATGTATACCACTGGATTGTCCAGTTCCTGATAGTCAGAGACCACCGTCATGTAGATGGAACATCGCTGAGTGCGGCTTTAAACAAGAAAATAAACCTAACTCACATGAACTGTTTGTGTATATGCTAATTACATCTCACCATCTTTCACGGGGGATAACCCTTTTGCCGAAACATATAGTTGGTAGGGGCCCCTGGTGCTGACATTCGCACGCACACACACGCATACGCGAAGCTTTGAAAGAAACACACAGACAGGTGACGGAACCCTACCTTAATGGTAAATGGAAAGCGAATTCATTACAAGAAACTTGATTCAAACGTAGGCATAACCTATCTTCAACATGTTTTCCTAGTACCTACAATAGAGATGAATCTATGGCATTTTGATCCGTTAGAAAGGGATAGAGTGAAGCAAGTGCCCAGAAATGACAATGCACTGGATATAATTTGTGGAACGAGACGCAGTGCCACATGTACATGTACATGTACATACAATGTCGCTTCCTTTTCACCTTTCCAGGTAGCATTGTCGGATACCTAAATCCAGACAAACAGGTGTCTAGTCTAACAGGGTTCCATTGTATTAATTTGTGAATGTCACAATTATTGTGTTCAAGTCAAAGCATGTTCATACATACAACCTGAGCGATTTGGTATACCACATGCATGAATATGTGGGATGGTTACTGACCCTTTGATAGAGCTTGTGTGTGTCTTTGACCAAAAACACCGGTGTCAGAACGTGCAAACTATGATCGTAATTATCAGTATTCCGTGAATTAGGAACACTCTTGTCCATGCGCAAAACATGACTTGGTGTCATTTCAATAGAGAACGAAATAAATACTTCATAAATGTCTCCTAGAAACTTCACAGAGAACATGAATCTTAGGAAACAGTACAAAAACACCTATTTAACCACATGTGTTTATTTACAAAATTTGCCTGTTGCGCATTCTTGTATTTGTCAAGGAAAAATTAAACCATTCATGTCGAACCTGTTGACGACTTGCCTGTCACATCTTACCGACCGAGCATAACCATCAGAGTTAAGTGTTCTTACAACCAGATCTAAACAACTTACTGGGCCGAATGCCACTTAATCTTTCAGGAAACTTCGATCGGTGGCTATATAGTTGAGATTTGGTTCTTAATGAATGACTTTTTTCCATCTCTGGCAAAAGTCCTTAACGATATGGTCTGTGAAATCGATAGAAAAATGGGAGAAAGGTTTAATTTTACACTGGTACAAATGCCGGTGAAGTAATAACTTAACGCCAACGTGTAATTCTACTTGCTTGCGAGGTGTGCGAGGCATTCTGTGAAAGGGACATTGCTTGCTACATCCACAATCGGATCAGACCTAGTCTGGACGTCTCGGTCGTTGTTAGATGACCTGACGTTCTTGTGCATGCCCTTCTGAGCAGAGCATATGTTGTTTGACACAATATTTACACAGACACGTAAGCATTAATACAAATATTCATAGCATAAACATGTTTGCCATGTTCCTTCAAGTCACATCACGCTGTAACTCATCAGTCTTCTACTCCAGTCGCTCATTCTGTGTCCTGCAAAGAATAACCATTCATCTCGCCCACACTGGATCTAATTTAACGCAGTTGACAAGTGGGAGGTTCTGGTTATAAATTTGAAAGAGATTTATTCATAAACTATGCTGTCAAGTGAAATCCTTTTTTGTTTATTCGATTACTGAAGAATCACGTTCCGCCATGCGTCATATTAAACATGGAAATTGCGATGGCAAAGATGTAAATGCCAAAGAATTGAAGACACTGATTTATAATATAATACAAATTTGTTCAAGGGTAGCAGTTTCTGTTAACAATGATAGATACTTTCCAATTTAAGGTATGGAAGGAAAGTCCTAAATTTAGAATGGAAATTTAAATTTATAACTTTAATCACCCCTCCTAATTTGAATATGACAGGCAGACACTGAATGATGGTGTTAATGTCGATGCACACTATTTTGGAACGACGAAAGATTAAATCCTCCAGTTATGTTTGATAGTTTTCTCATGATCATTTGGTCATATATTCCATCTGATGCCTTTATTGTTTCTACCAACAATATTGTAAGTTGTTTGATAAAGGTTACAGCTTTCAAGGAATGGGTAAAGATTTCATTTTTTTATGGCAGACATGTGGATGTCATTTCCAAATTTGATAAAAATGATGTCCGATACAATTCCTTATTTGGACTTGTACCTTATGTTCCCGTATTTGTCAGGCGAATTAATTAAGCATTACTACAGAAATTTATTCGATCAAAGAATTTGATATAAGTGACATATCAGATAATACCACATAAAAGGCAAGTATTTTTACCGAGTAAGATATCTGCATCAGTAATATTAACTTTTGACACTAAAAACTGAAGACATGTCTATTCCATTTTTACTAGATTCCAAAGCTCCAAACAAATCCATACAAAGAAAGTTATGGTGCTGGCTCCAGCAAATGCATCCCCAAATTCCTGGGAAACATTGTAATATTACATATGCACTGTCGCTAAATTCAATTTGTCAAAATTGAAAGCAAATGTCATCTGAAGTTACTGAGTAAGCAATTTTGAACATTAATGCTCCATTTCCTCATAGATATATCGGGCGGTCGGGTAGTCTAGTGGTTAAAGCGTTCGCTCGTCACGCCGAAGACTCGGGTTCAATTCCCGACATGGGTACAATGTGTGAAGCCCATTTCTGGTGTCCCCCGCCGTGATATTGCTGGAATATTGCTAAAAGCGGCGTAAAATCAAACTCACTCACTCACTCATAGATATATCAATATGAAATTGTTGGATATTTAGTCAAAAGGTATCTATATAGCCAATTCACAGAGCCACAGATATCAATATATTTGATATCACAGTTGATGACAAAGTATTTATTGTCAATAAGAAGAAGAACACATAATGTCCATTCAAATGGTCGATTTCGAGGTCGTTAAAAGATTTGGAACTATATATTTATTATGCTCATTACATAAGAACAAAGGCTGCGTTTGACCTCGTGGCATTTTGATGGACAAAATTAAATACAATGACCTATGTGCAAACAGTGTGACTCTTTTGACAACTCTCTTTCCTTCCAAAATATAGGGGACTTTATTTCTTTTTTTTTGACATATCTTAGGAAACACGCGAACATGAGCAATGTATTTTCCAGACTTTTACATACATTGTTTCTCTCGTATACAATCTCAACAATATGGTCAAGTCTTAATTCAAAATACGATCAGATTCGAATGCTCATTCTTAACATTAGGTATTCATCACTCGGTCGTGCGTTTTCCTGGTCGGCTGATATAGCATACACTATTTCAATAGTGTGTTGCAAGCTCTATTAACATAGGCCGTTAGAGTGGTAGAAATGCTGAATATGGGTAATATTGGGGTCGATGGTTGGACGTTCAACTGTCGCCTGTGTGTGTGAAATCAATGTTCAAATTATCAACCAATAGTGATGATATAGAGCTGTCGTATTGTTTTCAAGAGCGTTCAAGAGATGCTGGACTATCTTTATATTCTAAACGTTCCAAATAATTCTTTTTTATAATCTTCAATAGTAATTGTCAGCTAATCTCCATTCAATGAAATTGTGTCTAGACAACAGTCGTTATAACATCGACAAATACTGATTGGTATTTGAAATGAAACAAGTTCCCGTCAACGAGTGTGATTCGTTTCGAAAATCCAATAGCTCCTCACTTGAAGATTTAGTGAAACGTCTTCCTGATCTCACCAGCGATCCGGTCGCTTGCATCTCACACTAGATCTTGTCGAGGGTGATGGAGGGCGCACTTGATTCACACGGAGGCGTTGTATAGGTCTGATATCAATACGTCTCGCCTCTGGAACTGCGAATATGTTTTATCCACTGATGATGAGTTTTGGATGGGGGTTAAATACATCAATTCCCATGTGATATGGGCAGATTATCTATTGAATGGCGAGTCGGGAAGCTCTGCAAAGCACATTCAATATGGGAGGGTTATAGGAAGCATTAAGAGAGTGCTATCGGTCTTGTTGACTGAATAATGCTCTAATCCTGTAGTCGAAATGGGGATATCATACGATCAATTTCGGTCTTTTCATGCACGAGTATTCGGTAAACGTGAATGCCTTACCTACATGTAAGATGTAATTATTGGTTGGCGTGTTTCATCTAACACTGGTAGATAATTGTCTCACTATTAGCTAACCACGTAGGAACACGCGTTCGACACCGCAAGCCGTTTGCTCATTTTCTTGATCTTGTTCTTAGTGCTTGGAGGTGAGGTGAGGTGAAATTGGGTTTAACGTCGCGTCCAAGATTGTTTTAACCCATACAGGGTAACAACAAGTACCATTTTTTAACGTCTTTTGGTATGACGTCGCCGGGGATCGAACCCCGGACCTTCCGCTCTCCGTCGCTTATTACTTGTAAAAAAGTTACCATAAGTATAGACTTCGTGTAATAACATATATGGCTTATGTTTGTCTTATTGAGACACTTGTGCACCCACGACGTTCGTCATAACTGTAGGGTTTCAATGATTCATTTTGGGACATTTTTGTAAAGATTTGGCTTCTCTTCTTTTTGTTTGCTTCCTTTTGAATAGATAATTAGGTAAACATTCTTCGATGTCGTAGTCAAATAATCCTTTTTTGGTGGTACTTATAAAATATGAATGTGTTGACTTAATGTTCTCTTACAGACAAATCCATTGTATCGAACTCTGATTTGTCGAATCCCCGGTTGTGTTCGACCCAAATCGTGCTGTATGTACTACCATTTTAACCTGGATGTGTCGAATTCCCGTTTGTTTCGAACTAAATCTATAGTTTCATGGGTTGAAAATAAGTTACAATTCGAACTCAAAATACAACTTAAATTAGCATTTGTATAATTTGAATAAAATGGATACAAAAGCATGAGTGCAGATATGCTTGTGTTTATTGATTATTATATATGAATATATATGTTATTTACCCTACATGTACGATGTGGTTTATTTCTGATGGAAGGGTCAGACGGTATACAGGTCCAGTCGGGTGTTGAACTACGGGTAAGTCGAACTTTATTCATGTAGTTCACAGTCTTTCGAGACAACATTGCTCTTACTGCTTTTACATTTCCCCACATATTGCATTATATTTACGCATAATTGAAATAGGTTACCAGCACGGAGCAAGCTTCACGAAAAATACATTCAGAACAGCGATGAATTCGTATATAGTTGAAGGTAAACGCTCAAAATAGTAAATGAGAATGGTCATTATTTTTCCATCAGAGCTCTGTGGAGGTTGACCAGTGATGACAATCTCCTGTGGTAATAACCATTATGTTTCACTACAGATCCGAGTCAAGCCTCCTCAGGTCGCCAGTGACACTCTCAATGTGTGCCTAGGAAAGGCCAACTCCTGTAACAACACCTCCAGACACAGTAATGCTACTCATGGCGTTCCTTTTAGGATGAGACAAATCCTATGTTATGATACATGTCTGGTGGGATGACCTATTGTTTGTTGTCAGGATTACTGCCTGGCCTTGCGTTGATATTTTACAGATGTTGTGTGGTGGGGTGCTGGGGGACATTGTGAACCAGCAGAGTGAGTGAGTGAGTAGGGTTTTATGCCCCATGTTTATCAATATTCCAGCAATATCACGGTGCGGTAACCCATTTTGGGAATCAAACACTGGCCTTCGGTGGAACGAGCGAACTCTTCAACCACTTGGCTACCCCTCGCCCCTACACCAGCAGAGCTATGGTTGGCAAGGCGTTGTTGCACTGGTTCAAAATGAAGCCGACGGGTGAAGCAATTATAGTTACCCAACATTTGTGATACCCTCCTGGTGGAATCGTTCTGCCTGACACTGTATTCCTTATCCACTGGAACTGGTGGGCGAGAGTTTTCCCCGTTTTAGAACACTATTTCAGTGTCTTGAAACATTTCATATCAATGTCAGAGAATGTTTAAGATAATATTAGTGATGGTGCCTTTAGTTGCCACATACGGTGTATTGGGCGAGGCGTGCGCGTGAGTAGGATCAAAGCGACTTGACAACCTTTCAATGAAGTGCCAAAAATCAGGAATGACCCCCTTTTAACGTACGTACATACAGCAATCGCAAGCTCTATGTGCAATGTCACGGGCGTTAGGTTTTTGTTTCGAAACCGTTCCATCTTTCTTCCAACGATCGGTCATAACATTTTATTTCATGACCCCCCTGCTGCGTGGGTGGAGTTGGTTGACATACTGCCCTCCGTGGCCCATACACTTGGTCAACGAAACTGGAGTGCCTGGTGGTGTAAACAGTCTTCCACAGCAGAAATTATGTCATCATCATTTGCTTCATGCAAGAGAGCTCTTTCTGAAGAAGGGGATATCTGAAGGTGCCAAATCTGATAAGTCGAGAGGCTGTAAAATGAGTTCATGGTGGAACAATACACCTTTAGTGAGTTTCCAAGACGTTTTGCCTTTATATTCTCCCATAGTAGCCTTTAACAGATCTAGATGAGCACAATAGTGGCCATTAATGATTCCACAAGTAGGATTCCCTTGGAAGCCATCACCTTGTCAAATGATGGAACAGGCTTTGCCGTATTGTCGGAGGCCACGTTACAATTAGATGATAGTGGTGAACCAAAGATATACCCATGTTTACAAATCGCTCAACAACATCAACTAGGTCTGCTTCAAAGCAACGTTATAATTAGTTCTCCCTGGATGAACCAGGAGCGGTTCTCATCAGGATTAAGAAACCTTGGAACCCGGCGTGTTTTGTCATCCTCAGTTCTTCATTCAGAATGTTCTCAACCTTTTCATGAGAGACATCTGCTATGACGTGTTGTGCTACGTAAAGTGTTGTGAGTCGTCGATCATCCAGACTCATATTTGATTTATCAATGTTTTCCTCAGTGGTATCAGTTGAAGGTCTTCCTAATCTTGGATCATTCGAGGCTCTCTCATCCCATCTTGAATTCCGCTGCTCACCTCTTAACAGTGGCAAAGAAGGAGCACCATGTCCTGAGGATGACACCATGGGTGGCTGTTTGAGTTAGCTTTTTCTGTTGGAGATACTTTATGGGAGCGCGGTAGTCAATTCTGTCCATCATCAACAGCAAATAGTGAATGAGTTGGGTTGAAAGCTGCTTTTAACAGTATTCCAGTTACATTGCGGCGTCTCAGCTTAATGTGGGAGGAAAGCCCGAAGTAAAGCAGGTTTTAGACGTTTACCACTTCGATGAAACCCACGAGCACGGGTATGGTGCTGACAATCCAAGAAACAATCGGGGCGAACCAAGATTCGAACCCACAATTATAGGTTTCTGGCGTGCCCAAGGGACGCAACTCTGCACAGCGAATCGCGGCGCTTTAGACGACTGGGCCACTCGTGCCCCCTCAACAGCAAATATCTAGCTACTGTAATACCTACATATATATGCTGCATGGTTGTGTATTTGGTTCAAATTCAGCATGTAAGCACGGACAATACTGCACTTAATACATGCTAAGGACGTATTATATATCCATCATACTTGGGCTCAGAACGTTTCCGCCGCTTTTAGCAATAGCACGGCAAGGGGCACCCGAAATGGGATTCAAATGTTGTTCCCATTTCAGGAATCGAACCCGGTGATGAGCGAAGACTTTAATGTCCAGGCACCCCCTTAGACATGTAAACCACAAACAAGACGGCATATTCTAACGGCAAGTTATTATGTTTATCTGACCCCTAAACTATATGTTGTTTTCAAATACACATACAGAAGTCACTGAACATCTATGAATGTTAACATATACGTAGCTGTATCTTCACTCCACATAACCATCACGGAGCCTTCCATGTCCTTCATTCAGAACCCCGTACAGCTGTAGGCCTAGGGTATATAATTTCTTGGGTCCCAAGTTCACAACACAATTACTCTAAAGCAGTTATCCTAACTGTGTTAGAAAAGCGAGAATTTGGACCTTAAGCTCAACCAAAGCTCCCCATTAAACCGGTTCAAGAATGCTAAGCACTCAGCCTCAAGGACGCCTAGATGCATTACAGGTCTAAATATGTGATACATTGAACTTTCTTTCATGATTTGACTCGGCAAATAAAAAAAATCTGATTTATAGTGATCCATTCATGTAATTTTTATCATTCATGCATTTTGTTTACCATTTTTCCCCGGGCAAGAGAAAGTATACACCCATGTTTGATGGTGACTAAACGTGAAAAAAAGAAGAAAAGAAATGGTTACATGTATTCGATGTTGATGTGTTTGGTACGGGTATCATAGTTGTGTTTTGGACCTTACGTGTTTCGGCGACTGTTTTCAGCATAGTAATGATGTGATTACGTTTGTTATTGTTTGCTCAAATCCGATATTCAAGTGTATACTTTTTTGACCGGCAGTATTTTTTACACATTTTCATCGCCCCGGTCGCAGATGATAGTCCTGGTAGGAGGCCATGGCACATGCGCTTTAATAGTCATTACTTCTGTGAAAGGATCAATATGACACGGTGAACTCTGTTGTAAGGGCACTAGTGAAGGTACCCAACGTGCGTCGGGCGGCATCAGTCCTTTGGACAGCAACTGTACGAGAGTTCGGATTTGATCGTTCCGGTATCCACATGATATTTGATATCAAGATATCTGTGATAAAGACATAGTGGTCATTCTCTGTAAATAAAAGCGACAAACCCCTTTCCACCATCAAAAAGCAATCTCTGCTGAAAACATTGTACCATTCTGACAATATCATGCCTCATGTTTTTTTTATTATAGTCACTATAAATATGATACCTGGTGTTCGGGAAATGGTTCTCATAGCCTGCGTCACCGATTGCACCCATCGCAAATACATGCACATGCAAGTCAAGTCGCCACCTGAACAAACCCGGGAACGTAATGGCCCAAGTCAAAATATAGAATTGCATCGGACACCATTTTGATCTTCCACATGTCCACCTGTTAACATCGCTTACTGTTTGCTAGTAATGTTTAATATACATAACGACGCACACACACACACACACACACACACACACACACACACACACACACACACACACACACACACACACACACACATACACACTTTCTGAGTCTTTGGGGTACACATGTGTACGAAAATCCGAAAAGTTTTCGTTTAGATCGTTCCTTAATATGTTCACATAAGTAAGTATATGTGTATACACTGTATAAACCTTTGAACGTGAATATTGCTTCTCGTGAGAACACCCTTAACATCATTCTGATTTCCGTTTGTTAGTCATAATATATCTTTGGGGAAGCACTTGTTAAAGCAATGTGTTCAGTGATATGATGAATTGATCATGATGCTACGACAGTGGCAGATACGGATACTGCTTGACAAATGAAGATGGCATTTGAGTGAGTGAGTGAGTGAGTGAGTAACGCCGCTTTTAACAATATTCCAGTTATATCATGGCGTGTCAGTTTAATGTGGGAGGAAAGCCGACAAACCTGAGCTGACAAACCTAGAAACCTAATCGCGAGAATCTGAAGCTGGATGGTAGGAGCCAACTCTACCCAGTACTAGTACACTGGTGACTTGAGAAACAATAAGTAAGTATTAGGGTAGGGTTCTACGCGGCCTTTAGAAATATATCACGGCGCGGTGACGACAGACATGGGTTATAACCATGTGGGGCATCGAACCCGGGACATTGCTGAGTCTTTAACCACCTGGCCTCCCTGTTCCCCAATACTATTAGAGACTATTCAAAGATTAACAGCACTGTTGCTAAAGATGGCTATACATGCGCAAAATCCGACCATCAGTGAGTATGGTTTTTCGCCGCCTTTAATCATAATCACGCATTATCGGGCGATGGACACCAGAAATTGGCTTCACACACCATTCATTACATCCATCTGGTGATTTCATCTGGAGCTTCGGTGTGGCGAGTGAACACTTTAACCGTTAGGCTACCCAACTGCCCCACGAGTGCTAGGAAAACGACAAATTGCATCTGGGATTGATATGAATGCCATAATACACATTCCTTAATGGTTATGGACTCGACACATTATTACTGACTTATTACTGGCGTATGTCACGCATGCAATTATATCATATCCAGGGCTGGACATCTGCGTCCACTCTAACGTCTAGACTGTCGAATCATTAGCCAACTGTCTCGTGAAAGTCACTGCAAGAGAATTCATCTTCTGAACATCAATAAGTATAGTTCAAATACGAAAGATGATTGATCGTGTGAAAAAAGCAATTAAGAAAAACGCTTTGTACAACTAATTGAAATTGACACATGGTAGAAGATGAAGGTAATTATCAAGACCTTGCCCCAAGATAGGTAGACACAAGGGAGGCAATCGCAAGCCAACTAAGAAAAAGCAAAAACTAATTGTTGAAAACTGAACGTGTTGAAGATAAATGGAACTCGAAGATGTGCAAATAGCAGGTTTGAGTTGCCTTTTAGCGCTGAAAACTTCCTTTTTTCTTGTTGTTGCTTGCGGTTTTGTCAGAAATGATGAACACAGCCTATTACATACCTAATTAGAGTTATATTATCAGTAATAACAGAAGCATTTATGCTGTGCGTTGCTCGTGTTTAATACCCGATAGCGTTCTTAGCAAATGAGTATTTTTTTACAATTTCAATGTCTCGTGGACAGGAGTGATAACATTGTTTTTGTGGGATCTGAAACATTCTTTTCTTTAATATTCCCAATAAGTTGGTCAACCGGAAGTTGTATCTCAGTCACCGGGATGTAGTTGTCGTTGTATTTGTGGCATTGGCGTATATCATGAACGTTAATTGTTTGGCAGTACAAATAAAAAACAAGTAAAAACTTTTCTTTATAACCTACTACCGTGTGTCCGGCGTTGACCGATCATTAAATATAAGTAGATTTTATCTACCTCTTAAATGCATTATCATGTGATCATTAGTGTGTACATAAAATGAAGGAGTATATGAACCGGTGTCTGAAGTGGTTTTCTTTTGATAGTACTTTAATATTTGAGTACCCGAGGTTGTAGAAAACGACATCTTATTTTATCGTAATATTGTAACTAAAATAAAATTGTTATGGATGAGCAAATTCTTTATTACATCATCCATAACAATTTTGTCTTAGTTACCATTCCAACTTCTAAAGAAGTTGTAATATTGTAATCAAATATTTTATTGTAATAAATATCTGATAGCAATATGTCACCACACAGATGTTTACATTGTAGAGAAGTAGGTTTTAAAGGCGTTTGGGAGCTATTGTAGAGCTATATCCTGGAATTTACTTCCACACCTGCATACACCAGCATTGAATGACAATCTAACGGTTAAGGGGCGGTCGGGTAGCATAGTGGTTAAAGCGTTCGCTCGTCACGCAGAAGGCTCGGGTTAGATTCCCTACATGGGTACAATGAAGCACATTTCTGGTGTCCCCCGCCGTGATATTGCTGGAATATTGCTGAAAGCGGCGTAAAACCATATTCACTCACTCACTCACTCACTGTAACGGTTCGGAGGTATCATAATACACTTCTCGAACAGCTGTGTGGTAAATATATTGATTCATGGAAATCTCTGTATACATGTATGTGCAATTTCCGCCCCTCTTTCAGCAGTTTTCCAATCGACCTTTACAGTTAGACAGGAGGTGATGCGGGCATGCTTTTGATAACCACAAGCTGTTGTTGGGCTTATCAATATATCATTCTAACAATCACCGACACGTTTTGCTGCATAAATGATTTAGCTTTTATGGGATGACTGAAGTCATCAAGGGTGCTACTTTAACAATTAACTCAGTGCTGAAGATATTGATCATACCAATACATTATTCCATGCAAGACGAATGAATTAAACCTATGTGTCCTACAGAGCAGAAGGCTAAGAAAGATTGTGAAGTATGAAATATTGTTTCAAACATTACAAAATTAGAGTGACCAAGTGAGTTAAAATTTAAAGTCACATCGGCAATATTTCAGCCATATCGTGACTTTGAAAGGTTATATAGATAATAAATACATGCAAACTATAAAAAACAGTCAATAAAGGACAGTAAAATAACGAGACTTATCACAGATCATGATTTAAAACCAGCATGGAAACATAAAATTACATCACTAGACACAACAATTATACATTATACAAAAGAGCTGCAGATCGCCAGCAACTGAAGGTAGATCACCACACCAGGGGCCATGGGGACTTACAGTACTTTAGCTACCTGCATGGACCCTAGCAGGATTTACATCATGCCTTCAGGTGTTGGCGATTATTGTCAATTTAGCCGAATTAAAAGAACACATATTCTGCGATTAAAACCGTGGCAGTAATAAATATACTTTGACTGACGTGGACTTACGTACCATCTCCGGGGGACATACAAAATTAGATACTTATATGTCACATGATATATTTTATAGACAACAATTCTCAATAACTGTTATTATCAATCGTACACACGCCCATAAAAAAGACATTAAAATCATATCAATTAACTTGATTTTAGTTTCATAATTAATGACCACACAGAAGAGGCGGATTCGACCTTATGAAGTATAACTCGACTACACAGGAAAAACTTTGAAGACATATTGTCGTGTGCTTCATTTAAAAAATGAATATGCAACGAGTAAAAAATAACGGTGACGCCATAAGGAAATGAATCTGGCATCATTTAGCTGAATCATAAATACATTTCCGAATTACGTTTCCTTTGATGAAAATGGATACGGAAACCGAATGCATTGAATCCTTTTCGCAGAGCAAAACTGTGTATATTCTAGATATAACATGTACCCCAGTAACTAGAATATATGGTAATACTGATAATGATGACAAGAGGGTTAATACTGCGCTAACTTCAGACAAGCAGTGTTTGTACAAATGAAGATTAATATTGCGCTAACTTCTCTATGTAGAACACATTGTAACCCGTACACAGAAGCTACGAAACAGTGGTGTAGTATATGTGTGTGTGTGTGTGTGTGTGTGTGTGTGTGTATGTGTGTGTGAGAGAGCGAGAGAGAGAGAGAGAGAGAGAGAGAGAGAGAGAGAGAGAGAGAGAGAGAGAGAGAGAGAGAGAGAGAGAGAAAAAAACACACCAATGAGTGATATCATGACCCGATGCGCTTTATCTTACGACAGGCATAGGTCACCTATATATTCTATTATCCCCATCCTCGTCACATCCCCATCCGGATTCAATGCTTTATGCAAACAACACGTGAAGTTAAAGTTTCGTAAGATTCTAACACTTACCTAGAAGAAGTGTGAGCATATCCGACACAGCCAGACTGAACAGGTAGTAGTTTGTGGCTGAGTGGAGATAGGAGTTCTTTGTGATGACGATGCATGTGGACATATTCCCAATCACCCCTGTCAGGAAGATCACACTGTATACGATAGTGAGCGTTATCACAGATGCCAAATCCTTTCGTCTTTCGCCAAAGCTTTCCACCAAGAACTCCTCCACGTCAAAGGTGCTCGTGTTTGTCCACTCATCCCCACTTGCAGCACCCGGTGATACTTTCGTGGAGTCGTTTATCAGTACAGTTGCTACAATGTGGAACTTTGATCCGTTGATTACATAATTTGAGACCATTTCAAAGCAGGTGTCGTTCACAGATTCACTTTCAAAAACAGTATAACCTTTGAATTATTAACCATTGGTTGACAAATATCATAAATACCCACAATTGGCCATTCGAATCGCGTGTTGTTTAACGATTGTCATGTTTTGGTTTGTTTTCCAGAGAGATATCCACACAAAAACCATCATAAGAACCCATCAGGAGCTTTCAACTCTTGAACGATAATCCATTTAACTTTGTGTGGGAAGCTATTTTCTCTTTTGCAAGTCCTATCCATCTTTTCGCCCCATCCACTCGTACATCAGTCCCTTGTTTGAGAACTTGTGTATCATGCATACAGCAAATCAAAGCTTCTGTGATTGCTTTGACAGACTTCAGCTGCAACACCCACACGTTTCGCTACAATGCAACAAGTCCAGCACAAGACCACGCTGAAACGTTGCCATCGCCTACCATTGTGAAGTACGTGGGCACAGAGACGATCTCGCGGCCGCCCGTCCAAGTGTCAATACTCTAAGTGGTCACATAGCAAGAGCAGCGGCTTCTGTTCCGTCGTACAGCGCGCGCTGATTGATCAAATGAGTGTGTACCTCGTCTGCTATCTATTGTGAGTCTGGAAGTAATTGCTGGTCTTTAGGGATAGGTGTATTCGTTGAACCTATTGAACAGAGGTGAGATTCCAGCGTCGTACATATGTTCTCAGTGGGGAGCAAAAATCGTCAATGCCTTCACAGGTAACCCTCGGCTCGGCGTTGAATTGTGAGGGTAATATCCTGCACAGGGCTGGACGTGACGTCACGGCTTATTAGGCCCAAACTCAAGAGAGTCTTAGATAACGTCTGATCTGTCGAGAGATTCTGAAATAATTCTGAATCAAATAGTTTGAATCACGCAGCGCTGGGAACCTACTAACACCCTGTCCCAGATTTATGTCCATGGTCAAGATGAGATGGGTGTACAGATGGAGGTAATCGGTTTTGTCCATGTTTACGTCAATTGGCACGATGCTTTAATTCGAATAATCCTAACTGGTTCGATCATGGGCCCGGGACATTGTGTGTAGCATATTTGCAAGGTAATATCTACATGCAATCGGACTCTTTGTTCAGTTTCCTACCAAATCATACACAATGTAACCCCGATATGTCGGAAAACAATCTCCCAGTCGTTTACTGTTGTGTATGTTTGTAAATGATACATAGTTACTCCCTACCAAGTGTCGTTAACGCGGTCGATATGAATTTGTACCGTTGAGATTAAGCAGGCTCTACTGTACTATTCTATTCAATATACTACACGTTTAATGTTTGAATATTTCCCGAGCACAAAGCTCAGAAAATAACTTACTTAGCCACATCTTGTATTGGAACTGGCAAACTAAAAGCGACAAATCACTCGTGCGATTAGTTTATGAATCGCTATTAATTAGTGATGGCAGCAGGTTCAAAATAAAGAGTAGAGTATTGTATACTGATAGCATTCTCTTTAAAATAACTATATTAAAGGAATTTTGACAGTCTCACTCACACAGCATATTACTGTAAGAAGATACAAGTACATAAATAACAAGTTATGGGACTGTTATGTGTTAACTTGTGGCAATGTCCATCTGCAAACCAGCGTTGGTTATTTATTTGACCAGAAATGGCAAACCGGTTTGGTGAAATCACAAATGACAGTCTGCGATTGTAAACACATTGTGATACTCTCGGAGTATCACACATGATGCAACAACGAATGCCCCAAATGAATGTCGAAAATAACAAAACATATCATTAATATGATGGCTGGATGTTATTCCTCCTTCTTAAACTGATATTTTCAATGGCGCCTTAAACCGGTATTATCATTTTGTTCATGACAAAGAAGATTCTTTATGTGAGTGAGTATGGTCTTATGCCGTTTTTAGCAATATTCCAGCAATATTACGGCGGGGGACACCAGAAATGGGCCTCACACATTGTACCCATATCGGGAATCGAACCAGGGTCTTCGGCGTGACGAGCGAACGCTTTAACCACTAGGCTATCCGACCGCCCCAAGATGCCTTAAGTGCAATGGACAAAGAGCATGTATCTACATGTGTTGGGTTCCCAGTGCACTAAACATGGAAGTCGGGAGTGTTTCAGGATGGTAAGGCAACATCTACACCTGTAGATTAGAGGGAACATCAATAGATTAAGGTACGATCTAATGTCAGATAAATCACATATGAGTCTTGTTTGGTAGAGTTGAAAATCAAAAACTCAAAGGATAAAGCGATAGAACCATTCGAAATTTCTTATATTATATGTGTTGATGTTTGATACCGACACAGTTTGTCTTTACTAACTATCGGTAAGTTGTAGTACTGTTCTAGAATCGCCGGAAACAATAATTAGGATAATTAGTAAATCATTGACCATCTTGACGCCATTGTGTGGATTCGGCGGGCGTGGTGTGAATCAATGATTTGTCTTGATGCATTATATTTGGTCAGTCAGCACTACGTTCTCGAAGGAATTGTAAAGTGGTTAACGTCTTTGACTTGCGTGACTTCTGTCTTTCGTCCCTCAATAAGCTGCTACTACGCCGTTGTATCATGTGACTGCAATATAGTGGCGTAAATCCATTTTCTAGATCTCATCCACTCACTCACATCCCCCCACTCACTCGACAGCTTGCCCGGAGAGTGGAAGTCGGGGGTTCGATCCTCGGCCGCGTCATACCAAAAGACGTTAAAACATGGTCCTTTTTGTTACCCTGCCTAGCGCTTGGCATTAAGGGGCTAAAACAAGGACTGGTTGGCTCGGAGTCTGTATTTTGTGTCTGTGTTAATGTTAAACTTGCGGCATGGTATTGCAGTGGGCTAGCACTATGAAATTGGCGTTATTATGCACACACACACACACACACACACACACACACACACACACACACACACACACACACACACACACACACACACACACACACACACTCACTCACTCACACATGCATGCAGGTCACCATAAACTGCATTAATCTTGAATGCGACGTTTAACCCCATTTCACCTCACTTCCAGTTCCTCACTCACTCATCAACGTGTACCATAACACAATAATCACCATTTGCGACCATACCTATCTCTCCAGGATTTATACATAGTTTTATGTTCAAATGAATTTGTGTTCAAAAGTTCTCTTCTGGCCACACACCTATATCGGGGGGACAAGGACAATCGCGATGTGTGTTATTGAATTACCGTGACATCGGGCACATCTTCTGTCGGTGTCCCGCTGGGGTCATGTCGGGGTCAGGTGCTATGGGTTGTAGACTGTTGTTAATTATGACAATAATCTAATAAAGCCTGTCCTTTAGGGAACGACCTCAGGCGGTTTCACGCAAATATATGAAAACAGTATGCAATACATTCTGTTCCGTATTAAATTGTCTCCCTCAGACTGTTTGGATAATATCAATGTCTAATATTATATACACCAGGTTAAACTTAAAGACATTGACTTTCATATTGGCACCGGGGATGACAGTCAGCGAGACAGACAAACAGAATGTTCATTACGGTATGCAGAGAATTTTTTTATTGTGCTTGTTTACAACGCAGTAACATGTATATATCACGTGTACATTAGGTGTGAGTACTCTTTCGCAAACAGTTTTCTGATGGAGACATTTTGAACTGTGTAAAGGTTATTTTGACCTATTCAGTTGTAAAAATCAGTGCCACTTGGTTAAAACTGCATGCGTGGCAGGATCCTATGGTCTTGGGTTTGAATCCGAGATTCCACCAAATTGTAAGCAGTATATACTAAGGCTCGTAGTTTTCACCAATGTGGCAAACGTCGACGGCCTGCATCACTTCGGACTTTCCTACCAAGTTAGGATGGCATGCCTGATCAAGGCGGCGTTGCGCCAACTCACTCACTCACATATTTACGTGTATCGTGATTGCATCTTCATATAGGACTGTTCAAATACTTACATGGCGGAATAAGACGAGTGAGTGAGTGGGTTGGGTTTAACGCCGCTTTAAGAGTATTACAGTTATATCGCGCCGTGTCAGCTTAATGTGTGAGGAAAGGCCGAAGTGATGCAGGTCTCAGACGTTTACCACTTCGGTGAAACCCACGAGCACGGGTATGGTGCTGACAAACCAAGAAACATTATCGGGGCGAACCGGGATTCGAACCCACAATCATAGGTTTCTGGCGTGCCCAAGGGACGCTACTCTGCACAGCGAATCGCAACGCCTAAGACGACTGGGCCACCCGTGCCCCCAAAAGAAGAAAGTTATTTTTCTTCTCCCAAACACAGTTACTAATAGAGTAAGCCAGTCTCTGTCTCGCATTTCCCACAGTGGCTGCCAAAACACATGAACATATATGGTCTTCTCCAAGAAGATATTAAGACTGATATACTGATCAAACGTCAGTGCCAGTGGGAACTGAACATTTACAGACTGTTATATATCAGCCTCAGTAGACTAGAATATCTCCTTCATTGGAATCATGAACCGTTATGGGCATCTTATATCTTCAAGAAGCTGTATAAACCCAACTCTTTTAGTAACTGTGATTGAGAGCAGAAAAATACCTTTGTTCGAATTCCGTCATTATGTGTTTCGTAATAATATAAGTGACCGACATATCAATCAAAGTTTGCAAGCCAAGTAATAAATCTGTTACAAACATAAAAATTGAAAACGTAACCGAAGAAAAAACACGTACAGCAAGGTGGTAGAGAAGTCCAAATTCCCATTTCTTGTCTGTCATTTTGGGTCTGTGAGTGAGTGGGTATGTTTTTACGCCGTTTTTAGCAATATTCCAGCAATATCACGCCGGGACGTCATCACTTCACACATTGTAGGCATGTGTGTAATCGCCACAAACAAACTCTTTACCCACTAGCCTACCCCACCGCCCCTCTGTCATTCTGAGACGACCCTTAGTGGCGGAGGGGCGTTACACTTGTTTTGTCATGTAGTATTTGTTTAAAGATAACTACGGTGAAGCAAATTCTTTTGGGACATGATTAGTATTTTGGCTAATGTAAGAAGACAATATTATAGGTAGCACCTTGGCAACAAGGTTTAAAATCTTCAAAAAACATCGCTGTTGAAGAAAAATGACATTGACAGATTTTCGACGAACTTTTGTGTGGGCCATCTTGGATTTCAAAATGGCCGCCATTGTCATAAAAGATATTTTAACTGTTTTGATATAATGACACATAGGCATAATACGTATCAAATGAAAATTCTTTTTTATTGTACATACTATTCTGTTATATCTCGATTAAGACGAAACTTATAGGATAAGAACTGTTAATAACTGTTTAATATACCTGACAGTCTGTTCTGAATTGTACATGTTGTCATCAGTACTTGTCATTCATTGCATCTACGCTTTGCTGTTTTTGACGCATTGATAATAAGTACATAGTTTGGTTTGTTAAATTACACAAACAAGTAATATTTTCCTCATGGGGCCTAATGTAAATACGATTAAGGGATATGTATGCGGCAGATGAGTTATATATTATATGACATCCGAATTGAACGCTTTTTCGCTGTTGTTGACACTGAAGGTGCAGGGGATCCTTACTAACGTATTTCCGTCGAAATCGAACTTGCCGGAATTTTATCTAAACATTAAATTGTCCCATAAAATGCTTGAACAAATTGCTTATTCAGACTGTTTAAACAATGTGGTTTTGCATTTGGCTCCATACATATAATGGGTAGGTTTCTCGGCAGGATAAAGCCAACGGATAAAACCATATCCGTTTGGGTCATATGCGGATAGAGATGCAAATATCAAAGGTCAAGTAGGGACTACTGTCAGTGTTTATAAACAAACATGGCGTCGCACTTGTCATTCGGCGATTGCGTCAGAATTAACCATCGTGAATCTGGATAAACTTCAGGGATAATTGATACAATTATCAAAAAAAACCAGTCATATACTGAAAGTCAGTGTCGAACTGCGACGTAACTAAGGCATTTTATAAGTTTGGGCAACTTTGGAGATATAAATTTCGAAACAATTTTGCGAGGGCATTAGGCCTAGCCAAGCGAGATCAGAAGCCATATCTGTGCTTGTAGACCTCTGCGGCTTGAAACCTTTTCCACAAATAAAAATAGTTGGGTTTAGGCGAAATATGTATGAATTGTTACCTTGTTTCGTTTTGGCGCTGTGTGTACATCTGACTACACTTCTTAACGTTATGACAGAACAGGCCGACTGTGAACAATCACTGGCCGTGATGTCTCATAGACTAGGGTTAGAGTAGCTTCCCTTTGACAAAGGGCAGTTCCTCTAGCGGACAGACCGATGGATTGTCGCGAAAGGCAAGTAAAAACAATTGTTGTTTTGCGTATATGTTGCTTCGCCACTGTATAAGAAACAGATTTCAGTTTGAACTATATTGGCTACTGTCACTGTCCGACTGACACATCACCTACCCTGTGACGTAATAAATATTAATGCGCGCATTCCAGGAAAACTCGCAATGTTTAGGTAATGTTTGTGAGTGAGGTGAAGCGATTTTCAAGCACAGAATTGAAGAATGACACTATATTATGGCTCGCTAAATACAATTTTTATTCCTAATGCAGGATATTTACCATCCCCAAACACACTCGCGTGATAACCTCTATTTTCTTACAATTGATAAGATATTAATATCCATGCAGTTTTTGTATGGTCAGATTTAATGTGCCAGTAACATTTTCCAAATTGTTTGAAATAGCATCATCTTTTTTTTAATGGCAAATAATGGCAAGAACCTCCCTACAGCCAAGTCTCGTTAATCCGACAATCGGCTTTATCCGACACTAATGATGGGAACCGATTAAATCAGTGCTATTTAGACCCGTTAATCCGACAGTCTCGCACACCGACTCCGACACACATAATTTGCAACCAATTACCGAAATCACTCATTAATCAGTCTCGTTAATCCGACACAGTGATCAGGGTACTCCGTGTTCATCTGCCCGCGAGTACACAGCCCCGTGTTTTGATGCGAGACGAGTCGGTTGGTAGCTGCATATTACAACGGCTGCAGAGATAAACCTGCTTAACAATAAACAATTAATGCTTTAAATAAAGGAAACAGGATTAATCACATGCTTAAATCAGATACAAGTTCTCGTTATCGCCGAGGGCATCCCATTACAGGCCACGTCAGAGCAACCTTTCGCGAACTATGCAATTAAAATGGTGTGAACTTTATTGTGGTGCAACCAGGTAATGGTCATGACTTCACAATCTGTCCTCTCTGCAAATAAAATAAATTGTTTCTTAACTTCATCAAAGACACGGAACCCAAGTATTAACTGTGTTACATCGAGACAAAGGCGAACAGATAAGTCGTAACACAGGTTAGCATTCTATTTAGAGTTTGGATTCAAACTCGTTTTAATAGAATGGAATTGATTGCGCGTATAAGTATTATGTGGAATTACAACCGAATTACTGGCCATGGGTTACCCAAAACACCCAGATAATTAAAAACGAAGATTTCTTCTGTCCAGTGTCTGGGGCGGTCGGGTAGCCTACTAGTTAAAGCGTTGGCTCGTCACGCCGAAGACCCGGGTTCGATTCCCGACATGGGTACAATGTGTGAAGCCCATTTCTGGTGTCCCCGCCGTGATATTGCTGGAATATTGCTAAAAGCGGCGTAAAACCATACTCACTCACTCTGTCCAGTGTCTATTCGCCTGAATTAACAATACATACAATGTTGACATCAACATGTCGAATACCTTTTTTCCCCTTTGATAAAACAAAGATCATGAAAATGTCAAATCTAACAAAACAACGTTTGGCAACCACTGAGATCGCGACACTCACTCTAGTACCGATTGCCTCACAAAAAGCATTATGTTTAGGTAGCAAATCCATCTTGCACCTACACAAACGTGTCACATATTGTAGTATCCACTACCCCCAAAAACAATTGTCCAATCCAACACATCCATGTATTTCCATCACGATCTGTCTGTTCAACGCTATGATGCTGTATACGTTTGGTGGTTGTTCATCTTCAGAACACCCTCAGCCGGATCCTTCTGACATGCTCTCGTCTGTCAATGTTGTGTTTTTTCTTCAACTGATCTGCGAAAACCAGTTTCTGCATGGACTTCACATGCAAATTGCACTAAATTCTTAATAACGAAATGTCCTAAAAATGCCCGCATCCGCGCAACCTCGATAACCACAATTATCGGTACCGTTTTTTCCTCCATGTTAAGTCTCCTCGAGGTGGGATAGCACCACTTTCATGATCTATTTTCTCAAGTGGCCTTTCCTTGGGCAAATTCTTCGTCTATCATTTTGACGGTGGGTGCGGGTCTTCTCGGATCAATACCTGCAATCGTTTATTGACCTTTTTCGACTGTTATGATATTCGGGACAGGTTCTCACTGAATCGAGAGGGGTCAATACTGTTATTAGGGACACATCGCCAGGGTCATGGAACTGGGTTACTCTGGACAAGGGTTAATTTACTTTCTCCATCCCTCAAGGAGATAACGTCTGTCTCGTGGACTGTCAGTGTGGTGCCAGACAAGAATGGGTTGAATGCAATAACACACACGCACAAGCGCAACGAACCGACGGCTTGATGAACTTAGAAACAATTCTGGGTATGTACGAGTACATTATAACCTTCCCGGTGAACTTGGATCATTTGAAGGATTGCACGATAGAGGGTCCGGATTATCGTTCGGACGTTTCCGTTCTTTTTAAGACAGACAAACAATTAGGAGATAAAATTATGCACGATTTTAAACTAGCGCTCAAGTATCCGCTACTCATGTAAACTAAGTGAGGAAAATAATTTATGGATGAACAACTTCTTTTTTACAATTAAGAGCGGCGTTTTGGTGTAGGTTCTAACACCGTTATCAAGCAAGTGATATAGAGTGTAGTTGGCAAGTTTATATACAAGTAGGTGGCCATGTTTGTACAGTAGAGTAGATATTGTTATACTGGAGTAGAGAAGCCTGTTATGTACACACAAGGGTAGTTATCATGATTATGACAATCATCGGTGAAGTCAGTGACATAAACAAAGGATGAAGCCAGTAATATGAACAACGGGATTGTGGCTGATTGGGGTCTTTGATGAGTTGATGGTACGCCGGGGGTATGAAATAGGGTATAAAGAAATGGTTCATCCCTAAATTCTTATCCTTACTTAGAACTCCAACTTCTAAATGCCTATCAAAGAAGTAACTTATGTAAACGTTGACGAAATAGTTCGAGATTGATGAAGATAGCAATACGCATTGTGTTCAATAAATGGGACAGTATCCTTGAAATGACGTAAACACGGACGGTCAACTTCCAAATTCTTGTGAAAATCCCCGGGAATTCCCCGGCACGAATAAATACAGAAGCATTTAACTCGGCGTTGTAGCATACTTTGGGAAATGACAGTCCGTTCACGAATATCCTCTCTACGACCCATCCTTGTGAAAAAAACTGAAGAAATGTTCATCCAAACTATCGACCCGATCGGTGTCTAGACTGACTGCTACAGCATTGTATGAATTAACACAGAATCCCTTTCAAGTATTTGACATATCTGTATAATCTCCTTTCGATGATCGGTCAATTGATCAATGATGACTAACATTTGCAGTCGCCTAGGTTCATTAACAATTTGGAAATCTCTCCGGTCACGATTATCGTGTCGGCCAGTTTGACATCGTGCACTTGAAAATAAATATATTGCGACGCGCCTTAACTACAGCTGACTTACTGAGATATTTTATAAGCCTTCCCTATCTAATGAAGATAATATTGGAATCGTCATGTTACCTGTGAACAAGCGGGTTAGAATAGGTCCTCAGCAACCCATGCTTGCCGTAAAAGGCGACTAACAGGATCGGATGGTCAAGTTCGATGACTTGATCGATGAATGTCATCGTATCCCAATAGCGTAGATCGATGCACATGATGTCAATCACTTGACTATCTGGTCCAGACTCGATTATTTACAGACCGCCGTGCTATAGCTGGAATATTGCTGAGTGCGGCGTTAAACAACAAACAAACAAACATTATCGTCATGTAGACATATAATTCCATTAGGAGGGGGTCATCGTTAAACTGACATCCCTGTAGCTTTGGATGAATGTGTTACAAGATAACAGATTGATCGCCTCCGTTCCGTTACGATGGTGTTTACCATTTGTCTGCTTTGGTAAAAACCGCTCATCCCATCGTCAATTGCAACTGCAATGAAACATGCAATGAGACACGAATGCTGAGCTCTGTACATTCTAGAGCCGTACCGGGGTCTGATAGGTTCGCATGTCATTTTAGGCTTGAATACGATCTTTGCGTTCTCATGATCAGGGTCATTCCAGTGTTCTTGAGTTTCAACAAAGTGGGAAACGTCTTTATTACAACCATATGGTTAGAGATAACCGAGTTCATAAAAAACTCGTATGTGCACTTGTCAAATCACTTCCACGAGCACATATGTACTGTTTACGTCACGCGGACGGTATTCGACAATTGCGGTTCTCTAAGTCGGCGTTCATGATCAGTGCATTTTCCTGAAGGGGAGCTCAAAAGGATTATGAACTAATGATGCTACGAAACTCGTGTAAGAATTCGTGTATTACATACCCTTGTTGTCGTTTGGGAAATACAAGAATTCTGGGACTCGTTTCGTAAAATCAGAATGATACACATGCTCGTATAATAAATTATATTTATCATCCCACACCGTTCCCAGAGAAGATATCAGTTGGTGAAATTGCATCACAATGCTTTTCAGACCATCACAATCAAATGACATCACTGATCCCCCTGTCACTGAAGCTGGTTATCTGCACCATCCATACTGAAGTCACTGGTCACTGTTAAACTACTGAACAGGCTGGAAGAATGATTTTCGATGATGAATAGAATCACGCCCTTGTGTCTTATGATATCAAATATTTTAACACTCGTCGATAAAAAATTAAAAATCCGTCTCGATGTTTTAATCTTAGTATACTCGTATTGTTAAATTTGATATTTAAACACTCACGGGTGAGGTTCTCCATATATTCTCTCCCAAACAAAGCATGACGTACTTATATACTGTTCATAGTCGCATTAAGCTAAAAGTATTTCATCATTTTGTTCAAAATTGGGACTTCATTCAACTGAGGGGATTCAGCCAAACAGAGCGAGTCGACTAAATAGAAGTGAGTGAGTTGGTTTTAACGCCGCTTTTAACAGTATTGTATTGTGTCAGCTTAATGTGGGAGGAAAGCCCCAAGTGATGCAGGTCTCAGACGTTTATGACTTCGGTGAAACCCACGAGCACGGGTATGGTGCTGACAAACCTACAAACATAATCGGGGCGAACCGGGATTCGAACCCACAATCATAGGTTTCTGGCGTGTCCACGGGACGCAACTCTGCACAGCGAACTAAATAGAAGTGAAGAGAGGTCGACTAAACAGAAGAAGACATGCACGTCTTCAATGTCCTGTCAGCGTGGTCGATCTCACGTGGAGAAAGAAATACGTTGAGGCTGACCTCAAGCACGTCTCCCGCCTGTTCTGTCCTGGCTAATACCTTACTTATCTGGAAGTAATCCAACTCCTGACACCTACCTGTACTTTAGATACCTGTAGATGTTGAGATCCATATTCGCTAACGCTGCAAATATCGATAGAGAAACGATTGGAATATAATGTATCATCAGTTTTTATAGCATTTACGACAGCTCTTAGTTATTAACAGGGAAAGCTAAATAGGATTATACAGTGAGGATAATGGTAAAAACCTTTGCTCTTTTGGTCCCGGGGACGTGAGACTGCATCGATCGATGACTGCAATGATTTGCAAATAAATTATTATGCGAACTTTCATCACATGTGCATATGAATAGAGTCTTTCTGGCATGTTTTGCGAAACTGTGGAAACTTGTGCACATTGCGTGAGTGAGAATGGTTTACGATTTTAGCAATATTCAAACAATATCACGGCGGGGACAACAGAAATGGCCATGGGTTTAACACATTGTACATGTGAGTAATCGAATCCGCATGTGCTTGTTAAATCACCGGAAGGCATATAGGAGTGACACATACCCAACTCATTAGTATACCTTCCTCTCCAACCCATAAGCAAAAGTAGATACTTTAAGATACTAACAATTAGAAGCTTGCTAGGCTAGATTGGAGAGTCATCATCCAGGCACTAATCAGTTTCATTTGACATCTTGAATGGATGAATAAATTATGTTTTCAACATAAAAGCTATCATGCTGCTCCGGATTAGCTTTGGATGACGTAATGATTATTTGTGATTTTGTTTTTTAACGCTATTCGTCATTAATACGGACAATACAATGACTGCTTGGGGCCCAACGACTTCAGAACCTTCAGTTTACAGGACAGTGGCGATGCGTTCTTAAGATATGAATGAAAGAATATTTTCTGAAGACTTTCTTTACAATGTGCCTTTGGTGCTCCCTCCGGATAAACATTTTATATTTTTGATATTTTGATGACAAGTAACCGTTTGGAAACTAATTAACTAATTCGAGGACGTGAGGATAAAACGTTCTGAGTGAATGAATGTCACAATAATCACGTCCGTGGTGTTATTCAAGAACCTGAGCAATCTGAGGTTATTTTTTTTCATTACTCATCGTCATTTAGAGAGGAATGAAAAGGAGGAACGACAATGCAGGTGACGCCATTATAAGGCAACGTCCAAGAGCAACCCCTTTCTTCAACTTGTTCCCATCGATATTGATTTAGAGGGCTACGGAGCTGAAGCACCGTGGGACTCTCATCAGAAGATAGACATATATCACTGATCATTATCTAGGCCAGCGTGAAACTAAATCAATATTTATTAATTTCACGTACCGGAAAATATATTTAGAATGTGCATGGGCTATGGGTTGTGAGGTATATCTTCACATGGATGGTGATCGTCATCGGGAATCTTAATGTGTTGATGATTGAGGTACCCCATGGCGACGTATTTACACTGCTTTGGGGATGTAATCGTATGCAAGGCATTCTTCATTCGTCAACATTCACATACAGAAAGGTATGTAAGTTGTAGACATGTTTCATCTAGCCAAAGCCAGGATTTACTGTGCCTGTACGGACGTCAATATTGTGTTCACAATACTACTCAGTGGACTGCCATGCCTCCACTGGCCGCAACCACCTCTTCTTATGTTTGTTTGTGTGTTGTTTAACGACGCACTCAACACTATTCCAGATATGACGGTGGTCTGTAATTAATCGATTATGGAATAGGGCAATCGATTAATTGGCATCATGCGCCTCGATCTACGCAATTCGACTAAGTCACCAAGCCTAAACCAACCAATCCCGTTAGTCGCCTCTTGCAACGTTCATCCTTCTAACACTTGCCTACCATTAATACTATACGCTGACCAGCCTGAACGTTCTTCACACCAACACTTGCCTTGCATTCCTACAATACACTGACCAGCCTCAACGTTCTTCCTTCCATCACTTGCCTTACATTCCTACAATACGTTGACCAGCCTCAACGATCTTCCTTCCATCACTTGCCTTACATTCCTACAATACACTGACCAGTCCCAACGTTCTTCCTTACATCACTTGCCTTACATTCCTACAGTACACTGACCATCTTCAACGTTCTTCACACCAACACTTGCCATACATTCCTACAATACACTGACCATCTTCAACGTTCTTCACACCAACACTTGCCTTACATTCCTACAATACACTGACCAGCCTCAACGTTCCTCACACCAACACTTGCCTTACATTCCTACAATACGCTGACCAGCCTCAACGTTCTTCACACCAACATTTGCCATACATTCCTACAATACGCTGACCATCCTCAACGTTCTTCACACCAACACTTGCCATACATTCCTACAATACACTGACCAGCCTCAACGTTCCACACACCAACATTTGCCTTACATTCCTACAATACGCTGACCAGCCTCAACGTTCTTCACACCAACATTTGCCATACATCCCTACAATACACTGACCAGCCTCAACGTTCCACACACCAACACTTGCCTTACATTCCTACAATACACTGACCAGCCTCAACGTTCCACACACCAACACTTGCCTTACATTCCTACAACACACTGACCAGCCTGAATATGTTCTTCACACCAACATGTGCCTTACATTCCTACAACACACTGACCATCCTCAACGTTCGTCACACCAACACTTGCCTTACATTCCTACAACACACTGACCAGCCTCAACGTTCTTCACACCAACATTTGCCTTACATTCCTACAATACGCTGACCATCCTCAACGTTCTTCACACCAACATTTGCCTTACATTCCTACAACACACTGACCAGCCTCAACGTTCCTCACACCAACACTTGCCATACATTCCTACAATACGCTGACCAGCCTCAACGTTCTTCACACCAACATTTGCCATACATTCCTACAACACACTGACCAGCCTCAACGTTCTTCACACCAACATTTGCCTTACATTCCTACAACACACTGACAATCTTCAACGTTCTTCATTACCTTCCATGCGTTCATTAACCGGAACAACATTTTGAGCTCTGACAGCACCGAGTTACCAGGATAAACCTCATCCAAGAGACCATCCATCACTTTTTGTGATATCCCTGGAAATCCAAGATAACAGGACAGGATAACCAGATTCTCTATCTATCTGATCCTATGCTTTTTCAACACCAATCCCTGATTAGACGTGAACAGTAATCATTTCTAGATACATTAGCTCTGAGCCTTAGCAATTTATGCATTCATATTGCATACATCGACAACAATGTCTCATCTTTCTTCGTAGTCTGTTCAATATCATCCAATTTCTTTGTAATCAATAACACAATACTATAGCTCCACCGGCCTCGGGATGCTTTTCGACATCTTATCAAAATGATCTCCTTGCTTGCGACTGGCAATGCAGGCGGGTATGGTTACTTGAACGTTATCCGCTTATTGAGATGTCGTGCTTTCTACTATGCGTCACACGTTGTACACTTAAAAATAGCATCATAGCATGTTAAAGTACAGCTCATCTACATCGGTGTCAATGAAGGTTAATTAACATTGCTGTCAGATATTCGGTGCAGTCCACCCTTCGTATTTCTAACTTGTTCCCGCCAGCGAGATACAGAATTGCTTTTAGATATGTTTTCATGAACCGTTGTATTGTTTCAACCCTGTAACGTTAAGTATGCCATCTGTTACTGTTGTATTTTTGCATGACAGTTTCCATCTACATATATATATATATATATATATATATATATATATATATATATATATATATATATATATTATATTGAGTGCTCGGTTAGATTTCGTTCTTCAAGAACTCAAATGATTACACAAACAGACATGCATGCAAGTAGACCTCTATATTCCACTCCTGTACGGTGAGGTGCTGACAGACTTCAGATCATAATGTGGGCGAATTTTGGCTTGATACGGATCCTGGTAACTAAAGGACGCAACTCGGTAATGCGAATTTGGCTGTATACCTTGAGTCCTGCTAAGATCTGATCGTGGTACCTTTTCGTTCCCAATTCTCAGAGGGGCCGTGCATTTGTTAGCTTTTAATACCTACATAAAACTGATAATGTCCAGCGTTTTATTACGCACACCCAAAATTATTAACATTTTCCAACATGGCAGGTATTATATGCAGGTCATATCGTCATGCACGTATGTCATGATTGCGTGGGGGCGGTCGGGTATCCTAGTGGTTAAAGCGTTCGCTCGTCACACCTAAGACCCTGGTTCGATGCCCGACATGGGTACAATGTGTGAAGCCCATTTCTGGTGTCCCCCGCCCTGATATTGCTGGAATACTGCTAAAACCGGCGTAAAACCATACTCACTCACTCACTCACTCATGATTGCATGATGTTTTTTTGTTTAACACCGTCCTGAAATATTCCAGATATATGACAACGGCCTGTTCATTGTAGAAACCAGATAAACCAGTGATTAATATTATGAGCAACATCCCAAGCCATCGGGGTAGGGTTCGACGGAATCGACCAACACTTCGAGTCTGATCACTTGTTGTCGCCTCTTTTGTCAAGCACAGACTGATAGGGACATGGTGTCAACAAAACGCAGTGTTATATGTGGCAGTTACACTCAATTGAAAGCGTGTTTTATTATGCCTGCAATATCCCAGTTGTATCAAGGCCACCTATAATTCATATACAGCACACGGTAATACTACGACGAGGGCCACTGTTTGTCCGCGTGATCTACATGATTTAAGATATTAACAAACCATTTTGTTCATATGATATGATATAGACATTGACACTTAATTGTTTTGGACTTATAATAATACTAAATGTACATATACGAACATGCCCGTAAAGGAAAAAGTGTTTCAAAAAGGCTGATTTTACCTTTTTTAGGGAATATTATTTGTCACATTTTATTTTAAGCAAGTCTTTTCCTAAGCTTGTAAATTTGACATTTTATTGTCATAATACCGTTCTCAAACTCGAGGTTAAATTTTTTTCCAGTGTTTTGGGGACGACATACATGTATTTGTTTCACATTCTCAGAGTACCTGGACTTAAATATCAATGGACAATATCAGATTAAATTGAAGCGTTTAGTGACAATAGTTATAACACCAGGAAGAGAATATATGGATGTCAACTTCTTTATTATGAGGGACACAACGTTTCGGAGTATATGCTTCTCCTTCATCAGGTGAATTCTGTCACCTGATGAAGGAGTAGGCATATACTCCGAAACGTTGTGTTCCTCATAATAAAGAAGTTGACATCCATATATTCTCTTCCTTATGTGAAACACTTCTAGCATCGCTTTTATTTATTGCAGAAGACAAATAACCCAAATGTTAAAAGTACAATATTTGATAGAACCGACTATAAAGCAGTGTCTCGAAATTCGTTTAATATCATCCGTTTGATAGGCAATTGATAGTTATCTGAATGTTTGTGAGGTGCGTCTGAACAAGTTGCTGCTGAGACAAGTTGCAGGGTTAGAGGTGTAGTATTAAGTGTAGAGAGTATTGGAATACAAAGCGTTCATTATATTACCATGGCAAGTGGAGCCTTTAAAGTTTGACATAATGACAACATCGACCAGACAGTTTGGCAATTCCAAGCAATGTGTAATTACTCTGTCCAATCTGTGGACGACTTATAGCTTCATGATGGAACACACAAGACAGCAGGGCACTCCTTCGTTTCACTAGTAGTGTCACGTGGGTTATTTTCACCGCTATTTTGCCCTTTACGCCAAATAGAATCTGTTTCGGCGGACAATAAAGACTGGTTCTTCATTTTCATTGACATTGTATATTTTCAAGTATGTTAAAAGTTACTGAAGTAATTTTGAGTTTCAAATACTGAAATATCCAAAAGCTGGCGTATGAAATTGAATAAATAATTATGTTTTCCTGGTTACCTTTTGGGGTTAAGCCGCCTTTAACAGTGGTTGTTATGGTGTGATAGGGTGAGTGACGTAGGTACAATATAGTATGTGTATAAATAAGTATTCGAACTCAAGATTCTAGCTCTGCTAAGGGATACAACTCTGCACAGACGTCTTGGGCACCCGTCTCCTCTCCGGTGTGCCATTTTAAAGCATATGATATACATGCATAGTTTCCGTATTTCGTATATGTTTTCGTCAGTATCTTTACATGCATATTTTTAGACATCCATAGAAATATAGTACTTGCAAATGGTAAAACAACAGTGCATGCATATGTTTCCAGCTTAACCCCTTTAAACTATGAACAAATCTAAACCTTTATTTTTGTAAAAGTAACGCCCGCATGGGGATTCCGTGTTATGGTATTTATTGGTCCTGAAAAACCTATGCCTATTAGGCGACCAAATGGATCCGGTGGTCATGCTCTGTGACCTGGTTGATTGTGTGTCATCATACCCCAACGGCTTGGATCATTGATAACAATATCGATCACTGGATTGTCTGGACCAGATTTGTTTATTTACAGGCCGCCGTCACACGACAGGAATATTGCTGAGTTCGGCAGTAAACAAACAAAAAGTGAAATAGAACATGTTGTAAACACAAAATACGTACCACCATTACACACACCACCACCCCCACCACCCCCACCACCACCCCCAACCCTCCCCATTCGCATACTCACTCAGGCGTCTGTGCTTGTCGGGAGAGGCGACTAACGGGATAGGGTGGCTTGGTTGATGCTTGTCATTGATCCCAATTGCGTGAATCGCTGCTCATGATGTCAATCACTGGATTGTCTGGCCCAGACTCGACTATTTACATAACGCCGTCATGTGGCTGGAATATTACTAAATGCGGCGTTAAACAACAAACAAACAAAGCATACTCACTCGTAGACTCCGTGGGGATACACACACCATTGATTACCGGTGTAGTTTCGATTACTGACAGGCCACCGTGATAGTAACACCATTCACTCACTCACTCATCTCATCTCGACACACTCTTATTTTAGTGTAGTTGCTAGAAGCGGCCATAAAATAAGACGCTCGTCCAAATGTTTGGCATGGCGACATGAGAACTTTCAACGTTGCTTGGACATCACCTCATATTGACGGAACTCGAACCTGGACTCGCAAATTTGAAAGCGAATGAAGTACCCATTGGGCCAACACTCCATATCCTTTCAGCTTATTATGGTGAAGAAACTGAGACACATTCTTATTGGAATAATAACAGATGTACTATAACGCGTAATGATGCCGACTTATACTGACGAACGACTTAACAAACGTGTGACTTTGCACACACATCAGGGTGATTAAAACATTTAATTGTAAGCCGGTCTTTGATCTCAACGCTCCCAGCTGCGTGTTGAACGTCAACAGCCATCTACAGCACCTGCGACATCCTGTTTTCTCCCTTCCTCTATTGTCTTCCCGAAGGAAACAGTGAGGCGATTAGGTAGTTACAGCCAGCCTTTACTGTCACACTGGTTGAGAACACACGATCATGTAAAATGGAGGCCTCTCGAATATTATTATGGATTACACTGTTTGCCGTTTGGAAGGTCGCACTAACAGGTATGTTACTGTTGAATGAGAAGCATTGTATACGGTTTGAAGGACCGAGACATCGCGTGGGAATTATTTTTAAAAAATCAGTTGTAATAGACTCTAATTGTAGAGTGAGTGAGTGAGAGGGAGCTTTGTTTTATACGGCTTTTATCAACAATGCAGCAATATACCGACTGGGGACAGTCAAATGAAACAGGTAAAGTGAAATAGTTCTACTTCAAAATTATTGCATTTATATAGCATCGTGCATGAATGTGTGTGTGTGTGTGTGTGTGTGTGTGTGTGTGTGTGTGTGTGTGTGTGTGTGTGTGTGTGTGTGTGTGTGTGTGTGTGTGTGTGTGTGTGTGTGAAATGTATACTAGTATATGTGTGGGTGTGAGTGTGTGCGTGTTGTACTTGTCCGGTTTTATACTGCTAGCCCCCTGAAATACCATGCTGCAGTTAAAACGGCTACCCTACTCAGACACAATATACAGACCTGTGTTATTCCCTTAATGCCACGACCGCCTCCGTGGTCTAGTGGTAGTGCGTCCGCCGAGAGAGGAAGGTCGGGGGTTCGATTCCCGGCCACGTCATATACTTCAAGACGTTGAAATATGGTACTTGTTGTTAACCTGCCTGGCGCTCGGCATTAAAGGGCTAGGACGAGGATTGGTCGGGTCGGATTCAGTATATTGTGTAGGAGTGGGGTATTTATGTTAAACTGCAGCATGGTATCTCAGTGCTGCATTAATCTGGACTAGTACAAACAGCCACACACACACACACACACACACACACGTGTATAAAATACAATAATTTTGGACACGACGATAAAACCTATTTGACCTCACCACATTAATGCCACCAGGCAGGGTATTAACAAGCATAACCTTTTAACATCGTACCAGAACCATCTTTTTAAATGATCGAACCACCGACCTGCGACCAACAGACACTCTATCCACTACACCACGGAGGTGGTCCAAATATTAGAAAAATACATAAATTAACAGCAGTCATTGGATTAATGGTATAAATCTCCTGTTTCAAGCATCACCGATTATTTATTATCATACTTCATTATCATAGTATATTATTGTTTTCATTCCTGTTGACCGCCTCCTTGGTGTCTTGTGGTAGAGCGTCCGTCCGTAGAGCGGAAGGTCTGGGGTTCGATTCCCGGCCGCGTCATACCAAAGGACGTTAAAAGTGGGTACATGTTGTTACCCTTTTTGGCGCTCGGCATAAAGGGTTAAAACAGGACTGGTCGGCTCGGAGTCAGCATACTGTGTCTGAGTGCGGTATTCGTGCTAAAATGCGGCACGCTATCTCAGAGAGCTAGCACCATAAATCGGCATCAGTCCAGGCTAGTACAAGCAGCACCCCCCTACACACACACACGCACACGCACACACACACACATGCACACGCACACACACACACCCACACGTGCATGTACGTCGCTTTATAAGTGCAATTATCTTGGACACGACGTTAAACCCAATTTCACCTGACCTTTTATTTTCTTTCTGTTAAATTATTTCTTTTTCCTATATTGTAATACTATTTTAATTTATTACGTACACTGTTCATTTATATTACCTTGTTTCATCGTTATGGATATCATAAACACTGTCTATAATTCAACAAAGCATGATTTTCATCGTATATGTGCCGTGAAAGCGATTTGTCCACACAATTACCGTTCAGACACACATATCAAAACGTTAATTGGGTTATGTCTATGAGTATACTCGCACTCCTACGCTAAGCACACCTGGGGGCCAGGTAATCTCACGTAATCGCAGGTAGGACCTTCTCACCTGTATACGACGGCGGAGCTCTCCAGGAAGTGTTCTCGTCTTCCCACACTGTTGTGCCGTGCGCGTCACGTGATCTATCTCCGGGGCATCGCGCTGAATACTGGATCGACGGCTAAAAGATCAAAGGAGAGAGAAAGACATGAGTAATCGTATATAAGAGAGTGATATTTGAAGGAGATATTACGTGAATTGATTAAAGTTAGGAATGACTTTTGGCGGCATTGTAACTTGTACAATTACGTTGCCATAGTTATAAAACTATCGCAATACTATTACAGTATATAGCTGTGCTACTATTGTAATTCCAATATTATTTCGAAATAGTATGAAAAACCTACTCTTTCCCACAGAGACGATTCCCTTGTAGTTCTTGTAATCCGTCCATTTTTAAAGTTCGTAAGACGGAAAGCAAGCTTTTAGAAACGGGTCGACCTATGAAGATCCGGGGTGGAATAGGTCTCCAACAACCCACGCTTGTCGTAAAAGCCGACTATATATGCTTGTCGTAAGAGGCGACTAACGAGATCCGGTGGTCAGGCTAGCTGACTTGGTTGATGCTTGTCATTGATCCCAATTGCGTGGATCGATGTTCATGATGTCAGTCACTGATTGTGTGGTCCATACTCGATTATTTACAGACCGCCGTCATATAGCTGTAATATTGCTGAGTGCGGCGTAAAACAACAAACAACAACACCAACAAGAAACTGGTCACTTAGTATTCTGTGTTGATTTATTGTTCACTCAGTCAGTCAGGAAGCAAATTACTGCAATATTTTGTAACTCACACCCATCATGTCCATCAAATGATATACTTAGGGGTTAGCCTGAAAAAAAACCATACTGATCGGGAACAAATTATTTGGGGGTTAACGTACACCCCACTTAAATATCAAATGGTCAATTCCTTGAATGTTCACAGAAGTAGAACCGGTTATTGTCCAATATACTCCATGAATAGATATTGACACATATTTTCATAAAATACAGATCTTTCACACGGAGATGGTAATAGACCATGGATAAAACACATTACTTTTTTCTTTCCTCAAAACAGACAGTTTAATCATCTCTGCGATATCGGAAATGATAGAAAGGCAAGACTGGTGCTTTTGAATAGAATAAAAATGAGCCTTGACGTTGGATTTGAGAACAATTTGCTGTATTGCCAACATGTACTCAGAGCCCAATCAAGCAGTAACACTCAATATATAGAGGTTATCACGCGAGTGTGTTTGGGAATGGTAAATATCCTGCATTAGGAATAAACATTGTACTTAGCGAGCCTTGGCGAGCTAAATACATAGTGTTTATTTCCAATACAGGATATTTACCATCCCCAGACACACAAGCGTGATAATCTCTTTAGCATATAATGTCCCATCTTTAATTCTGTGCGTGAAAATCGCTTTTCCTCTCTCACAAACATTACCTTAACATTGCGAGTTTTCCTGGAATGCGCGCATTGATATTAATTACGTCTTCGGTTAAGTGATGTGTCAGTCGGACAGTGACAGTAGCCAATATAGTTCCAACTGAAATCTGTTTCTTATACAGAGGCGAAGCAACACATACGCAAAACAACAATTGTTTTTACTTGCGTTTCGCGGCAGAGTCCGCTAGAGTAACTGCCATTTGTCAAAGGGAAGCTATGTTATTGTTGAGGAACTAGCTAGCTTTACACTTCTTGCATCATCAGATAATGAGTGAGTGAGTGAGTTGGGTTTAACGCCGCTTTTAACAGTATTCCAGTTATATCGCGGCGTGTCAGCTTAATGTGGGAGGAAAGCCCGAAGTGATGCAGATCTCAGACGCTTACCACTTCGGTGAAACCCACGAGCACGGGCATGGTGCTGACAAACCTAGAAACGTAATTTGGGGCGAACCGGGATTCGAACGCACAATCATAGGTTTCTGGCGTGCCCAAGGGACGCAACTCTGCACAGCGAATCTCGGCGCCTTAGACGACTGGGCCACCCGTGCCCCCCCCACAATCCCCCCCCCCCCCACCCACCCACCCACCCACCCACCCCTAACCCCGTTTGGCTACGGGCTTATAATCTGTGACAACACCTTTGCTATATGTAGAGACACTCTTGGGACTGTCTCCGTGGCCTAGTGATAGAGCGTCCGCCGTGGGTTCGATTCCCGGCCGCGTCATACAAAAAGACGTTCAAAAATGGTACTTGTTGTTACCCTGGCATTAAGGGGCTAAACGCCTCTGCCTCATTATACTGTGTAGGAGTGGGGTATTCATGTTAAACAGCGGGATGGTATCCCAAAGGTCTGGCACTATAAAGTCGGCACCAGTCCGGACTAGTACAAGCAGCCATACAAACACGCGTCCCTGCAAATCTTAGATGCGAGGTTAAACCCCATATCACCTCAAATCACCAAGACTATCTTTGTCAGTGAGATATCGACTGGATATCGATTTGGGTTCATATAGCATATGCTTTATTCTTGGTACCATATTCTTGGTGGTGGGGTGGGGTGGTGGGGGATGGGGAAATCAAACACGGGTCTTTGGCGTGACGAGCGAAGGCTTTAACCACTAAGCTGCACCGCCCACTGATATTTCTGAAACAAAGAAATATCTATGAATGTCAAACTTCACATAATGAAAGTCATAGTGTCTGTTGTTAAATTAAACTGACATAAATGTCACACAAACGTTCACGCAGCGTGATATGACAGCGTTAACTTTAGTACCTTTTATGATCACCATTGGCCTTTGTCACAGTTTACAACGCCTACCAATTGATTGTGGTATTCGTGCCCATTCATCCTACAATGCCTGGTGATGTTGCGGAGGCGTCTGATGCAGCAGTTGACCTTGCCGACACGGATATCGGATTCATCTAATAGATGTTCAACTGGGTTAAAATGGGGCGGTCTTGAAGGCCATGGATGCGCCGTAATCTTAGGATTCTGTATGAAATCCATGGTGACAGGTGCAACATGTGGTCGGGCGTTGTTCTTCTGAAGATATCTCTCGTAGAGGGTCGATAACAGGAAGCAATTGCCGTTGGAAACTTTCATCTCGGTCACGTTATGCTGTCAAATTGCATTGCACGTGCACCAGGTTAAAGAGCCCATTTAGCACAACGAGACCGAGGGCGATATTTAGAAGCTTGGAGTGTTTTCCCTGACACTCTTGCCCACTGCAGTGTAGAGGCTGTGATCACCTACCCTCTACGTACTATTTGTCCCTTGGTACCAGATGCTCTTCCGGAGGCAGCTTTTTGCAGACAATACTCGCCAGTCGTCCATTTGATGGTTCAGCATGGAAGCGTAGAATGGCCGTTATGTTGAAGTGTGCAGTAAGTCAATGACATGTTGATCGCAGGGGATGCGTCAAAAGGAAGGGAAATATGATTATGTTTATCATGTTGGTCACTCCTCACTGAGATTACATTTTTCAACTTTATGACAACAACATTTGTAAATTGTTTGGCATTACTTAGAAGTTGATTGATGGCAAAGGAGACACTTCATGCATCCAGCCTTGTTCAGCCTTGCTTGACAACGGTATAAGGAACTACTTTGTCAACAACTGTTTCATATTTACGACTTAGTATTTCGGTGACATCATTGTTTGAATTTGTAAGTGCATTGAGGTAGAAACACACAGCGTTTCGTTATCAATTAAGTACATATAAACAGTCGACTCCAGAGAATAATACCGATTGTCTGCCGAAGCAGATTCCATTGCTTGCGAAACAGCAGTGAAATTTATATGAATGGAGCATTAAAAATCAGTGATGACATCAAGCGTTTGTGAAACTAGCTGAGTATGCTCCACTAACTATTGTCTCATTACTGTGTGTATTCTGCTTGTCAACTATGCCACCACATCTTCGTCTTTTCATTTTAAAAGGGTAAGCATGACCTGCTCTACAGGTAGTACTCGTCACTCGCACATTTTGCATAAGAACGTGAGTGTTGTAATTTGTTGTCTGAAACCACAGCAGTACACCTGTCCCACGACGGCGACCCATAAACAATCCAGTAATTAAAGTGATAATACGCGCGCAGACCCTGATACCAGATTGGGAAGCAGGTATATATTGAAACAGAGATCTTCAAAAGTCGAGTCAATGTACATGTCCTTCTTCCGTATTATTGTGACTACTATTTTGGAATTTCATGTGTCATGGGTGACTTTAAACGGAGCAACTGAGAGTGGGACAACGTTAGGGTGGCCGTGGGGTCGTGAGTTATTACTGTTGGTCGAACAGTGTCATATCCATGCTCACTTAGAAGCCTAGAATCAGCGTCACATGGAATGTTCCACCCGCAATTAGCTGACACGCCAGGATATAACTAAAGTACTCACTCATTTCAGGGAGTACGTTTATTAATGAATGTCTCTGCTCACAAGTCCAGTTTCCATCCTTGCCGAACTAGGCTGGAATTATGGAGTTCTAATTTTTGCTGGACTAACGAGTCCATGCATATACTTAATATTTTGAATAAGCTGTTAATATGTCAGTTGTGACAGGGATGATGGTATTGTAGCTGTAGCAGACAGATTGACAGTCGTTGTTACGCTCATCACTGGGTAATTAGTACGACACTGACCTTGTTGATTGTTACAATACTTTGAGGATTTCTGTGGCCAGCGGCGGACGTAATTCAAACTCCTTCTACACTGACACCGCATCAAATATATTTGTGTACCGATTACATAACTCTTATGGACAGGGTGGGGTGGTAGTTCACCGGACGACCCTGTGTATATTGGGCGGCTCCTTTGATATCTCCTCCAAACATACTTTTTATTGAATGACCCCATTAAACGATGATACACATCTCGTTGAATATATCAAGGCACTAATTCATCTTTCATAAACTTTTTTTTGTCTTTGTGCTTAATATATCCACATATCAACGAAAATATGTAAAACATGTATCCACAAAAAACAAACATTTTCAGGCTAGGTATTTGCCCACAGCAACACCTGCATAACTGTTTATTCACGCGTGATGTAGTAGATCGTAATTGACCGAGAGCAGGTATTGTAGAATCACCTGTAATTAGATACAACGTCCTAATGAGAATATGAGAATTATCATAAGAAGGCTGTTGTTTCTTCTGAACTGTTACTATTTTCATACCAAAAGTAACAATGCATTTAAAAGTTGCTTTAGTGTTATAATATTCACTCAAGTTTTCCTCAATCGCCTGTAAACATAATCCCCATTGGTCAGTTCGACACCGCATATGATTAAATAATTATTTCGAGATTTCGTTAGAATGTGAGATATTCAGACGTTATGCAATGAAAGACGAATCGGTTTTTGTTTCCATTAAAATACGCACACGTGTACCTGTATATTGCATACCAAGTGTCACTTAATTTCCCAATGTGATGTATCAACGAGGCATAAAAAGGGAAATGAAAAAGAAACTAACTAAACTTTAATGTGTTGGAAAATATCGCCAATGAATTGGTGTATACGCGCATGAATTCGTATGATGAACTGTCAAAACGTTTTGAGAGGTAAGGCCGGGTTCATTAAAGATCGTTGCAATATGTGAAAAAGGTGAAATTTGTAAAGCTTTTGTAAAGGAAACATCCAACCAAAGGCCCAAATAGAAATGTAATGATATAATATAGTATATTTCATATGATACAATATACTTGGTACACAATTAGTTAATTATTTAAAGAGACTGACGAAAACATGGGCGAAATATTTTAATAACGCCATAAATTAGTTGAATTAAGGTAAAATGAATTGAATTATGTGTCATGCTTATAATCCCTTAATGTATTTGCGAAACAAAAACTGTTGAGCAAAGGAAAATATGCTCGCCCATGGGCCAAACCGTTTTCTCGCCCATGGGCGAAATATTTCAATATCGTTACAAAATCGTTGAATTAAGTTAAAATGAGTTACATTTTGTGTCATGATACTTGAATGAATACATTTAATGTATTTCCGAAACAAAAACATGAGTTTTAAGTAAAGGAACATATTCTCGCCTATGGGCCTGCCCATGGGCCTACCTATGGGCCTGCCCATGGGCCTACCCATGGGCCTACCAATGGGCCAGTCTTCGCCCATGGGCCACACTTCGCCCAAGGGCGACATAGTGTAAATATTGAGTTTTTTAACATTTATTCTTTTATTTTTTCTTCCTTAGTATGTTCCCATGAAAACAGCATGTTTATTTTTGTAAATACCTTTGACCGAGAATGGGCAAAGACCGTAGAGTTTCTTGACTATTGGGTTTCCAGAATTAGAATGAGACGTGTTTTATGCAAATCGCGTAGTGAAATCTACATCCGGTTCATAGATAAACAGGGCGTCTCCCGTGCAGACTTCGATGGATTTTGCAGGATTGACAGAGCATGTGTGTCGACAACTGGGTGTCAGCAGGTATTTTCCAAATCTTGGCATGTTTAAAAGCAAGGTGTTCAAGTGATTTGATGCACTTGGCGATGTAAAACTCTTTTTATTACAGATCGTCTTAACTGGGCGCCGCCATTTTATTTGAAGCAAATGCAAGTGATATGAGGGGTGGAATCTGATTGGAGGGACATTGAAGGGACATAACTCTTGGTGGAGCTAAGATCGAGCCACTGATGGAGCTATAATCGAGCCAAGAAATGCCAGTCTAGTTCGACAAGGGTGGAAACTAGACATTTTACAGTCATTTAAATCCCTTGCATCGGGAAGATGAGTGTATGAATAAGATTCCAAAGCTTTGGGCACGAGGCCTTGTTAACAAAAAAATGTCGCAAGCCCTCATATTTTACTTGCCCAAAACGCTTCCGATACACAACGAAATGAAAAAAAAAATACAGCAGACTTTGACTTTAAATGACGCCTTAATTGAATTGATGATTCGAGGAAATACATATGTATTGACTGCAGTTTTCAACTAGACAATCGGGCTAGCTTAAAGAAATATTACAAGCCCACTGGCATGTAGACAGCGGGCAGGCAACTCTTTCGTATGCTGTCTGTATCTGAAATCAAAGTTCATTATTTATGATCATTATTTATTTTCAGACAACGGTTCTCTCCAAGTGTATAAATCTAACGCCTGCTACCTCAAGGGAGAGTGTGGATTACATTGGCTGAGCTGCCCCGACAACCAACGGATAGCTCTCCACAGTGCCGCACACGGGTTCAAACCCTACTCAGACATGTGTTTCCACGAAGGACCCGGGATAGATTGCCTCAGCCTTAACACGTCATTCTGCTGCTCGGAGGAGAGAGATCGGGACTGTATCTTGTCCTACAGGGAACAACATCTACACAGAATCTTTGAAAAATGTTCGGGAAACCCCACGTGCAAACTTGCGCCGATCAGTGTTACGGATGCCTGCTATTCCATGTCAAAGAGCGAACCAGCAAGCTTTTCAACATTGGCCTATGGATGTGTTAGGGGTAAGTATGGATGCATTCGAGAGGTGGTCGAGTGGACTAAGGAGACGCAAAAGAAGTTTCGTCCTTTGTCGATTCAACGCGCTTCAACCCTAAACATGCTCTACCCATGTTCGTTATTCTGTCCGATCCTATCTCAAAGGTTTCACCAAAGGGTTGAACAGTTAGTTACGTCCACTGTCACTGCTATCCTCCACCACAAGCTAACACGACGTGATGAAACTGAAAAAGCCGCTGCTCAGATCCAAACTTATTCAGTTAGAACAGAGCATATGTAAATCTGCAATCGCCTTTCCTTCTGATTGAAGTCGAATTAAAAGGGAGCTGCCTTATCACAATGGCTGCTATGTATTGGTCGTCTTCCCGAAGCAAGAGATTTAACTGTTAAAGTCAGTTAACTCTCTTGCCTCGGGAAGATGTGTATTGGTACGATGTTGATGGGTGACCATGCGTCCTGATTGATCTGACCATGTATCTGCTCCAGACAGGGTATACATAAGAAGACAGGTTTTAACAGAGACACGATTCAGTAACATAAAGAATTGGTAGCTGAACATGGCGACATCAACTGACGCAGGTTGTTGACATTGTCCACTTTACTGAACTCAGTGGGGAAATCCGCTAGACCAAAGACTGTAACCATACGTTTTGGATACGTTTTTGGATATCTACGCTGTACCCTGTTCACTTACATTGATCCAGGCGCTCTCAAGCTCTAAGGCGCATGGGACCCGTGAAGATCCGGGGCAGAATAGGCCTTCAGCAACCCATGCTTGCTGTAAAAGGCGACTATGCTTGTCGTAAGAGGCGACTAACAGGACCGGGTGGTCAGGCTCGCTGACTTGGTTAACGTTGATGCATGTTATCGTATCCCAATTGCGTGGATCGATGTTCATCACATCAATCACTGGATTGTCTGGTCCAGACTCGATCATTTACAGAACGTCGTCATATAGCTGGAATATTGCTGAGTGCGGCGTTAAACTACCAACCAACCAACCAAAGCGCAAGGCGTGGCCTCTCCATGAAAGCTCACACTTAGCAAATTAAATGTAATATTTTAAACAACAGGTATACTAATAACAACGAGGCCTATGGTTTTACAATCTGAGGCTGCTTCTTTTTAGAATCTGTCATCGGTAACTTTTGTCAGCGTGATGTGATTACTGGTCCTTCCGTGTCGGCCGTCTTTAAGCCCAACGGACTCAACATGCTCTACGACAAGAACTGCTACTGTCGCGTTGAATCCGCATCCTTGGACGTCACTGACGTACAGGTGTACGCCATCGACGTCAGGTTCAAACGCAGCACCAGCAACACATGTTCCCAGCTGTCAATCACCAAGGGACGCGAGACTCACGGCACCGTCTCCACCCCTACACTACCGGGAGAGGGGTTCATCCATTCCTTCATACCCCTCGTCAACCTGACCACACCCATCCTCACTCGTCTCATGCTCAGCAAGTACGCTCTCCCAGATTATGTCTGGCTACATTTTGAGTGTAAGTACTCTCGATGATGATTGATGATATCGTTCCCTCCCAGTAAATTCCGATGTCAAATAACGACGTTATTTGGACGGAAAAACGACGGTTTGAAAACGTCCAAATACCGTCGATTTCCGTCCAATGACCATATACGGAAAAAAGTCGTTTTCGTGTTTGTAGTGTTCTGAGCTGTGGATGTTATATTAGTTGAGTAAAGTATAGAATCAGCTTTTATTTATTTACCCCTCGAAACTGTCAGTGGAAAGGTATATCGAAAAAAGACAAAACATGCCATTTATGTAATTTTACATCAGTTGGGGATTAGGCGTGAAACTCTCTGACAGCATATAATTTTTTTTTACTTAAAAAAAGGACCAAAGATTAATGAAAACAATATATCACGTTTTATCGTACCTCAATTTCGCCCTCAGCCGCTCCATGCCCGTTCAGTCGTCGGGGGCATAGTCCGGAATCTAGTTTGTCTCTAAATTAACGGAACTTGGGTACGAGTACCATTTTTGTATTTATAAAGGTTTTCAAACAATAATTTCTCTGAAGCGTATCCAACACTGACAACGTTTTAGTTGGAATCTGTTTGCCTGGTTTGGTAACAGATTTCGATGTTCTGGTCGATGTGAATGTGTGATGCCTTTATCCGTTGCAGCTTCGAGGGGGGATCTACGGCTGAAGTGTGGCATGGACGGAGATAGAAGTCCGCCTTCATGTATGCGAGGTAATGTATGTGCATGTATGTGTGTCCGGCGACATAGAGGGACTCAACTCGTGTGATATCACGTCTCGGGCTCCTTTTTGAAATATTAGAGTAGCCAATAACCATAAGAAAGCACTATATGCCCTGATTTCCCCCCTATGCCATATGTGTCTAGGTTACTGTCAACCACATGTCATGTATGTTTAGCTTATTGTCAACCACATGTCATGTATGCCTAGCTTATTGTCAACCCCATGTCATGTGTGTCTAGCTTGATGCCACCCCAATGTCTTGTTTGTCTGGCATAGTATCACCCCCATGTAATGTGTGTCTCGCTTATTGTCACCTCCATGTCATGTATGTCTAGCTTATTGTCACCCCCATAGCAAGTGTGTCTAGCTTATTGTCACCCCTATGGCAAGTATGTCTAGGTTACTATCACCCTATGGCAAGTATGTCTAGGTTACTATCACCCTATGGCAAGTGTGTCTAGGTTACTATCACCCTATGGCTAGTGTGTCCAGGTTACTATCACCCTATGGCAAGTATGTCTAGGTTACTATCACCCTATGGCAAGTATGTCTAGGTTACTATCACCCTATGGCAAGTGTGTCTAGGTTACTATCACCCCATGGCTAGTGTGTCCAGGTTACTATCACCCTATGGCAAGTGTGTCTAGGTTTCTATCACCCTATGGCAAGTGTGTCCAGGTTACTATCACCCTATGGCAAGTGTGTCCAGGTTACTATCACCCTATGGCAAGTGTGTCTAGGTTACTATCACCCTATGGCATGTGTGTCCAGGTTACTACCATCCTTAGGCATGGGTGTCTAGGTTACTACCATCCTATGGCATGTGTGTCCAGGTTACTATCACCCTATGGCAAGTGTGTCCAGGTTACTATCACCCTATGGCTAGTGTGTCTAGGTTACTATCACCCTATGGCATGTGTGTCCAGGTTACTACCATCCTTAGGCATGGGTGTCTAGGTTACTACCATCCTATGGCAAGTGTGTCTAGGTTACTATCACCCTATGGCATGTGTGTCCAGGTTACTACCATCCTTAGGCATGGGTGTCTAGGTTACTACCATCCTATGGCAAGTGTGTCTAGGTTACTATCACCCTATGGCATGTGTGTCCAGGTTACTATCACCCTATGGCAAGTGTGTCCAGGTTACTATCACCCTATGGCTAGTGTGTCTAGGTTACTATCACCCTATGGCATGTGTGTCCAGGTTACTACCATCCTTAGGCATGGGTGTCTAGGTTACTACCATCCTATGGCAAGTGTGTCTAGGTTACTATCACCCTATGGCATGTGTGTCCAGGTTACTATCACCCTATGGCAAGTGTGTCTAGATTACTATCACCCTATGGCAAGTGTGTCCAGGTTACTATCACCCTATGGCAAGTGTGTCCAGGTTACTATCACCCTATGGCAAGTGTGTCTAGGTTACTATCACCCTATGGCAAGTGTGTCTAGGTTACTATCACCCTATGGCATGTGTGTCTAGGTTACTATCACCCTATGGCAAGTGTGTCTAGGTTACTATCACCCTATGGCAAGTGTGTCTAGGTTACTATCACCCTATGGCAAGTGTGTCTATGTTTCTATCACCCTATGGCAAGTGTGTCTAGGTTACTATCACCCTATGGCAAGTGTGTCCAGGTTACTATCACCCTATGGCAAGTGTGTCCAGGTTACTATCACCCTATGGCAAGTGTGTCTAGGTTACTATCACCCTATGGCAAGTGTGTCTAGGTTACTATCACCCTATGGCAAGTGTGTCTAGGTTACTATCACCCTATGGCAAGTGTGTCTAGGTTACTATCACCCTATGGCAAGTGTGTCTAGGTTACTATCACCCTATGGCAAGTGTGTCTAGGTTACTATCACCCTATGGCAAGTGTGTCTATGTTTCTATCACCCTATGGCAAGTGTGTCTAGGTTACTATCACCCTATGGCTAGTGTGTCTATGTTTCTATCACCCTATGAGTGAGTGAGTGAGTGAGTTGGGTTTAACGCCGCTTTTAACAGTATTCCAGTCATATCACGGCGTGTCAGCTTAATGTGGGAGGAAAGCCCGAAGTGATGCAGGTCTCAGACGTTTACCACTTCGGTGAAACCCACGAGCACGGGTATGGTGCTGACAAACCTAGAAACATAATCGGGGCGAACCGGGATTCGAACCCACAATCATAGGTTTTTGGCGTGCCTAAGCGACGCAACTCTGCACAGCGAATCGCGGCGCCTTAGACGACTGGGCCACCCGTGCCCCCCCTATCACCCTATGACATGGGTGCCCGTGTAGTGCAGGTTAAACGAGGCTGGCTGTGTGTTATGATGCAGATTTAATGAGGCTGGTTGTGTGTTATGATGCAGATTTAATGAGGCTGGCTGTGTGTTATGATGCAGGTTAAACGAGGCTGGCTGTGTGTCATGATGCAGATTTAATGAGGCTGGCTGTGTGTTATGATGCAGATTTAATGAGGCTGGCTGTGTGTTATGATGCAGATTTAATGAGGCTGGTTGTGTGTCATGATGCAGATTTAATGAGGCTGGTTGTGTGTTATGATGCAGATTTAATGAGGCTGGTTGTGTGTCATGATGCAGATTTAATGAGGCTGGCTGTGTGTTATGATGCAGGTTAAACGAGGCTGGCTGTGTGTCATGATGCAGATTTAATGAGGCTGGCTGTGTGTCATGATGCAGGTTAAACGAGGCTGGCTGTGTGTTATGATGCAGATTTAATGAGGCTGGCTGTGTGTCATGATGCAGATTTAATGAGGCTGGTTGTGTGTTATGATGCAGATTTAATGAGGCTGGCTGTGTGTTATGATGCAGATTTAATGAGGCTGGCTGTGTGTTATGATGCAGATTTAATGAGGCTGGCTGTGTGTTATGATGCAGGTTAAACGAGGCTGGATGTGTGTCATGATGCAGATTTAATGAGGCTGGCTGTGTGTTATGATGCAGATTTAATGAGGCTGGCTGTGTGTTATGATGCAGGTCTTGTCCCAGATGTCCCCTCCCCTGACGACTTCAACCCCGCCTCTGTCAAGCGCTATCCCCGGATAGTCGGTGTGATGATCTACATGATGAAGATTCTGTGTAAGTATCTCCTAGTCGGGTATGTTTGAGAGAGAGAGATAGAGATAGAGAGAGAGAGAGAGAGAGAGAGAGCGAGCGAGAGAGAGAGAGTGAGAGAGAGAGAGAGAGAGCGAGAGAGAGAGAGAGAGAGAGAGAGAGAGAGAGAGAGAGAGAGAGAGAGAGAGAGAGTCTCCCGTATTGACGTTATTTCGGCGACTTAATGTATAAAATTATGTTAATCTTAGGTCTAAAACCAGTATTTTCGGTCTTAATAATTAACGAATCGTGTTTTGTATCCCCTAGATTGATGTCATGACCTCTGATGTCCACTAGTATCACATTCTTTACTGCAGATATTTTGTCGAGACAGTCCTCGACAAAGGTTCTATTTTTCTTTTCTTTTTTAGTCTATGAGAAGACACCCATGATTGGAGGGGGGATAGCGGCGGTTCTCGCTGTTCTCTCATCTCTAGTCTTCGGCGTCGTGATGTATAAACGGTAGGCATCTAAACTGCAAAAGAATAGATAGTTGAAGGGAGGAAAATACAAATAAATCGTGTTATTTTGTAATTACATGTTTTTATAAGACTACACCAAAATGTTTTAATTCGTAATTTGAGACTCAGACATTATTTCACTTTTATGTGAAAGTTGCTTAATTATCATGTTAATGGCTAACCCTAAACTCTCTTGTCTTTCATAATGCCAAACGACGGGTTTGTAAAAGTCACTAACACTTTCCATCCTCATCGTGTAATCGAAGCACCGTAAATAATCATGGCACAGATTAAATGGCACCAACATGTCTAAACCAATGTACTGACTTTTTTCAGGAGGCATTTAAAGAAGATTAAGTCAGTGAGACCTCTCCCGAAGGTCCATAGTTCCCCTAAACAACAAATCAGATCCGGCTTGTCAAGACTCGGGTCCCAGAAGATCGGGTTACATCGAATCCCCAAAGACAACAAAGACGTCAAAGACGACGCCAGCAGCGACACGTCGTCTAAGTCATCAACGGAATTGTCACCTGTGACTCACAATACGGCACATCTCAACAATCTGGTTCAACGGAAGGTATCTGACCTCCGAAATATGCATCGCAATGTTTCTAACGATGCTAATATCATAATTGTGTCCAGTCCTTCGCGGAATGAGAGCATGCGGAGTAATTGCACGTGTAGCTCGCGCGGTCCGCCCACTGTCGCCACTGGCGGACCACCGGATGTGGTGCTAGATTCACGTGCAGCTTTACAATCGGTTTGCGAGGAGCTGAATGCGCTACATGGAAATAATTGCTGTAACCATACCGGTCGCAATCATCGAAATAATGTTTGGTGCCAAGGAGAGACTTGTAACCATGGCAACAATACATGTAATCATAGACACGTGCATAGCAACAACGGATGTTGTGGTCACGAGACGAGGTTGCGTCACGCTCGACTGAACTCCGTGGCCAGCCAGGCCAGCGTAGGAACACAGATATATGGTGATCCTTTGCCGGAAGTATCTGAACCAGTTCCGGAAGTAGCCGAGGTTCCCGTCTTACCAACACGGAAGAAGAGAAACATTCCGATAATATCTCAGTGCCTTGATGCAAATAATCCTTGTTATGTGGTCCATAACACGAAGAAAATGAAAGACAATATCTCAAACACAAATAGAATATGGAACTGGTTGAAAAAATCTAAAAATGAGATAAGAAAATTGCCGGAAATACCAAACGATGACAATTCAAAGAAGTTTACCAAGAAGCAAGAAACTATCACCAACGACATCATCGATACAACAGTTTCCTCCCCTTCCGTCCTTCCGCTACCAGCGCCACCTACATCACCCAGTCGGGCACTGTTACCCGTCATTCCACCGCCTAGCTCCGTACCCTCAACGGCGCCGCCAAAGCCCCCACCACGTCTCCCTCCGCGACCGCGCCCTCCTCGGAGGTCGATCCGTGCAGCACTACGAACAATGAGCGATGTGTACACTCAGGTTGTGAGTATACCACCTAAACGACAGAAGGTGAAGCCTCGTGTGCCGCGGAGGCGCTATCAAGATACGGGCACACAGGTATACCTTGACGTCAATCCCAATGACGTCAACACATCAACAAATGACGTCACATGTCAAACACCTGTCACGCCTGCGATAAATGTTATCTCACCTGCCGTGATTGACGTCACGGGACCAGAGGGATCCGAATCTTCGAATTATGCTAATGACTATATCATGCCTGTTCATACGTCCCGTGGTTATGCCGCGAGAAATGCCGTGGTTTCAGGCAGCTATGACGAGGTTTCATTAGATACAACCATTGGTGACATTAACTTTCTTCACACAGTCACGTTAGGACTACCTCCAGAGGAGGACACAGTCAGTAAGTTCGACAGACTCAAGTCAGTGCTCTTACAGTCGTTCATGCGCTGGCGGGGAAAGTAAAGGATTATGGTCACAGTTATGTGTGATTAAGAGGAACTTAAATTTCAATCTCATCAGATCTTAGTTCTCATTACCGCTAAACAAGGATCTGAGGACATCCCATTACAGGTCACGTCGGAACGACCTTTCGCGAACTTTGTCCGACCAATGAAATGTCTATCAGTAATAAGTAGACATTTACCAATCAGAAAACAGTTTTCTCGAGCTGTACGGTACTAGTTTCTGGTGACTTTCATTCCAGACCACGCTTTGAAAAATACGTTGACAATAATTAAAAATTTGAAAACTGAACAAAAGAACATTCTGTAATGTCTAATAGTTGGCCTGGATTGTATGGCAGTCTCCTCCGTTTAAATGTTTATCCCATTGAAGGCAATACTAGGCGATGATTTTGGCGGATTCAATCGTACCTGTCTTTCACAATACCACGTGTTAACTTTTTCGAGGTTGCATGATCAGAAAACACATTCCGACTGTCACTTTCCTGATCTGGTAAGCGATACTCTGATTGCCGGATGAAAGGACGTTCTGACGGGACCCCTAATGGAATGTCCTCAGATCTTTGTTTAGCGCTAACGAGATCAAAGATCTGATTTTGGTGAGGTTGCGTTAATTTATCAGTGGTGACCGATGATGCATGGCGTCTTTTATAAACATCATTGGCACACGCCCTTTGTAAATGAACAAGACATGTTGGGCCTCGCTTCACAAAGCTATCTTAGCGCTACAACCATATGCATTCTGTTTTAGGGTGTAAAAGGTACGACAGTCACAAAGCTAAAATCGTTTTGTGGAACGAGGCTAAACATGATTGGTGGATGTTGTTGGATACTTAATGAGAGATTGTATATATGAGAGATTGCATATACGACAGGCAAAATTGTATAAGGTATTTTGTGTAGGACGTGTTATGCAGCTGATGCATTATTCCCAAACGTTTGTAATGTATTACATATATCAGGATGAATTAAACATATTAAACATTTTAAGTGTTAATGGAAAATCAGATGCCTCACTTGTCCTGCTTACAATGTTATGAGCGGTAGAGGACTCAAAGTATTCCCAGTATGTCGATATATGTTAGCTGATGTCGCTGCTCGAAACGACGTGAAGCAACACTAAGCTCCAAACAGCGCTTTAAAGTTAGTTGGACTCTCATTAAATGACGTATATGAAGACTTAGAAGACGAGGGGCTCACAGGCAAACTAACACACGTAGGACATCATTCAATATAACCCGAAGGACCGGTTAGGTTCGTAGGATAAAGACATTTAAAGACAAAAACCCAGAACCAGTGGATAAACGTAACACTTGATACAAACATTATTTTATACCATTTACATCAAAGGCTTCGGAAATAGTCACCATGCCAGTAACACTGCTTTATTTTGTTTTGTGGAAATTTATTAACAGAATATAACAATTATAAAAGAGATGACTGTCCTCATAATTTTAATTGTATTCCACATTTGTAGTACCCCTGGGGTACCCATGTTAAACTGCGGCTTGGTATATGGTTGGGCTAGAACTTTGTAATTTGTCGAAGTGGTAAACGTCTGAGACCTGCAACTTCGAGCTTTCCTATGGTTCCCCATTTTACGAGCGCTTCCGGTTGATGCGATGTGAGGTGAGGTGAGGTGAGGTGAGGTGAGGTGAGGTGAGGTGAGGTGAATTTGAGTTTAACGTCGCGTCCAAGATTATTGCACTCAAATATCGACGTGCATGCACGTGTGTTTGTGCGTGTGGCTGCTTGTACTAGTCCGGACTAATGCCGATTTAAGTGCGAGTTCACCATGAGATACCATACCGCAGATCAACACGATTACCCCACTCAGACACAGTATACTGACTCCGAGCCGACCAGTCCCTGTTTTAGCCCCTTTAGGCAGAGCGCCATACAGGGTAACAACAAGTACCATCTTTTAACTTCTTTTGGTATGACGCGGCCGGGGATCGAACCCCGGACCTTCCGCTCTCCAGGCGGACGCTCTACCACTAGACCATGGAGGCGGTCTCTTCCCACTTGGAGAAAAACACCTGCCGCCGCGACATGTTTGGTATTCACATGCCTGCGTAGCTATAGCAAAGGTGCACCAACATATATTCACGGGGACACGTTGCTGCGTTGATTGTTGCACCTGTGCGAATGCTGAGGAATGCCAATTCGTGAACGTTGTGAAGTATGGTTTGTTCCTGACAAGGCGTCGACTCATTTCATGTATGTATATTATTACTGTTTGATCATGAAGTGGTAGGACCGTGAAGCCATGTAACGTCAGACAGGCCAATAAATACCGGAGTAGTGTTGGGTTATTTGTTCTGTCTTTTAATATCTCGATGCCAGCAGTTATTAGTTATCACTTGAAATCAATAGCATCTTCGTCGTTATTTTTCTGATCTTTTGTAATCAGAAGAAGGTACTAAGCCATAAAACAAAATAGTCTTTGAAGTCTGACGTCCGAATGATTGAACATATACACCCACATGGACAGCCTCATTGATAATAATGTTCATAATAACATTTGATAGGTTGAAATGTCGTGTTTCACTTTTTGCTGACAATTGATTTAATGAAAAGTTGCCAAGTGTAGTATGGTAAATTTGTCATCTTGTGGCATTTAGAAGTATTTCATATCAATGATAATAACAAACCTCTGGGGAAAAGTTATTATTGGTGAAAAAGGGTGAATTAATTGGATTTAAGGCTACCTTGCACTGCTCTTGCACTGTAATACACACTGATCACGAACAGTAAAAAGCCAGATGAATTGAAACATCACTGTCTAAAGCTGCTGAGTGAGTGAGTGAGTATAGTTTTGCTACGCCACTTTTAGCAATATTCCAGCAATTATATCACGGCGTTGGACACCAGAAATGGCCTTAACACATTGTACCCATGTGGTGTATCAAACCTGGGATGGGGCGGGGGCCTATATACGAGGAGGGCGAGGAGGAAAGAGTGAGTGAGTGAGTGAGTTGGGTTCAACGCCGCTTTTAACAGTAGCGAGGAGGAAGGAGCACGACTGAGACGGAAATAGTTTGCAGAAATAAACTTCAGTGTTTTAAAGAACAAAATCTTTTTCAATTGATATTAATGGCCATTTAAAGGATCATATCTTATTTTAATCTTTTAAACGTCGATCTTGCTGGCAAAAACTGGCCGTGGATGTGCATGACACATGAACACGTTTGATACGGAACAAACTAACATCGCAATAACATCGTCCTCTACAACATATGGTACATGACAGGATCAAGTTACCCAAGACCCACTGATGGCCTGCTATTCAACGTTTACTGTCATGTCATTTGTTACATATATAATACCTGTATAATCAAATCTATATTCAGTCCAAATGGGATTTTCATCTGGTTACAATCCACTCAGTTTCCCCATGTCATCAGCGAATGGAACATCAGTCCATGACGACGTTCAGAATGAGATCCCCGATGTCTACAATGATCATGGACGTGCACGTTTAGGGTTACAGGTTTGTTTGGAGTGTCCCCTACCCATACAGCGAATGTTGACTATATGGAACACTTTCACAGATGGTGCAGATTTGAAATATACGTTTTAATAGTTAACTTCCCATACTCAGTTTAAGGTAATAATCCCATTTTGCCCAGCAAGCGTTAGAAAGTCTATTAGACATGTTCATATGATTCACAAAAAACACTTTCTCGTCCTATCCGTTCTCGAGCTAATACTTGATATATATCAAACACCAATTCACGGCCAAAATTAGGCTAAAAGGCTATGCTTCTCGTGTTCTAATAATTATAAGTATAACAGATTTCTTTTTAATAAGTATATGTACAGTCTTAGCTCAACTCTTCTGAGACATTCTGCTTGGGTCAAAGATTCCATGTAAATATAATATTAGAAAACAGCTTCCCGAAACCTCCGAAATCTGCCCTTTTTACACACATTCACATTCAGTGTGACAGCTATAAACTACTGTTATAGAACAAAGTGTATGTCTATGTTTTAATTGAAAGGAACACATTTTATTTCTCGATTTATGCAGATCCTGTTGACAAAGGCGGACCCTGGGTAATACAGACGTTTCCAGTTTGATGTTTCTACCAGCCAGTTAATATTACTTGAAAGTAAAACTATATAATACCATCACTCCATAAATACATATAAATATAATGTACCCATCTAATCGCAGGATAAAAAATTGTAGCCATCGATGGTAATGCATATTATTCTGAATTACCAAACATATATTTGTAATTGAAAGGTTTGTTATTTAACGCCGAACTCATCAATATTCCAGCTATGTGACGGCGGTCTGTAAATAATCGAGACAATACAGTGACTGACATTATGAGCATCGATCTACGCAATTTGGATACGATGACATGCATCAATCACGTCAGCGAACCTGACCAACCGATCCCTTTAGTCGCCTCTTAAGACAAGCATGGGTTGCTTAAAACTTATTCTAACCCATTATCTTGACGGGATCTGCCCAATATGTCTGCAAGCTAATCTGTACTGTTCGAGGCTCAAGGTTTCATACTGTTTACACTGTGATAAAACAGTAACAGTTATATTGTTACGTTCGTCAAAGATGAACAATTTGATTTTTTTTTAAATATTATATACCAGTCGCAATTCTGACCGTTTATTACAGTAGAAAACACAAAACAGCTTTTTTATAACTTAACATAATTTAAATATATTTCAGTTTACTGTTGTAGAAAAAACGAAATGTTTAAGACATTAGTCATTGATATGCTTCCTTCTGTTGACTTTATTCTCCTTGATGCGAAAGTAATAATTCATACCAGGCCATTCAACACATTTCACGCCAAATTATTGATTGTACAAAACAAGAAAACTGGAGAGATGCGCATGTTTTCATTATGTAAGCCCCCCAACCCCAAATTAGGTTATCCATAAAGCTTATGATGCCAGTATTTCTAAAGATAGATGTTGCATCTAAAATAACAAAGATAGAGGAAGGAACATCAATCACACATGATGGGTCACCTCCGGTCAGTCGTCCGGTTGATGACCTCACAGATGAGCGGCAATCCTTTGAAGTGCGGCGACAAAATAATCCAACATACTGTTTTTTTCTTAACCTTACGGCTGACAGATAGTGATCTCAAGGACCTCTAATTAAGGACGGCGTGACGGCGAAGCACATTGCTCCTCTTCCTTTGTTGATGGAGCCTTGGGAAATAGTCCCGAATATGTAATACATGTTTAGCCAAAAATATATCCCACTGTAGGCATACTCATTGTATTCAGGTTGTATTCAGCTCGGATTTGTTTCGCTATTTGTTTTCGTGTGACGTCCCCACTTTTTGGAGGGTATGTGATAGACAAGGCCTTCATGTTCATAGTCGCTGATGACAGGATCGTGTGGCATTTGGTGTTCATTGGGACCACAAAAAGACAGGGTCGTGGCACCTGGTGCTCAATGGGACCAGCAAAAGACAGGGTCGGATAAACAGGCGATCATACAGAGGTGAAGAGACAAAATGGGAGGGTTATATACAGGTGGAGAGATAACATGGTTATATAAGGTGTGTGTACCTTGATAGGGTTATAAACAGGTGAGGGGCGGTCGGGTAGCCCAGTGGTTAAAGCGTTCGCTCGTCACGCCGAAGACCCGGGTTCGATTCCCGACATGGGTACAACGTGTGAAGCCCATTTCTGGTGTCCCCCGCCGTGATATTGCTGGAATATTGCTAAAAGCGGCGTAAAACCAAACTCACTCACTCACTCACTATAAACAGGTGAAGTGACAGATTGGAGGTTCATATACAGATGCAGGGTTAACATTGGATGGTTATAAAAGGTGATGAGACAATATGCTAGGGTTATATAGAGGTGACGAAATAACATTAGATGGTTATAGAAGGTCAGGAGACAACATGGGAGGGTTATATACGAGTAAAGAAGCAACATTGGCGTATTTATACATGTGCAGAGATAAATGGGAGGGTTATTTACGGTCGACGAGACAACATCGTATGGTTATATAAGGTAATAAGATAAAATGAAAAGGTTATATACAGGTGAAGAGACAACAGTCTGTTGTGTGAAAGTATGGCGTAGAGTAATAGTGAGTGAGTTTGATTTTTCGCCACCTTTAACAATATTCCAGCAATATCACGGCGGAGGAAACCAGAAATGGGCTTCACACATTGTACCCATGTCGGGAATCGAACCAGGGTCTTCCGCGTGGCTAGCGAAAGCTTTAACCACAAGGCTACCCGACCGCCGCATGGAGTAATAATTCAATGTAGTAATAATATGCAATTCTAGAATTTTCATGTAAAATCTCCGACCGTTTAAACTATTTAGACGCTGGGACTGTGGACTATGACATCTCTGATTGACAAAATGAAGTTTAAGTTCCTTGGGAGGTTGTGTAGAAGCAGCCAGAGACATGCCCCTAAAAAGGTGTTCTATTTCAGGTTTGCTCAATATTCAACAGTCAGTAACAAAACTAGGTCTGTAACACATGATCTACTCAATATGGCAAAGAAGTATGACTGATGGACTACAAAAGTTCACTTTAAGAAAACAAGCCAGTTTCCATCCAAGCATTTGTGGAACAAAACCGTACAGACTAAGACTGAAACATGAAACTTCACAGTGGCACACATGCCAGCAAGTTAACGCAGAACTAAACAGATTTAGTAAAATTCGTAGTAAGCTTGTACCACATAGATTGTGCAATACGTGTATTTTGTACAATGTGCCAACTAGACCTATGAATGCACTTGTGAAGCTAGGAACACTACCCAAAACACATGGGCAGTATTTAATGTGTGATGACGAGTGCGATGACACAATAAAGCACCAACTGCTATGCTGTACAGCTTTAGCAGAACCTTGAACCTCGAACCCCAAACAATGCATGTGTATTGAGGACTGTGCAGATAACGAAGTAAAATGTGTGACATTGGTTTTACGCCGCTTTAAACATTATTCCAGTTACATCACGGCGTGTCAGCTTAATGTTGGAGGAAAGCCCGAAGGGATGCAGGTCTCAGACGTTTACCACTTCGGTGAAACCCACGAGCACGGGTATGGTTCTGACAAACCTAGAAACATAATCGAGGCGAACCGGGATTCGAACCCACAATCACAGGTTTCTGGCGTGCCCAAGGGACGCAACTCTGCACAGTGAATCGTGGCGCCTTAGACGACAGGGCCACCCGTGCCCCTAGAAGGTGGTATAACCCTATTGTAGAGGACATGAGCCTTGACAGCTGGACTGAATTCATATCTTCTGCATCACGAGACATAAGCTCCTGGAACCTGCGATCAATGATCATTCTATAGACAGTATACCTCATGCCAGGATCACGCCAAGTAAATATACAGTATTATTATATTCAGGATTACAAATGTATATCACTATCCAAAATAAATGGAGGAAATATAGATCACTTATTCTTTCATTCATCATACAGGTGAAGTGACAACATGGGAGGTTCATATACAGATGAAGTGTTAACATTGGATGGTTATAAAAGGTGAAGAGACAACATGAAAGGATTTCCTTGTTTTAGCCCCAGCGCCAGACAGGATTACAACAAGTACCATCTTTTAACGTCTTTTGGAATGACGCGGCCGGGGATCAAACCCCGGAGCTTCCGCTCTCCGGGTGGACGCTCTACCACTAGACCATGGAGGCGGTCTACAGACGAAGAGACAACATGGTGGGGGTTTATACAGGTGACAGGACAACACTGGAGGGTTATATATAGACGAGGAGACAACATGGGAAGGTTATGTAGAGATAACACGGCAACACTGGAGGGGTATAGAGAGACAAAGAGACAATATGGGAGGGTTATATAGAGGTGACAAGACAACACTGGAGGGGTATAGAGAGACAAAGAGACAATATGGGAGGGTTATATAGAGGTGACAAGACAACACTGGAGGGGTATAGAGAGACAAAGCGACAATATGGGAGGGTTATATAGAGGTGACAAGACAACACTGGAGGGGTATAGAGAGACAAAGAGACAATATGGGAGGGTTATATAGAGGTGACAAGACAACACTGGAGGGGTATAGAGAGACAGAGAGACAATATGGGAGGGTTATATAGAGGTGACAAGACAACACTGGAGGGGTATAGAGAGACAGAGAGACAATATGGGAGGGTTATATAGAGGTGACAAGACAACACTGGAGGGTTATAGGCAAATGAAGAGACAACAAGGCGGGGTTATATACAGGTGACGAAACAACATTGGAGGCTCATATAGAGGTGACAAGACAACACTGGTGGGTTATATACAGACAAAGAGACAACATGGGAGGGTTATATAGAGGTGACAAGATAACACTGGAGGGTTATTTAGAAGTGACAAGACAACACTGGTGGGTTATATGTAGACGAAGAGACAGCATGATCAAGCGTACCTAATTGTAATATATATTGTACGAGATTGTATGGTAGAGAGTTAGGTTATTGGGTATATGGTAGATAAGAAATATAGCAGCTGCTGGTATGTCGAGTTATGTGATTATGACATTCAATTTGGTGATCAGTACGATCATTAATCAGTTTTTTAAAAAAACCATTCATACCATGAAAGGGCAATGTGACAGTCATGACATCACATGAGTAGAACGCACTGGCCCACCTTCTTTCATAGTCATCAACATGTTACATTTCCTGTAAAACAACAACCAATAATGTCCCTTTTTGTTCGCGAAATACATTATATTTCAAACATATTGAATTGTGAGTAAACCCTATTGTGAATCAAGTTGTCAGAGATATGGTGCTACTATTCAAACCTAATGACTTCAAAGAACATACATGTGCTGAGACGCTGTGAAAACACATATTCACTCTTTTATTATACTTGGCGAAATGGCCACAAAAATCACATTAATTTCTTCTTGGTATTTAGGCATGATAGAAGCAAACACAATAATGTCGTCGTACGGGCTTGAACCTCATTCGATGTGTTTAAAGATGGACTTAAGCACAAAATTCACCTTTTTCAATTTTGTGTTTCAGGGGATTATAGTTTTTCAGTATAGTTGATGTCATACGACGATTAATCACACATATAAGTGGCCATATTAATGTTTAATATCTTGTATTAAAAGAGTAAAGAAAATGTCATTTGCCATATTGAGAGTCAACACATATTATAAGCTATATGGAGATTTAAGACATATGTTGTTTCTATAATGAGATTTGACACCCATATATCACATATACATTTTTTTAGAAACGTGCGTACCATATATATATATATATATATATATATATATATATATATATATATATATATATATATATGTGTGTGTGTGTGTGTGTGTGTGTGTGTGTGTGGTTGTGTGTGTGTGTGTGTGTGTGTGTGTGTGTGTGTGTGTGTGTGTGTGTGTGTGTGTGTGTGTGTGTGTGTGTGTGTGTGTGTGTGTGTGTATGTGTGTGTGTATGTGTGTGTGTGTACGTGTGCGCGTGCGCGTGCGCGTGACGGTCTTTAAAGCAAAGTACCCTTGTACCTAAACTAAACTGAGACATGCTGAAATGGAACGAGAAGATATGAGACGATAAACGTGAACATATTAGAACTTATTTTGTCATTCGAAAACCAAGCAGATATTATATAACTGAAAAGAAACAGTAAACAGTTAGGGAATAAAATGTGAAATGACTATCAGCTGGCCAAATGAAAAAAATCATGACGTACAAGGGCGTGCTCCATTTAAGTATGACGCAAATCAGTCAAGCGTTGTCGCCTATAGTAAAAAATCAAGGGAGAGCCTGGCACTTGAAACTCGCCTCTCACGTAACACTTCCTCACTGGAGCGGATTACCGTCACTTCAGCCATCTGTGTGTCCACTCCAAACCAGCGTTCCCATAGTCCACCGGCCATCTCGTTAGCCTTCACTCCCTTGACTTCAGTCACCTGACCAGCGCAAGGTCGGCCCCGTTTAACCTGACCCGGGTCATTTCGTATGGACAAGTGACAGTGGACGGTCATCTACTCATGGATAGTGCTACCTGCTGTCTGGTGTCGGCTCTGATCGTCTTCTTGGGAATATTATGCTTAATAGGTGAGGAATACTTTATGTATAGGGTTAATTCATTAGTTAATGGTTATTAAGAAGAATAAATTAAAACAATTTTAAGATTTCTTTCTAAATTTCTTTCTTTATCTCGATATGGGAACGTAACAGTTTGCAGGCAAAATATAAAAGATGAATTTACGATTATGAAATTCTATGATTAAAAATGGAAGAAACGTTTTTGTCATGTTGTTACGCAATGTGTTGCTCACAATTTTGATTATTTTTGGCGCATATCCAATACATGAATCAGATCACTAACGTTAATTGAAATTCTGAATCATGCTTCGATATTGATTTGTTATTTCACCCACATACTTATCCAGAAGATTTCTGCGAAAATTTTAGATATTTCTTATTATTTTTTTATGAAACATTAAAATACTTTTGCGACAAAATATTACGGTTGATAATATAACATATTATTTTCCCTACTTATAAAACTTATAAGAGTGTGTTTTGTGTATAAATTCATCAAATAATTTTTCCATGTAGACAAATAGAAATCAGATGTACCATCGTTGTTTGGTGTGGTTAAACAAACCTAAATAAATAAATAAATAAATAAATAAATAAATAAATAAATAAATAAATAAATAAATAAATAAATAAATAAATAAATAAATAAATATTTCGCTATGTATATCAATCATTTGGTTAATATTTACCGCATAAAATATCTTGTTACAAGGTCGAAGCGTAGACTACAGTTAGACAAAAGACCGTGGAAATAACCCAATGCATGATAATGCATATTTCTGTAATGTTGCTATCGCAACTATTTTTGCAGGTAACCATATCCTTATCAAATCATTGCATTCATTGCATTCATAAATCCATACCTTTTAATATATCTAACCAACCTAACAACAACCTGGGGAACTTTAACACCTACACTAATCTAGATTAATGAAGGAAAAGGCATGTTTCCATGTCGTATTAGCGACAGCGGGTAATTAGATACGGTCGCCTCTATGTAATGCCCGCGGCTGTATCACCGTGATGGCGCTAATGAGATCTGACTACATCGAAATCTGTCTCAGAAGGCCATCAATCTGATTGACAATATCGGGAGCATTTCCGTTCCACGGTGGAAACTATGTACAACGACTTGTAACGGAAAACTTAATGTGCCAATCCTATGATGTATGGGCTGTAGGCTGTCTATATAATTATTAATGCGCGACATTGGAAATAGGTTAGCTTTTCGCCTGCATGTCAAAAGCAATTAGTACATGTGGGGAATTTTAATAACCTTTCATGTGTTAATGAAGTGACATTGATTTCAGCTAAATGACAGAAGATCAGGAACTGTGATGTCTTTGAAGCATCTTGGTTTAGCACTGAATTAAGCAGGAACATTTCTCTTAAATTTATTTTTGATCAAATATTTTTCTTATAAAATGAAAAGAGCTTTCGTCAAGATCAAATATTATTTCGCTATTTACAATCGGACATTCTCGCATTTTATTCACGCTCGCGTTAATATAAAGATTTATAGTACTTATTTCAGGTACCTGTATGGCTTTATGTAGTTAGCACTGGGACATGTTTATAACTAAAACAATACTACTGTCTCCTCCCTGCGGCAATTGTACAGTGCTACGATGGACAACCCTATTTAGCCATGTACACATAAGGTCAAAGTCTAATATCCTCAGTATACCTCCTGGGGAAGGGAGGTAGCTGCGAGAATACTGTCACATTATGAGTGAGTGAGGAGTGAGCAGCTCGGTTTGACGCTGCTCACAACAGTATTTTAGTTCAATCACGGGAATCCCTATAGTCTCTTAATCCTTTACCACCTTGGTGAAACCCACCAGCGCAGGTATGGTGCTGAAAAGCCTAGACACATTAGCAGGTTAAATACTTGATTCGAACTCAATATCATAGCTTTCTTTCACGCCTTAAGGACGCAACTTCGCACAGCGAATTGCAGCGCCTCGTACGTCTGGACCAGCCGTGCCCCTATAACGTAATGTAGTTAAGTTGCATTTCAGGCGAAAACGAATGGTGTACGATTACATAAAGTACCGGGGAGGAGAAAATATACTCTTGGAAAAGGGAATACAAACGTTGCCATACCGATACCAGGCTAAAAACAGTCGCCGAAAGTGCAAACTAAGGTCCAAACTAAGATATACGTGTCACATACATCATCATTGAAGAACCATTTCTTGATTGTTTTATTTTAAGCCACCTTAGCCATACTTTCTTATATATATGAACAATATATCTAATCATTATAGATCTATATAATTACAGATTTTGGTTATCAGTATCATTTTTCATATTATGTTTCGCTATTCTGGCGAATTATCGATGTCAGCTATTGCTATTTCGACTTGTGTTCGACGTATTGCCTTCCCTTGCAATGCATCGTCACTTCGATCAATGAATAATTTTGTTTTTCAGAATGCAAAACAGAGATACGTACGGAGTCCATCTGCTACAACACAAGCCCCTGCACTGACAAGTACCACACACTGATGTGTGAATCCAAAAAGAGGATCGCTGTCCACCATGCTGTTTACGGCTTCAAGTCGTCCGACCAGTGCCCTACCGTCACCGACTGCAACAACACCACCGACACCTCCTGTTGCGACACCGACGAAGCGGGCGACTGTCAGATGGCGTTCCATCAGGAGGGCATAGACCAGATCGTGGAGGACTGCTATGGGCAATCGCGATGCTCCTTCCCCAGTCCAAAGACATCAGGGTCGTGTTCTGATTCTACAGTTAAAGTGTCAAGCTACTCCAAACTATATTACAGGTGTATTGCAGGTGTGTGGTATATTTAGTAGCACAGTACATATTTAGCTGTAAATTTGCCGTAACAATATGTGATTTTCGACATCGTGTTTTAGAGAACTACTCAGGGAGACTGACCATAGTTAAAATATCATTGTTCATTGCATTGGGGGGCGGTGGGATAGGCTTGTGGTTAAAGCATTTGCTCGTCACCCCGAAGGCCCGGGTTCGATTCCCCACATTGGTAAGAATGTGTGAAGCCCATTTCTATTGTTCCCCTCCGTGAAATTGCTGGAATATTGCGAAAAGCGGCGTAAAACCCAACTTACTCGCTCACTCACTCATTACTTTGGTATGAAGCTGACAAACCCTGATCGAATCGATTTCGGGTTCGAACCCACTACCACAAGATCCTTAAACTCCCAAGGGATGTAACTTTGCACAGACTACAGGCAACCGGTGTCCCCGTGCTCATCTCGAAACATATGGGTAATAAACTGATATATTTCCTTGTCTTCAGAATCAACAATTGCCGATTTTTGCTCCGTGGAGACGGTACGAGGTGAGTCCACGTTCTCAGTGTACGATCCCCGGGGGTCCAACTTCAAGTCCGGCACCTGTTCATGCACAGTGGACTCTGCCAACCCCAGTGTCAAGGCCAACATTCAGGTATACGGAGTGTACATGCGCCTGAACGGCACCGCTAAAGCAAACCAGTGTTCTAAACTGACCATCTACGACAGAGACACTGCATACGTGTTCGGCTGCGACAACGACAAGAAAGTTGAACAGGAGGAAGAACAACAGGAACAGTCCCTCCTCAACACGACAACGCCGGTGACGGTCCGTCTGGCTCTAAGTCCAACCAGTCCCCCTAGATATGTGTGGATAGGATTTGAAGGTACACTTCAGAGAATATATTATTATCAGTTTACGTTATTAATGTTACAGCATGTTCCCATCACTTAGTACACGATACTGTTCCTCAGGAAAAACTAATGAACAAACGTAAGATTTTCATATAGATTTTGACCCGTGAAGATTCCGGGGTAGAATATAGGTCTTCAGCAACCCATGCTTTCCGTAAAAGGAGACTATGCATGTCGTAAAAGGCGACTAACGGGATCGGGTGGTCAGGCTCGCTGACTTGGTTGATACATGTCATCGATTCCAATTGCGTGGATCGATGCTCATGATGTCAATCACTGGATTGTCTGGTCCAGACTCGATTATTTTACAGACCGCCGTCATATAGCTGGAATATTGTTGAGTGCAGCGTTAAACAACAAACAAACAAACAAACAAAAATCATATAGATTTATTAATGAAAATATTATTTATGAAATATGGCAACAAATTTGGTGATGATGACTCTTAGCAAATGCTTAAACTGTGTAAGCAAGACACTACTGGCAGCCGACCCCTTTAAATTGAAATCGATGACTATCACAGAATTTTAAGTAACCACCAACATGAAAGAATGCCAAGAATGGACTTCACATGCTATCTAAGTGGGAATCAAACCAGCGTCCTCGGCGTAATCCACTCCAGTACAGCAAAGATCACGAAAGAAAAAACATATGTACATACGGTTGTTAGATACAATTATAACCAATAACAGCTGCATACTTATTTTGTCCGCAAGAGGACTAAAGTATCATTGATCCTGACTATATTGTGTCAGATGACATTGTTGAGATTTTAGGTATAATGCATCATTCTTTCAAAGATCATTTTCCTCAGGATATGTTTTTATCCTGAAGCAGGGTTTCCAGTAAATTGCACGCCCATGCCTATTTTCACAACAAAACGTGTCTTCAGTGAAGGCGTAGATGGGAACAAAAGTCAGACTGACAACCTCGTTAATGCAGTCAGTTATCGATTTACTGATTGGAAACTGGTAATACATCTTGTGTAAGAAGGTACACTGCTGATATTGTAATCGAGTGTCTCTTTTACAGCCAATGATGCCGCCAACCTGGTATTGAGGTGCCACGCTGACGAGGGAAATGTTGCAGGGGTGTTCAACAAACTCGTGGGGGACGCTGACGGCATAGGTAAGACATCCCACAGTGCACTCTGAGTTATACCTAGCTTTATGCAAGTATAACAGGGGTATTCTTATAACAGGGCGTCCGGCCCTATCGGTTGCACCCGAATATTGTGTAATGAGGCTACTGTACTGTGAGTTTTTTTTACTTTATTCATTTTTCTATTAAACATGTGTTTTATGATAGGTATAGTGTTGCTTTTAAAGTCACTGTGTTAGTCTTAGTCAGACGTTTGAAGCTGCTTACAGACAATTCCCTTGAATTAAAGCGAAATGTATTAACACAACAGAAATATTAAATAATATGATGATTGGTTTCCTCAGATCCTGACTTCGTCGCCGCCATTCTGTTCGGAGTCCTTATAATGGTTGTCGTTCTGTCCGTCACATTGGCAGGGTTTCCGTGGTATATGAGGTGAGGCAACCAACACAGTGATGCTACTGGGTAGCCATGGAATGTGCCATACTGCATATAGTACACTGAGAGTATTATTATACTCTTGTATATATTGTATATTAACATGAAAACAGTATATATATATAACCACCAATACTAATACTGAAGTTATTGTGAGGATAAATGTTTCATTCCAGGGTGGAATAGGTCTTCAGCAACCCATGCTTGCAGTAAAAGGCGACTATGCTTGTCGTAAGAGGCGACCAACGGGATCGGGTGGTCAGGCTCGCTGACTTGCTTGATACATGCCATCGATCCCAATTGCGTGGATCAATGCTCATGTTATCAATCACTTGATTATCTGGTCCATACTCAATTATTAACAGACCGCCGTCATATAGCTGGAATATTGCTGAGTGCGGCGTTAAACAAAAAAAGCAAAAACAACATCATTCAGGCAACAAGTACATAGTACAATAATATATTAAGGAGGATATATGATATGTGCCATTTTTACCATTGGTATGGAAAATGTTACAGAAATTGTATTGGAATTTTGTTTAAAAGTTTGTAGATAAAGTCAACAAACAGACATTTGCTTTCTATAATGACTTCGGCTGTATGGAATGATCACAAAAAGAAGTATCATTGCTAAAATATATGGTGAGAAGGTCTGAAACCCAACGTTTGATGAACTGTTCCTCAGTACCTTCATTGGGTGAGTTTGGATCAATCACTTGTTCCTGTTCCAAGCTTAGGAAAATGCTGCGAGACACCTCCGTGATCAGATAACTGGCATAAGTTAACCTTACCCTGTAGTCATAGGATAGCTTACATATGTGCCCGTTTGTAAAATGATTCTGGTCTTGATGGTCCTTATATCATCTCGTCCGTCATCAACCTGTCGTTAACCATAATTGAACAGAAGATATTTCATTGCAGGAAACTTGCAGCGGAAATGGATTCACAGAAACAGAATGGGGTTATAGCCAACGGGGAAACAGCACCCAAGACTCGCCGTAGTTCCAGGGACCCCAAGATATATGTTGAGATGGAGGAGGCAATGAACGGAGCTCCAGTGGGCAACAGCATCCCCATGGAAACACGGACACCATACTATTCTGATGCTTACGAGTCCAAACAGAAGGAGAAAAGAAAGAAGAGTGAACCCAAAGTTGTTCCAGCACCGCAAGTCCCCAAACCGTTTGAGCTGCAAGAGGTATCTGAAGAAAATACCTGCTATCTAGGAATGGATAGTCCAACGGGAAGGCAAAGTTACCTAGGTTCTGAGACCCAGGAATCAACCGGATCTGACGGTGTATCAATGATCTACTCCGAGCCATATGCAATGATGTCCTCATGTTCCAGCTTCAAGGAGGACAATTATACCTGTCCTTCGCTTACTTCAACTCTCACTCTGAGGTCAAATAAGGTCGACCAAACAGAAAATAATTACGAGGCTGCGTTCGGGGATGAGGACAAGGACAATTTAAAACGACCCGAGGACAGGGTGGTGGACGGTTCCTCAGTGGTTGAAAATGAGGACGAGTACCTGCTTCCTGTCACACCGGATATTGGTAAAGATAGAAGGGCGTCTGTGCAGTCACTGGAATATGCGTGCATCCCTACCAAGGACAATTCTCCAGGCAAAGATGGTGGACGAAGGAGGTCATTGTCCTACTTTGTGAATCAGGCTTTTGATGTGACAGACAGACCGCCTCTTCCTCCTCCAATGATTGGCCGAGAGCCTCTAGCAGACAGAAAGCCATTGGTTGAAGTCGATGAAGGTCCATTGGCACCTGCTGAAAGTGAATTTGCGAATAGTGAATATTTCATGGATCAATGATAGTTTGTTTTACGATAGAAAACAACCACAACATGTGCCTTGCAGTACAAAGAACAAGAAGCTGTGTATCCCCCAAGCCAGTGTTCATCATTGTGGCATAGATGCAGCGCGTCCTGCATTCCCTTGATTGGTTTCATGAGCATAGCTATGGCATGGACATGGGATAACATATGGAACATGAAGTGATAACACATGACAGTTGATGCCACAGCAAAGGGACATATTGATTGGATTTACGACTCGTTTTCCATAGTTGCGATGTCCTCAAGTTCACATTTAGAAGTCAACTCATCGCAATAGAAGTCACGTGTATTCAACTAGAAGACAATAAGCCATTTCAGTGACACTCTAACACTCTTCTAAGGGATACTGACGATCTAATCATGTTGCAGGGGATATGTTTCATCACATGATAACGAACTGAGTGACGTTGAGATGACTACCGTTACTGACTATTGTCTCACTGGACTATTGTCTCACGAATTGTATAATACATACATCGTATCATACGTTGTCTTTTGTACATTCATTCTCTTACATACATGATGATAAATATATGTATTTACCTTTTGGATGTACATAACATGACCTCTGAAAGAGAGACGCATTTTTGTGTGAAGAAAGACTTTATTTATGTACATATATATGTAAATAAAACTAAATATATATTCATATCTTACGTTTAAAGAACCTTGTGTTTCTTAGACATCAACATCATGCAATAACATTTTTCTATTAAAATTTATATTTGTGCAGTCAGCATGTACTAACATATTGGTTGCATGTTGAGGTCGCAATCTCCCCAACGATGCACATATTTAAATTAAATTTAGTCAATTTCGTCTTTAAATATGACTTTTGCCATGTTTGCAAACAGCTTACTTCTCTGCGGGCCTGCTTCGGGTAGGGTTTTACTCATATGTTATCCAGTCATTCGATTACGAGAACAAGGAAAATCATCCAATCAGTGGTCTGTATTCATTAAGCCCGAGGAGGTAGTCAACTTCCGGCACCCGTGCGGACCATCATTAATCAACTGACATATGCTTCTAGGCTACATACCACTTCCTGGGATGGTTAAGGTTGTCATTGATGTTTCTGGTGATCACGAACGGCCTTGTCCACAATGCCACTAAAGTGAAGTTGAAAATATTATCTTTGTAACTTGTCACACAATGAACATTGACAGGCTGTACACTCGTATATTCACAAATGAAACTATTGCCCTGGTAAATGAATTTGTTGGTAACTTTATGCTTTATTTTATGCTCGAGGAAAATCGTTATCTCGGCAGTTTTGAGTTGCGTCTTATCGATTCGTTGCCTCATATTCAATATGCGCCCCGACTGTTATTCGATTTCGACCCTGTCCTGTCCACTTATGTTTCGCTACCACGTTGTCATATACACATACATGTAGCGTGAAACTCACTCACTCACTCACTCCAGTTGTGGATTCGAACTAACAGTCAGCTCATCCTCACAAATAAGGTAGGCAACCCTGCCTGGGGGGTGAAATGAGACATTCACACTTGAGACAGTTTAAGTTTGGAGTCAAGTTTTTAACGTAAACTACATACTACACATCGTCAAGGTATGTGGACACGTGTTCACGAGCGTATGTACGCATAATGTATTTGACGCTTAGGGATAGGCTTGTCGGCGCCTGGAACGCAGTTGTCGCGTGGAGTTAGTCAGTAAACACTACGTGCCTCCACGAGTTTTATGAGCTTGATCAAACTCGCCATACTTATTCAATGTCACGGAGAGGTGATTATGTCTGAACCTAAACAGAGACACCATTGACGGGAAGTCGAAACGTTCTTCAGCGAGATTGAGTTGTCAATTGAGACCAATGTATGGGATACTGTTAGGGACCTTTTCGCGTTCATCTTATAAATATATTTTGGATTGAAATAATATTTTGGATTATTAGAGCACCATATGTTGAAACAATAATGCCATCCTGAAATTACTTGAGACAAATTTATTGCCAGGCATCATTCTAGGGCTAACTACATACTAATCACAACTCGCAAGTAGTAGTGTAGGGGATACCCCTTTCTCTGAGATGATACTGACGTAATGATTTCTATGATTGTACCCCATTCGGTTTACGTTATAGCAACTAGAACATCTGTATTACGTTGGTATGTCTGTACAATTGCGTCATTGATAAGACAAACGAGTGGTTGATAGCATGAGCCACGACGCACATGGTCGGATTGCCCAGCAAGGTCATACGTAAACATTGCTGGTCAACTTAGATACCGTGACGCAGTTTAACGTTGCTATCCAACTCAGTAGATTGACTCTGAGCCGATCACCTTTTGTCTTATCCCTTAATGCCCAAGCGTGAGACAGGGAAACAACAAGTACCATCTTTTACCGTCTTTTTGCATGTCGCTGTCTGGCATCGAAATTTCCACTCTCTGGGCAGAAGCTCTAGAGATGTATCCACGAAACGACGGATGCGCGCGGTTTCAACGAAAGTGTAAGAAAAGGATATACCTGTTAACCAAACAAACCAACTGGATGTTAGAAACATGTGCCTTATTTCGTCTATATATAAATGGAATAAAAATATATGCTTTCTTGCCTTGTGTGTCCATACCTAGATTCGTTTCTCCACCTGTAATCATTTCTTGGAGTTTTATTGTTCGCGGCGCTATGAATTTCCCAAGATGGTTTTACCTCCGAATTGGTGCCATCAAGTATTGTGGAATCTGATATAATCACGATGACCTGTATAGATATTAAAGCGATAGCGGCTTAGTTATAGAAACACACGGTTTTTCCCACTGAAACTGATTACAAGGCACACTTTATTGTAGCACTAACGGCCCCTCACTTTGCAATCGAGCTCGACGTTAATAATGAACAACTCTGGACTATCCTTCGTCTTCAGCGCTCTCGTAGCAACAGGTGGGTCTCCGTAACTTACGTATCGTGCTGTTTTAAAGAGCCTTGTGTCAGTCTGTCAATCAGATCTATAATCTAAAGCAAGATGTATGATTATGTTTTGTGAACCCTACAGAGCTGAGAAAGTAACTTCGATAAACGCAAATCTGTTGACAGGGCAATAATTTTACATATTAAAAATGCGGTAGGTTTTGGGTGACCCAGTCACAGTCAGTCTGGTTAGGCTTATCATCAGCTCAGGGCCCTTGCCCCCTCGGCTCAGACAGCGGATGGGACTTCCTCCAGGAAGCGCTGCCTGGTCGAACCCACCCAGAACCTTTCGGAGAATGTGAAGACTCTCCAACACTGCAGCCTTCTGCATTAAATACGCAGATTGTCAGAAGGGCTGTACTCTCCCAATGTCAGTCAACAAATTGGGAGGTACCAAACCTAAGGCACCTAGAACATTTGGGAGTCGGATAACTTGGTACGTTGAATGAAAGCGTGACATTTCGAAAGCGAGGTCCACATATTTGCCATGTTTTTCCTGAATCTTTTTAATCACGTAAGTGTCCAAATGGAAAACAAAAACAATAATATAAATGATTTAATTGAATTCATAAACCAAGACAAGATCAGGTTTGTTGGTCTGGATAGGTCTGAGGCCTATTCCGAAGGGAACTGTATTTATCATTTTCCTCTACATATCTGTGTCGTGTCATGGATGGACCTTTGAGCCAAAATCACACTCTATCGTGTCGCTGAAGATACTGTGTTTGTGCCAAAAATGGGCACCCACTGACAATGTGTTGAACAGTCCCATTAAATTCATTGCATAATCTACATATGTCTTCACTTTTTACATTTTGATGTAACATCACATACTGACGGTTTTGTGTGGGAAGTGACAGATCCTGAGCAGCAAACAGGAAGCCTTCTGTTTCTCCTTTCAGGCCATCCGACTTCATTCATTATCATTATTATTATCAATATTATTATTATTATTATTATTATTATTATTATTATTATTATTATCATTATTGCAAGGTAAGAGGCTGTAACTGTATTTCTCCCTGTTGTGTCGCAGTGGCAGGTCAGACCACGTGTCCGGACAGCTGGACGCATTATGGGTCCTCTTGCTATGCCTTCTACAACATGAAGGCCAACTTCATTGAAGCATCGGTAGGTACTGATGTAACAAGTAGGCCAACTTCATTGAAGCATCGGTAGGTACTGATGTAACACGTAGGCCAACTTCATTGAAGCATCGGTAGGTACTGATGTAACAAGTAGGCCAAGTTCACTGAAGCATCGGTAGGTACTGATGTAACAAGAGCGCCAAGTTCAAAAGGCGATCCCTATCCGACTGTCGCTATACACAAGTAATTATAACCAACATGGACTCGACTTACGAACTCGACACGGACCTACGACTTATACTAACACACATAGCATCAACTTACGAACTTAACATTAGACTAATGTTGCTAAAAATATCTTGTTGTACCAAAGTAAATAGTATGAGCTTGTTTATATAGAGTGTATGCAAGTATATGCTGTGCCAGTTTTAAAGCTCTTGGAGATGCTGGGTCATTCAAGTGTGGAAACCTACATACTTTATTACATATATATTTAAAGCTAATCGACATGCTGAACTGTTTAAGTGTGCAAACATTTTCTGGCTATTTTGTTTAGAGTTTATGCTCATCATTCGGTGGTTCCTACCTGGCGGAGATCGAGACAGAGGGAGAGAACCTGCACATTAAGGCCTACATGCAGCTCCAGAATAGTGAGTGGCACAGATGTCGCGGGAGAGAACTTCTTACCCTCTTTTGATCTGTTGATAGACGGGGATCGAACCACGGACCTTCAGACTTCCGGGCAGACTAAGTGGGAGCATAGTTATAGAAAAGTAATAGAAGTAATAGTCTGAACTGTCGAAGTGGATAATGATGAGGAAGTTGTGGTAGAAGCAACTGTTGCAGAACTGCTATCTTTGAGAAAGCATTGTGTATAACATCATCCGCGAATAGATTATGTATGTCCATCTTTCCTACAGTATCGAACACAGACTGATCATGAATTGGCGATTCACTTCTAAATCACATACTGATAGTGTCGAAACACGTACTCATCTGGCCCGTGAAGATCCAGGGTAGAATAGGTCTTCAGAAACCCATGCTTGCCGTAAAAGGCGACTATGCTTGTCGTAAGAGGCGACTAACGGGATCGGGTGTCGGGCTCGCTGACTTTGTTGATGCATGTCATCTATCCCAATTGCGTGGATCGATGCTCATGATATCAATCACTGGATTGTCTGGTCCAGACTTGATTATTTACAGACCGCCGTCATACAGCTGGAATATTGTTGAGTGCGGCGTTAAACAACAATCCAACCAACCAACAAACAAACTCATCTTCATTGTCATATCAAACAAAGGGAGCGAGAGTTATCGCGATTGAACATTATTTTTTTGGGGTCATTCAAAGTGATATGTATGAAGCAGTATTTCCTTCACTGAAGTAAGGTTTAGTCTGGAATTTCGAAAGAACCATTTGTCACCATATTCCGAATGTCATTGATCACTAACATATCCCGATTAACACTGAAAGCACAAACATACTATTGATTCGTTGATGTGCTTTTGGCTAATTCTGAGGATAATTGAAATTTCGAACTAAAAAGACACATGCACTCATTTTCTTATATCTCGTTGCTCATGTTGTGTATAGGAGCCAGTTCCTTTATAAGCTCATTCTTTATGATCCCAGGACTATGGATGAGGCTTGCAATAACACTAAAGTGAATGTAACTTTGATCATGTTCCAGCGGACGGGGTGGACGGGGTGTGGCTGGGGGGTAACGACATCATGTCGGAAGGTCTGTGGGTGTGGGACAAGTCAGAGACATCTATTCAATACTTCGACTGGGGGAGCGGACAACCGGATGACAGTGGCAGCAAACAGAACTGCATGAGCCTATGGAAACACTTCGCCTTCAAATGGGCCGATCATTATTGCACTCATCAGCTTGCTTTCCTCTGTGAACAGCCGTAAGAATATTGAGATTTTTGTTCTAACTAAACTAATGCATCATTGAAAAGGAACAGGTTATTTTTTTTGCAGTGACAAGAATGTAATGCAATGTTTACATTTTCATAACCATTTTTTTTCAATTTGCGATATACTAAAATAGTAACCGCGTTATCATTTTATGTAAATGTGTACAAGTAAACGACATGCTTAATCTCATCTTATTAACAATAGTTTACAGTAGGAAATATTGTCAGATATTGAAGAAGATGCCCAAATGGAGCACTGTCCCTATTTCACATAAACCCTATATTTTACAGAGCAAAATAGACCAGAGACGTCAAGTTTGGAATTCCTCACTAGATACCGTCTACCATGTGGATGCACAACACGTCTGAATGTAAATTGAAATAAAAGATTGAAAAAAAAAAAAGAAGTCCTTACAGGTTTCATTGCAAAATCAAATGGATTAATTAGTCACAAGTGACATACTTACGAGGCTTTCATCTGTATACATGTCATTACTTTGGGATGTGATATATATATACTCAGTATTACTCAGACGCAAAAGAAACGCAAATCGAGTATGCAGTATACATGTTATTAATTTTCAACAGTAAAGACGAGAAATACCAATAGGGCAAAAAATTGACTGAAGACAGTTTAATAGATTAAAAGGCAGATGACATAATTGTTTTTTTCAAATGTTAAGGGCTTACACAGTTTTGGGTCAATACCAAAAATGTCAGTCAATACCTGTTGTGACCACCATTAGCATTGATCACTGCCACACATCTCCTGTACATTGAGTGGATCAGACGATTTGTGAAGGCCCTAGGGATCCTCCTGCACACATCCAAAGCAGCTGTGCGTAGTTCATCGACAGTTGTAAGGCCCGGGCGCACATTTTACAGACGCCTTTGAACCTCATCCCACAAGTGTTCGATGGAGTTCAGATCAGGTCTGAGGGCTGGCCACAGTAGAACACGGATGTTGTGTTGTTGCAGAAAGGCCATGGTAGCTCTAGCAACAAGGAGACGAGCGTTGTCCTGCTGGAAAATGTGTTGTTGATGTTCTGCAAAAAATGGAACAACGTGGGGTCTGATCACTTGGTCGATATACCGCTGAGCAGTGACGCCGTGTCCCCGACCTTGACCAACATTCAGAAAGCACATGGGTCCAAGTCTCCCAAATCCAATCCTTGCCCGTATTCTGACGCTAGGTCCAACACATGGATCCCTTTCCACAACGATTCTGTCAGCGAAACGATCACCTCGACGCCGCCATATTCTGACTCTTCCATCTTCATGGGAGACACAATAGTGACTTTCATCAGAGAAGATGACACGCCTCCACTCACGATGACGCCAATTGTGATGACCCTGTGCCCACTGAAGTCGTGCTTGTCGATGCCGTGGTTGGAGAACAGGACGACGTGCTGGTCGGCGACATCTGAGGTTGTTGGAACGGAGACGTTGGATAACAGTGTCCCGGCTAATGTGTCGATTTTGTGTTCCTATGGTCTGTCGAGCACTTTCACTTGCAGTTAGGAACGGATGTCGCTGGTGTTGACGGGTAATCTGCCGATCTTGTCGAGGTGTGATGACCCTAGGACGACCGCTCCGAGGAAGGTCATCTGTGTATAATAATGTCTAAGTTGGGTAACCTTTTTAGTCTGCGTCACGATGATATCTCAGTGGGCTGGTACTGAAAAACGGTATAAGTCCGGACTGGTACAAGCGGCAATACAGACAGGCACACAGTGACACACATACAGACACACTCGCACACACGTGCATGAAATTCCTAACAGAGGAGCAGCATTCTTAAACGCGACATTAAACCTGTCCCATCTCACCTCAATTACACCCACTTTCAGGAAATATGAGGTCCATCTATTTTGAGTGAACGATGTTTGTGAAAAAAATTTCTGTTTCTCTTGGTTGGAATTATGTAAAGAATACCAATATTCATCCGAATTAAGGAGCATCAACATAATTATTCCGATCCAAGCACTAAAGTTTGCACAGCCTGGAATATGTTTACGATATCTACGTTTGATGTATGCTTGAACATGCACATCTGATATTTATGACTCTACCAGAACCTGAGAACAGCCAGTTCATTTCCTGAATCAGTACTTGAGCCTCACGTTACAATGTTCCAAGTATGGCAATCAACAAACGGTCAAGTTAAACGAAGGCAGGGACCAGGTGGTGTTTCCCAGAAGCAATGATAACACGAAGCTGGTATTAAGTATTCTCCGATGCGTCGAACAGCCTTGGAGAAAGGTTCCGGTTCACCATAGCATGGACTACCCGATGGTAGAACTCTTTCTTCTTCGTGTATCAATCTGAAGTGATGCAGGCCTTAGACGTTTCAGTTTCGTGATACCAACGGGCACGGGTATGGTGCTGACAACATAATCAGGACAAACCTGGATTCGAAGCCACGATCATGGGTTGCTGCATCACTTTCCTTTCACATCACTCTTATACGCCTTGATATTGGCATTGATACACATTCAACGACTACATACATCGACGAAGGCAATAAACCCCATTGTGTTAATACCCTATGGTGTGACCCCATGAAACGTAAATGCAAATCGTTCCCTATTCTGTATGGAAAAAAGTGTTCCCGTGTTTGTTTAGGTAAGGACCGCCTCCGTGGTCTAGTGGGAGAGCGTCCGCCCGGAGTGCTGAAGGTCCGGGATTCGTACCCCAGCCGCGTCATACCATAAGACGCTAAAAGATGGCACTTGTTGTTACCCTAGCGATCGGCATAAAGGGGGTAAAACAAGGACTTGTCGGCTCGGAGTCAGTAAACTGTGTGGGTATTCATGTTAAACTGCGTCTTGGTATCTCAATGAGCTAGCACTATAATTCGGCATTAGTCCGGACTAGTACATGCATGCACGTCCTATATAGGTGCAATAATCTCGGACGCGACGTTAAACCCAATTTCACCTTAACTTGTTTAGGTAAACGCTTGGCTTGCTTTTGCATGTGGGTGTGACCGAGGCCATCGGTGGATAAAGATACATGTGCTTCTCGTGAACACCGGGTGTCATCACTATTTGATGATGATTCATAAACACATGCTTTAATGTCCGAATCGTACAATAAATTTAGATTAGTTATTGTTATGCAAAGGGTTTTGTCTTTTTTACTGACTGCCGCTGTTTGTTACACATTCGAGAAAGTTAGAGCGGTGTTGACTTTGACAAATGGAAGACATTAGTTGGCCTCGCTGTAAATTAATATTAACTATACACAAATTCCTAATGTATGATAATATAACCGTCCCAATAACCTTGCCCAATACCACAAGCAAAAAAATAAGCAGTCTGTTCACGCTTCAGGCTATTACAGCGTTATGGTACATGGTCAGCTTGTTATGATTTTACGGCCTCTTCCGTTTTTCGGCCACAGCTATAAGAATGGAGAGTTGTTTACTGATGAGATGACCAGATGATATGCTGATGCCTATCATAAACAAACATAGACCTGATGAAGAACATTTAACGAAAAACTACCAGGTGCTACCAATTACAATGCAAATCACATGCACGTTCAATAGATAAAATGATAACATTCGGAATGAATCAAAACATCCCCGTTTATAAACGGATTAACTAGTTAGTCTAGGTATGAGTAAATGGTTTAGTGTTGGAGCCACATCATTCTCCCATGTCACCGTGGCAGAAGAGTACATTCGCTTAACGTCTGTGTGGATTTCGCGGGTTCGAATCGGCGACGTACGTGTTTCGTGAAATGGTTTAATCATCTAGATAGATGTAAAGGAAATGGCTCAGTTATTTCCGACTGAGTGAGTCAGTGAGTGAGTGAGTTCGTTGGGTTTAACGTAGCTTTTAACACTATTCTAGTTATATAGCGGCGTGTCAGCTTAATGTGGGAAGAAAGCCCGAAGTGATGCACATCTCAGACGATTACCACTTCGGTGAAACCCACGAGCACTGGCATGGTGCTGACAAACCTAGAAACATAATTGGGGTGAACCGGGATTCGAACCCACAATCATATGTTTCTGGGACGCAACTCTGCACAGCGAATCGTTATTTCCGAGTTGTGTTCAACCAACAATTCAGTTAATTAATGCACGGTCAAAGAAAGAGACGTCTTGATTTAAAAATCTTTAAATAGCCGTTCAAGTAACATATATTATATATTAAAAAGTGCATATATTGCTGTGATCAAAAAACCGATTGAGCAAATACATTGTCCATCAGTAGACATGTATTATCAATTCTACAATGTGTGTGATCACATAATATGCAGACAATTTATCGGTTATAACATTTAAACCCACTTCTAATACAAAGTACGAGAAAGAGTGAGTGAGTTGGGTTTAACGCCGCTTTTAACAGTATTACAGTTATATCACGGCGTGTCAGCTCAATGTGGGAGGTAAGCCCGAAGTGATGCAGGTCTCAGACGTTTACCACTTCGGTAAAACCCACGAGCACGGGTATGGTGCTGACAAACCTAGAAACATAATTGGGGCGAACCGGGATTCGAACCCTCAATCATAGGTTTCTGGCGTGCCCAAGGGACGCAACTCTGCACAGCGAGTCGCGGCGCCTCAGACGACTGGGCCACCCGTGGCCCCTAGTACGCGAAAGAAAGAAGTAGTGAATCATGGTTGAAGACATCGTGAATCTACCAGCTGCATGGACACATTCATAGTTTACAGTACAACTAGTTCAGTCATAGTAACACTGATGCGGATGTAGCCATGTCAGTCACTTGAATGTGTATGAAGGCAGGATATCAAATCTGAAAAGATAGTACCAGTGCGGCATTTTGTATATTGATATAGACCGAAACTGTTACAACAGTTCTAGTATAGTTCTGGTTCATATTATGATAGTGTGTACATGAAAAAAATGATATGCCCATGATATTTTAGCAAAATGTAACAGGCCTTAGCAAGTCTGACAATACACATAATCTTAAACGTTGAATGATAAGGCACTTTTGTTGGCACGTTTTCTTTATTCGTGCTTCTATAATTATGGTATTCTGCTAAAGATCAAACTAAAGTATTTTAATTGGAAACTTAATACGAGAATGAGTGATTTTTCTGTTATACCCCGTCGTGTCAGCTTAATATGGTAGGGAAACCGCAGTGATGCGGATCCTAGACGTTTGATGGAACCCACGATGATGGATGGGTAAAGTGCTGACAAACCAAGAATCAATTTCTGCGAGTTTCTGGAATTCGAACCCTCACATACTATTCCATGCTTGAGTCATATAACCTGTTACACATACATTGGGTATGTGATATCCTAAAATAATAAAAAGGAAACATCGTTCCGATTCTTAGCAGTTGCGAGAGACGGCTAGACCCAGTTACCTCCCCTTAGTGAAAATTACTCCGTTAAACAGTTCTGTGGACACATGTGTTAATTACTGGCAAGATATTATTTGCGTTATTGAATGAATGACATTTTGCCCAGACACCAGTGGATTAACGAATCAGAGGGAGAGCATTGTGTAGGGTGTGTCATGTGCCTAGAACAGTGAGCAAGTGAGTTGTTATGAGAAAATGTATGAATGTAGTACCCATGAAGATCCGGGTTAGAATAGGTCTTCAGCAACCCATTCTGGCCCAAAAAGGCGACTTTGCTTGTCGTAAGAGCCGATTAACGGGATACAGTGACCAGGCTCGCTGACATGTTTTGTTAAATGTCAACGTATCCGAAATGCGTGGATCGATGCTCATGTTATCAATCACTGGATTGTCTGGTCCAGACTCGATTATTTACAGACCGCCGTCATATAGCTGGAATTTTGCTCATTATGGCATTAAACAACAAACAAATTTATTATTTAGATGCCGAGGTGGAGCTATACATCACACGGGTTGTTATCTATATTCTTTGTCGAGTACCAGGGACTGTTTTATAAACGACTGCAAATCTGTTGACGATAGAGGTAATCGAACATGGGTTGCTATGGACGAAGCCCCAAATATGTACAGTTTGAGTGGTTTACAAAACAATATCACATATTCGTATCGTGATAACCTAATTATTATATTTCTGAGGCGTTATCGTTCTAAGACCTTTCACGATACTTTTATTTTGATTTAAGGTATTATCTAAAATAGATATAATGTCGGTATATTTCTTTATATTTATATTGTTCTAATATTTAACACAAACATATGTGAGGTGTATGTGCTCATTGAAGGAGTAGAACAAATCGTCATACTGGAGGCACGAACCGCAGTTTCCTACTTGTACACTTACTTACATGTATATACAGTAAACTACGGTTATAACGAACTCAAAGGGACTACTATTTTCAGTTCGTTATAACCGTAGTTCGTTATAAGCATTTATACAGCATAACTACAGCAAATAGTCGGGACTAAAAAGTAAGTTCGTTATATCCGTCAGTTCGTTATAAGCGTGTTCGTTATAACCGTAGTTTACTGTACTGCCGAACAAACGAAAGTATACACTCGTATGGTGAAACAAACAAGATATGGTTACTCGAAGGTGATATACATGTACAGTCAAGTCCCGTTAATCCGACTTCGGTGGTTGCATATGATTATGGCGGATTAACGAGTATGTCGGATAAACGAAATTTAGAAGTATCAATGTTCGCGATCGAAAATCGGACAACTACACGATAGAGAAGGATTGAAACACGTAATAAAAAATACATAATAAATATTCAGATTGTTATGTTACATTGTTGGCGGAATATGTTTTCTAATCATGCAACCTCTAAAGTTTAACACACAACAACTATTACAGACTGTATGACCGATTCAAAATACTTTAAAAAGTCTGGAATGGAAGTCGCAACTTTGAAACTGGTACCCAAAGCTCAAGAAAGCGGATGTCGGATAAAGCCGAGTGTCGGATTAACGAGTGTCGGATTAACGAGACTTGACTGTATTTGATACAGGTATATGCACCTGCACTTCAGATTGGTCCAGTGTCATGTATGTGTCAGAAAATCTATCTTTCCTAATTGTTGTTGTACGAATCGAGCTGGATAAGGTGTCGCCTTCAGAAACGGTTTGCATCAGATCCCGCAACCAGTTCCAAGGTCACGTAATGATTGTGTTTGCGTGAAGGCTTGCAGTAGAAATCAGCAAAGTACAGGTTTGCTGAATCATCAAAAAGTTCATCAAGTGGGACTGTCACTCTGGTGGTTCCAAACGGCGACATGTCTGGAAGATCACCCTTGTACAGCGTCACCCCAAAGAAGAGACCATGTTGTCTCCCGTTTATTGGACAGCGCGGATTCCCCCCGTCGTCCTTAGCAAACGGCACCAAGTTGTTACCGTGATGTCTACGAATGTTTTTGAAGTAGGAGGATGGCTTCTTTCGGTAGAGATCAAACACCCTGGCATAGTCGTCTCCATCACAGTGATCTTCGGCTTTACGTAGCAACTTTCGCAAATAGGCTGCAAGGAGAAGACCAGTTTGTAACTCGCATGATTATTGACTCATTAATAAAAGTGAAATATATGATGCGGTTCATATATACATGTATTTTATTATTTTATTTTTCATCTGTTGGTTGAGAAGACTGTACTGCAGACATTGTAAATGAAACTGAATGATATGGCAACGTTGGGTAAAGATGTGGTTACCTTCTCTTTCTTTTTTTTGATATTTTCATTTGAATTCAGTGAACATAAATGTAACATTGGTACTTGAGGTATATACGTGTAGCAATTCATAGTATCCATATCTTTTCTCAAATACATACTCATACGGATTCAGTTTGATCAGGTTCTTCCTACAAAACTGGTCAGCTATGAGCCAGTCGTTGTCAAAACCAAGGTCTCATAATGAATGTTAATGTGTTTGTGTGACGGCTTGCAGTAGAAATCAGCAAAGCATAGGAATGCCGATACATCTAAAACGTCGCTCAGTGGTATTGTCACTCGGGTGTCATTTAGGCGGCAGGTCTTCAGCAACCCATGCTTGCCGTAAAAGACTAATGGGATCGGGTGGTCAGGCTCGCTGACTTGGTTGATGCATGTCATCGATCCCAATTGCGTGGATCGATGCTCATGATGTCAATGACTGGATTGTCTGGTCCAGACTCGATTATTTACAGACCGCCGTCACATAGCTGTAATATTGCTGTGTGCGGCGTTAAACAACAAACAAACAAACAGACAAACCAAATGCTGAAGTTAGTAAGCGAAGCATTCAGAGTAGCATACTATTTTGATGTCTGTATCTTGATAAACGCTGACTGCGGCGTTAAAGTACAAACAAACAAAATAAATACACCCCGTCAGTATGGCAGTGTAAATGAGCCTAAATGAATGGAATGGACCAGATCAAATAACCACAGAGACATATATAGAGTATATCGTTTTAGGGAGATGAACATGTCCTGTAGCATTGTATACCGTGTGTGGGGCGAGAAAAATGTTCGTGAGAGAGTGCAGCGTTAAACAACAAACAACAACGTCCATCATAATGGCAGCATATCTGGTAAACCTTCGTTATACAGGATCGCCCTAAACAGGCCCTTCAGCTTCCCATTGATTGGGACCGCCTCCGTGGCCTATTGGTAGAGCGTCCGCCCGGAGAGCGGAAGGTCCGGGGTTCGTTCCCCGGCCGCGTCATAACAAAAGACGTTAAAAGATGGTACTTGTTGTTACCCTGTCTGGTGCTCGGCATTAAGGGGCTAAAACAAGGACTGGTCGGCTCGGCTCGGACCAGTCCTTAGTATACTGGTTAGTAAACTGTGTCTGAGTGGGGTATTCATGTTAAACAGCAGCATGGTATCTCAGCGGGCTAGCACTATAAATCGGTCCGGACTAGTACAAACAGCCACACAAACACACACAAATATAAGTGCAATAATCGTGAACGCGACGTTAAACCAAATTTCACCTCACCTCACCCATTTATTGGACATCGTGTGTCACTCCACTGTCCACGTGTGAAGGTCCATGATATTCAAATAATTCTAAAGTAAGAGGATGCTTTTTGTGCGATAGAGAGTATCTCCCAATGTACCTCCATCCCTCCATCGCAGTATTCATCGACTTTATGTAGCAGCTGCCGTAGATCTAGATATTCTGCAATAAGAATATTCAAAGAATATTAAGTGATTCAAAATACAGGGTTTGTTAGTTATTGTTTGTTTGTTTGCTTGTTGTTTAACGCCATGTTGAATAACATTCCAGCTACATAAATGTTTATGACCACGTCCTGAAAATAACAAACAGGCGCATACAAATCAGCAACGCCCCCCGCCGTCGGGGTAAGATGAAACGCAATCAGTCAAGTCACCAAGCCTGACCACCCGATCCCTTTTTGTCGCCTCACACAAAGAGAATACGTTTGCTGGGAGCTATGGTAACCGGATATCCACATGACATCGTTCTATTCTATTATGCTCGTTGGGTAAAGAAGGAACGATAAGAAAGGACTTAACAAAAATAACATCGATGCTGATTACATGTGCTCAAAGTCAAGGCTTAAAAGACACATCAAATGTTAATCTATTTCAACCAACATGCACCAACATGACACCCCACTGGGATTTGGGGGAAGAATATACAGGCCCCCTTTTTTCTATGCTTGTCGTAGGACCTGGCTAAACATCATCGCAGGGTCATGATCATTGATTTGGTTGACTGTGTAACATCGTGTCCAAATAAAAGGCATGAATCGTTGTTCATTTGCCTGGTTTACCTGGCCCATAGTCGATTATATCTTGATCACTTGATATGGCTGGTATATTTGTAACTGTGTGCACTACTTGTGCATTGTTCGCTCACGCCAACTTGAGCCCTTTGACGTATGAAAGTCACTCCAGTGTTATACTTGCTGTAATGTGTATGTCTAATTCAAGTAAAGCTGTCTACTCCAGCCTACACTAGTTATTGATAACACATTCTACGAACCAAGAACGTTCCAGGAAATCTAAACTAGGTTACTGATATAACACTGACAGGCCTGCAGAATAAGACGTAACAAAACGCAATTGACATACTTGATAGGCCGGGCATTAAATGCTCAATGTAGCGGTATGACTTATTCTCACGCATACACTGGCTTTTGATCTTGTCCAGTAAGCCTGATGTTTGTCTGGTGACATAAACAGCAGCACAGCGACAATGACCGACCCGTTAGACGTATACAGCTATTTCTCCTTATACCAGGTCATTTATAGCGTTGATGATTGCGCATTCAGCTATATTCCAGCTATTGTATGGCGGCCTGTACATAAGCGAGGACTCTTCACTGCTGGTGTCGCAAGAAGACGGTCCCGGCGATGACGTGGTGACAGAATGGGTCCTCGGTGTGGCCTGTGACAGTGGATGTGTCTGCTCGTCAATCGTCGACACACGGTGTCCGCACTAATGTGTCGCTGGTGTGTCCCCATGGTCTGTCGAGCAGGTTCCACAGCAGTAACAAAGCGATCTTGAAAATGCTGTCGCACAATCTGACGATCCAGACGTCGGGTGGGGACCCTTGGTCTCCCACTACGTGGTCGGTCATCTGTAGTGTTGCTGGTCTGGTGCCGTTGCTGGAGCCTGCATATGGTCCTCACGTGGACTTGTAACGCATTGGCTACTTGCCGGGCGGTTTGTCCAGCTTGAAATCGTCCAAGGGCTTGGTGTCGCTGATTTCTTGTCAATCCTAGCATGTGGTAGCAATTCAATAACGAATGAATGTTATCCGATCTGGGTGGATTTTTATCTGGCTTTGTTTTTTTATGATCAAATTTAGTTTTTTTCCGGACAAGGTAATGTTAAATTTTAGAAACTTTGACAAAAAATACCCAGATATTTAAATGACAGCTTTTCATGCAATGTAACTTGCGGTGATGTTTCTTTTGCGGTTCACTATATTATGAATATCGTCAGTCTTTTAATCTTTCTCTTTCGGACAATTTAATGTGCAAGTGTAAGCTCTCCAGTCCGAGGGACAAAAGAAGGTTTCAAAATTTGTGAGACAAACTCGTCATTCTACACACATACACACACACGCTCACACTGTCTTTGCTTTACATTTCTCGTCAGTTATGCTCCCTCCTTCAGCGATGATGACTTATCTAGCATCTACTTTTTTCAGCTCTTCTTCATACAGTGACTTGAGAAGTAATGTTTCTAATGTGTAAGCGTTGGCACTATAAATACCTCAACACACCCGTGTGCATGGTTCTATTGTCCTATGTACGATGGCGATCCTAGAACTGTTTCCCTTTCGATTACTCATTCTAAGTACGAAGTAATAGGACCTTTTTCCTTCCAAAATTAGAGTTCATGATTACCTGAAAATATCCATTTAAAGTCAGAAAGTACCCCCCTGTTGGATCTATTTCAGATACGCCATTTTCATTCAGAGTCAGAGCCAGACCCTTGTATCCCATCCTTATTGTAAGAGCTGAGTTATGAAGACCTACAGGACTTGGCTCATTGTATTCACCTAGGGCGTGGATCGTTGCTGATGCTGTCACCCACTTTTTCCACCAAAGAGGTTCGGCACATCTGATCAATTTACGTTGATCCCCGTTTATGCAGTCCAAATGCAGTTAATGAGTTTCCCGATGCGGTATGAAGACAATCTTGGCCATTAGTTTCATTAAGTGCCCATATTCTAGTGCGTTATCCTGATGTTTTGAGTGTGTTTGAATGCTTGAATTATCCCAGATTAGCACAGGACAAGTGGGTAATTAAGTGACTTTGGCTTTACACCTCCTTCAGCAACATTCCAGCAATATTCCGACGGGAACACTAGGAATGGGATTTTCACATTTTACACATGTGGGGTGATCGAACCACGGGCCAACAGCGTGATGAATTATTTATTGAAAAAGGAAGATATGAAGGTATTGCAAGAGAACATAGACTTTGTAGTATTTGTAAAACTGATTGTATTGAAAATGACTATCACTTTTCATGTGTATGTCCAGTGTATAAAGATTTAAGAGCAAAATATCTGAATAACTATTTTGTGAATTAATGACTTGTGATTGTACAGAAACTATTATAAATTCATCAATGTTCATTTATCATGCTATGAAACTAAGAATATGCATGAATTTGTAACACGCCCAATGTACTGTAGGCCTTTGGCCTCATCAGTAACATCAATAAAGCTTGATTGACCCATATATGGGAAGTAAACATCTTAACGTGGGGGTACCCAGGACAACACCATCTTGTAATTACTCCATCAGTTAAATGTCTCTTCGGAAGATTAATTAAGCCACCAAAAATAAAAAAATTGGCAGATACATAAAAACAAAATATGGTCATTTGTCATTTGTCCAAAAATCTAGCGTTCTCGCGGTTTCTCCTTCTCGTGTTTTTTGTACATAGCACTTTTAATCAAAAGCCCACAACGCAAGAATGCGACATTTAGACATGGTGTAAAATCTTGCGATCTCGTATTCTCGTGTTTTGGGCATATTTAAAAGCACGTTCCCAAAGAATATCAATTACAAAATTCCATAGCAAACATCTCCCCAGAAACCAATGGACAAATGAACCTTACATTTCGACCACTAATTTATCTCCTAATTTAACTCGATTATACGTTTGCACACTGTTAAGATGATTGTTCATTATAGTATCAAGGAAACATGGTTCAAATAGATTTCCAGTCACAGAGCAAAATATATATAAATAAGAGTAGTGCATAAGCGTGACACAAGGTAGTGTTCATACATGTATGTTGATTTCAAAGATATGCATAAAAGAATTGTGAAAGAACAGTTTCCAAAAGTTGGTCATAACAATAAAAGTTGTTAACCGGTGTTTTGTCCCTGTTGACATGTACACTGTGCAAAGGCATACATTTATTTTAGCAATATATCTGAACATAATTTCTCAGAGAATGCAATTTATTATCGAAACAAAGCTTAAAATGTTAGCTTTTCAATTCATAAGTAAAAATTAGATGCCATTAACAATTGTGAAAAGAAGCGATAAAACCCTTTCCACATTCATGAGAAATATTTAGAAGAGTCGATTGTATGATTCCGACTATATCATGAACATGTGTTTAAGAATCACTATGAAATAGTGATGATACCAGGTGTTCGCGAATAGATCAGCGTATCGGTGACACCGGTGGCACTCGTCACAGACACAAGCAATGCCAAGTTAACTGTTCACCTAAAACAAACACGGGAACATACATGTATGGTACAAGTCAAAATAGTGTCATTGCATCGGACATCATTTTTGTAAATGATGTGTCAAATTTCGATATGTTATCCACATGTGAAAGCTTTATTGAGGCATTGAATGTTGTAACCTTGATCGAACAACGTCTAGAAAGATTCGAATGACGCTCTTTGAAATCTTGTTGGAAAGGCGTTCTCGATTCAACCTAAAAAGTTGTGAAATGTAGACAGAAGTGATGGAGCTGCTCGACATGAAGGGAAGGGAAAGTTGACTAATGGAAAGTTGAACTCACCCCTCTTCTTATACACTCCTGTGGAGAGTGTTTTGTCACTCAGAATCTGTGAGCATACCTACAAATATGAAAGAGGTGAGGCGGTCTCATTGGTATCCTTTATTTCTAGTTCAGGCGGGTAAATCAGTGGAAGGGAATTAACTATTTGATGATTATGTAACAAGTTAATCTCGCTGATTGTTTGGAATATATTCCTTGCCTTTATGTAATTGTCTGAAGCAGTACTTCCGAAGGATCTCATCCAAATACCTCTATTCCCCTAAATTGCATGTGCTGCAGCCAACAAATTTCGCTATTCCACCCGGTATGCTCTGACCTTGCCCCAAGGTGCCGGTAGAAATAAGATCTCTGCCTGTCATGTCAATGGCATTTGTATACATAACCTCAACGTGTACACCAGAACAGTCCAGTGACCTGTATGTTAATTTGTGTTTGGTCAAATATATGTTGGTGCATAAATCAAGCTTGAGCAAGTGTGTCTTACAGAAACTGTCTGCATCGGATCCTGAATCTGTCAGAACCAAGGTCACGTAGTGAACACGCTTGGTTATATGTACATCCCCACGTCTGCGATGAGGCTTGCAATAGAAGTCAGCAAAGTAAAGGTTTGCTGAGTCATCAAAAACCTCGCTCAGTGGCACTTCTACTCTCGTGTCTCCAAAAGGCGACTTATCTGGGAGAGTACCATCCACAAGTGTTACATTAAAGAAAAGACCTTTCACTTTCCCATTTATTGGACAGCGTGGGTCCCCGCCTTTGCTCTTCAGATAAGGTTCCATGATGTTATTATTGTTCTGTCGAATGTCATCAAAATAGGAGGATGGCTTGTTTCGATAGAGAGTAGACACTATATCAGTAGTGCTTCCATTGCAGTGTTCCTCAGCTTTGCGCATCAGCTTTTTCAGATATTCTGAAATGGGAAATTTAATAGCTACAGCATCGTAACATACTGTGCAGTACTGATCATTATAAATTAATATGAGATGACATTGATGTTTGTAGATTCAAAACGTCACTGCCAGAGAAAGTCTAAGAAGCATGTTACATTCTTTAATTAGCAGTACGTTCAACTGTCAATATATTTGCTTAATGAATTATTTTCAATCAATTTGTTCTGTTGACTAAATTTAGGGAGGAAACATTTGAATAAAAATCTTCAATTTTAATGAAAGCATTACTTTAAGTTAGGAATTGTGCCCTTGTGGCCTGTGGGTATCAGTCTAAAGTTATATGTCGAATCACTCCTATATATTTATGAATACCAAGTGAAACATGAATTTCAATTTTCAAGACATGTTTTTTTACAAACCTTCTTCCTTCGTACAATGCTTGACAGCTTCGACAGTATCATGAATCAAGCAGGTGCATAATGACTAAGTACGAGCGTTAGGCGTTATAAAATTCATTGACTCCCTGAATGTGCCGGGTTAGAATTGTTCTACAGCAACTGCCTACTTGTGACGAGACGAGCTAGTGGATCGGGTGATCAGATTCGACGACTACGTTTCAGCGTACACTGACGACCTGGATCGCTGCTCGCACTATCGATTACTGTATTATCAGATTCTATCATGTTTGGGCTGCCTTCATATACCTAGAATATTGATAAGTGCGGCGATACACACAACACACACACGCACACATCTATTATCTTTACCTCTCTCGTCATTTATGCTCATCCCTCCTTCAGCCATTACGATTTGTCACGCTACTACTTTTTCTAGTTCTTCTTCATGCGGTGACTGGACTAGTAATGGCAATGTGTATATGTTGTATACTATTACTAGATATACACGTGGATCCTAGAACTGTTACTTTCGCTTTCGATTTCGCATTCTAAGTATGAACTAAGATACCTTTCCTGGACTATTAAGAGGTTATGCTTATCTGAACGTATATAAAGTAGGGACATGGCTCCCTAGTATATTTGTCTACACTTGTACATCTGTTCATTCATCTACACCTTTTATGTATGGTGTAAGGATCAGAACCAGTAGTGTTACAGGACGTGGCCGATTGTATGTACCTTCAGCGTAGTTCGGTGTTCATGCTGTCACCCACTGTTTCTACTGGAGAAGGTCCCATGTAGATACATCGGATAAATCACATTCAAGTGTTCATAATCGTTTCCTGTTGCAGTATGAAGAAAGTATTTGTCATTCAGTCTTATTAAGTGGCTTAACGTCTATGTTTATCAATTGTTCAATATAACTAACTAACCCCTATTTATCAATTATTAATTATTAGTTCATTAACTGCTTTTTTATGCCTAGGTATAATTGCCCTAGTTAGCTCCCTTGGTTGATTTTGAATAACCATCATATTCATATCATTGACATGTGCTTTTTGATGTATTCGCAGTAATAACCTACGTGCTAAGGTAGCTTCATGGGTAACCAGTGGCTCCTCAATCCTAGTGAGTGAGTGAGTGAGTGGGTTGGGTTAAACCCCGCTTTTAATGGTATTCCAGTTATATCAAGCCGTGTCAGCTTCAATGGGAGGAAATCCTTAAGTGATGCCTGGCATGTCCTCAACCCGAAAACGAGGAAATGTGTCCATCCTAAATTTCCCAGGCAGAATATGACTTGAATAGTGTTAAAAAGAGCTTAAAATCCTATCCTTGGAATCAATCTGCCCGACAAGAAAAATATAAATTAGTTTTTCATTCTTTATTTTATTAAATAATGAGATAGTGTGTTTTTAATTAAAAACAAAAATATATTTACTTGATATATATATCTAAAATCTCAGAGTAATATAAAACTGCATCACAGATCACAGATCCAAATATACAGCTATACATCAAACCTAATCAGTTTACACAATGTGATATAGTGAGTGAGTGAGTGAGTTTAACGCCGCTTTTAACAGTATTCCAGTTATATCACGGCGTGTCAGCTTAATATGGGAGGAAAGCCCGAAGTGATGCAGGTCACAGACGTTTACCACTTCGGTGAAACCTACGAGCACGGGTATGGTGCTGACAAACCTAGAAACATAATTGGGGCGAACCGGGATTCGAACCCACAATCATAGGTTTCTGGCGTGCCCAAGGGACGAAACTGCACAGCAAATCGCGGCGCCTTACACGACTGGGCTACCCGTGCCCCCACAATGTGATATAAATATCAATATACACATATTGTATCTTTACCCATATATACATATTAGGCAATAAAGTATAAACGAGGGAATCCCAAAAAGGAATCTGATTATCCATTTAATGTAAATAAAAGCGACAAAACCTTTAATCATAGATAATTCTGACATATTGTCAATTCACTCTAGCATCCTTATAACAGGATTGTGATACTTTTGGAAATGGTCTCAATTTTTAATAATCTTAACAACTGAAAAAAATCATTTATAGACGGGGATCGAACCACGGACCTTCAGAATTCCGGGAAGACTTAGTGGTAACACAGTTGCAGAAGTAATAGTCTGAACTGTAGTTGTAGTCGAAGAATGGATAGTGATGAGGAAGTTGTGGTAGTAGCCAATGTTGCAGCTTGTCGTAAAAGGCGACTAATGGGATCGGGTGGTCTGGATCGCTGATCGCTGGATTGCTTGATGCATGTCATCGATCCCAGTTGCGTGGATCGATGCTCATGATATCAATCACTGGATTGTCTGGTCCAAACTCGATTATTTACAGACCGCCGTCATATAGCTGGAATATTGCTGAGTGAGGCGTTAAACAACAAACCAACCAACATACTCATCTTCATTGTCATATTAAACAAAGGGAGCGAGAGTTATGCGATTGAACATAATGTTTTCTTGGTCATTCAAAGTGACATGCATGAAGCAGTATTTCCTTCACTGAAGTAATCACTCACTTTTTTATATTTCGTTGCTCATGTTGTGTATAGGAACCAGTTCCTTTATAAGCTCATTCTCATGATCGCAGGGCTATGGATGCGGCTTTCATTAACACTAAAGTGAATATAACCTTTATTATGTTCCAGCGGACGGGGTGGACGGGGTGTGACTGGGGGGTAACGACATCATGTCGGAAGGTCTGTGGGTGTGGGACAAGTCAGAGACATCTATTCAATACTTCGACTGGGGGAGCGGACAACCGGATGACAGTGGCAGCAAACAGAACTGCATGAGCCTATGGAAACACTTCTCCTACAAACGGGCCGATCATTATTGCACCAATAAGCTTGCGTGTTTGTGTGGACAACCGTAAGAATAAGATTATTGCTCTAAATAGCTAATGAATCATAGATAAAGAAAAGGGTGATATATTTTTGCAGTAACAAAACACGGAAGGCAATGTTTAATTTCGATAAGCACGTTTTCTGTGTGTTTGCAATATACACTAACCGAGTAATCATTTCATGTAAATGTGTACAAGTAAAACAACACGATTAATCTCATCTTATCAACAAAAACGTAAAGCTGGCAAAATTGTCAGACTATATAGAAAATGCAAATACGGTTCATGATCACAATTGACAACAAAAGCCTTTATTTTCACAGAGCAATATAGAATGGAGACGTCACATGCGGAATTATTCACGAAATCACCGTCTTGTGTAGGTGTAAACAACATGCGTATGTCAGATTGTGAGATTGAAATAAATATCTGCAAAAAATGATGTTTTCAAGTTTGTCAATTAAAAATCACAGGGAAAGCATTCACAGTAGAAGGATTTACAAGTCTAGTACCATTTGTCGATGTTGTGTTTGTTTGTTACCCTAAGCAATATGCCACGTTCATGACTACGATCTGTAAAAAAATGAGACTGAACCAGACGATCCGGTGATCGACGTCATGATTATCAATCTACACAATTGATGTATATATAATTGCATCATTGATAATAAAAATTAATGGCATATACGATGGGCCACGACGCACAGGTCGGATTGCCCAGGAAAGTCAATCACTGTTACGATCCCGTTTTCATACATCCAGATCCCGTTTTCAATCTGCCCCTACGACTAGCCGGAGACACGTGTAATCCATAGCCTTACGAAATAATAAGGAGAGGAAACAACTGTCTACTATTAAACGCTGGATGACAGAAGGGTGTGTCTTATTTCGGCTGAACAACGCTTGAAAGGTGGGAAAATTCATTTTAAGCTTTCATGTGTATTCATATCCAGATTTGATTCTCAACATAACACAGATATGTTGATTGGCAGTTTTGTCGTATGCGGCGCTATGGACTTTCTTTCCTAGATAGTTTTACTTCCGAACTGGTGCCACCGGCATCTACACGCGACATTACCTACCACTCACTATCCTGGGGATGCATGTAGACCTTGATGTACAGGTTCTCTACCGCGACATCCCCTATCATTCACTATTCAGGGGCTGCATGTAGGCCTCGATGTGCAGGTTCTCACCCTCGACATCCCCTTCCACTCACTATTCTGGGGCTGCATGTAGACCTCGATGTGCAGGTTCGCTCCCTCGACATCCCCTATCATTCACTATTCAGGGGCTGCATGTAGGCCTCGATGTGCAGGTTCTCACCCTCGACATCCCCTTCCACTCACTATTCTGGAGCTGCATGTAGACCTCGATGTACAGGTTCTCCTTCGCTACACCCCCTTCCACTCACTATTCTGGAGCTGCATGTAGGCCTCGATGTGCAGGTTCTCCTTCGCTACACCCCCTTCCACTCACTATTCTGGAGCTGCATGTAGGCCTCGATGTGCAGGTTCTCCTTCGCTACACCCCCTTCCACTCACTATTCTGGAGCTGCATGTAGGCCTCGATGTACAGGTTCTCCTTCGCTACACCCCCTTCCACTCACTATTCTGGAGCTGCATGTAGACCTCGATGTACAGGTTCTCCTTCGCTACACCCCCTTCCACTCACTATTCTGGAGCTGCATGTAGGCCTCGATGTACAGGTTCTCCTTCGCTACACCCCCTTCCACTCACTATTCTGGAGCTGCATGTAGGCCTCGATGTGCAGGTTCTCCTTCGCTACACCCCCTTCCACTCACTATTCTGGAGCTGCATGTAGGCCTCGATGTACAGGTTCTCCTTCGCTACACCCCCTTCCACTCACTATTCTGGAGCTGCATGTAGACCTCGATGTACAGGTTCTCCTTCGCTACACCCCCTTCCACTCACTATTCTGGAGCTGCATGTAGGCCTCGATGTACAGGTTCTCCTTCGCTACACCCCCTTCCACTCACTATTCTGGAGCTGCATGTAGGCCTCGATGTGCAGGTTCTCTCCCCCGACATCCCGACTGTCCGAATCGTACAATGAATTTTAGCAGTGATTAATTTGGTTATGCAACAGTTTTTTTCGTTTTTGCTGACTGCTTCTGACAAATCTTTAACGATAGATATATATATACATACAACAAAATGCTGTGTTATGTTCATCACACACTCGAGACAGTTAGAGCGATGTTGACTTTGATAAAGAGAAGACATGAGTTGGCCCCACTGTTAATTAATGTTAACTATACACATGTTCCTGATGTATGATAATATAACAGTCCCAATAACCTTGCCCAATACCACAAACAAATAAGCAGTCAGTTCACGCTTCAGCCGAATACAACGTTATGGTACATGGTCAGCATGGCATGATTTTACGGCCTCTTCTGTTTTTCGGCCACAGCTATAAGAATGGAGAGTTGATTACTGATGAGATGACCAGTTGATATGCTGATGCCTATTATAAACAAACATAGACCTGATGAAGAACATTTAACTAAAAACTACCAGGTGCTACCAATTGCAATGCAAATCACATGCACGTTCAATAGATAAAATGATAACATTCCGAATGAATCAAAATATCCCCGTTTATTAACGGATTAACTTGTTAGTCTAGGTATGAGTAATAGTTTATTGTTGAAGCCACATCATTCTCCCATGTCGCCGTGGCAGAAGAGTACATTCGTTAACTTTCCGTGTGGATTTCGCGGGTTCGAACCAGCGACACACGTGTTTCGTGAAATTGTTCAATTATCAAGGTAGATATAAAGGGAGAAAGGCTTCGTTATTTCCGAGTGTTGTTTAACAAAAAACTCACGGACATAATAAACTTCACCTTAAATATTTTTTGAATATATTTTCAACCAATGTCAAAATACTTTTTAACATAAGTTTAAATATATCGCCTCAACGCAACTTATTCATTCCTAACATTGACATGCGTAAAATGAACGTGCTGGATGTGAAAATGACCCATTATTGCTCGGAAAAATTTATATCCATTTTATATACCGGGTTTATACCCAATTTATATACATGTAGTCATGTTCAATGAACTGAATAGTACCTGTGCGTTCTTTTTTTTTGAAGAGGGTATATTATTAATTCTACCATGTGTGTATTCACATAATGTGTAGACAATTTATCAGTTAACATTTGAACCCACTTCTTTTACTAAACGGGGCGGTCGGGTAGCCTAGCGTTTAAAGCGTTCGCTCGTCACGCCGAAGACCCAGGTTCAATTCCCGATATGGGTACAATGTGTAAAGCCCATTTCTTGTGTCCCCCGCCGTGATATTGCTGGAATATTGCTAAAAGCGGCGTAAAACCATACTCACTCACTCTTTTACTAAACACGAGAAAGAAAGAATTGGTGAATCAGGTTGAAGACATCGTGAATCTACCAGCTGCATGGACACATTCATAGTTTACAGTACAACTAGTTCAGTCATAGTAACACTGATCATGCGGATGTGACCATGTCAGTCACTTGAAAATGTATGAAGGCAGGATAATAAATCTGAAGAGGTGGTACAATTGTTACCTTTTGTTAATTGATGTGGACCAAAGCGGTTACAACAGTTCAAGTCTATTTCTGAGTGATATTATGAGAGTGTGTACATTATAATTAATAAATAGAGGATATTTCATGTGTCGAGTGAAATGTCATGTTTCTCTCATCGAGTAACGGGGGAAAAGGATATATTTTTCTCGCGAAAATACCAGTTTTCCACCGTCACGAGCTGAGAGAAACATGATATTTCACTCGACACATGGAATGTCCTATTTAGCGGAACATCTGCTACCGGAAAATATTTTGTTAATTACAAATGTAAAACCTTAAAACGTAAATTATCCCTACCTAACAAGCAGGGGCGTTTCACTAGCCCCTGTACCTGCTACCTAAAAAGTAGTTCCGAGTTTGCAAAATCTTAACCAATATAAACAAAAGTAATAACAAATATGAGGTCACTAAAATTCTTTATCATACATTTGAGAGATGATTATATAGAAAAGCAAGTTAAAAATATATTATTTTCAGAACGCTGTTAGAAGCGAAGGAATACACGGTGGTCAAATAACAAAAATGGTGTTTTGCGAAACGAACAGTCTCGATTGACGAGAAAAACGAGGAAGTTACAGTTTATAACGAAACATTTTCAAGAGAATAACAAACGACAAGAAGCGATGATAACTAAAGGAAGAGTGAGTGAGTGAGTGAGTATGGTTTTACGCCGCTTTTAGCAATATTCCAGCAATATCACGGCGGGGGGACACCACAAATGGGCTTCACACATTGTACCCATGTCGGGAATCGAACCCGGGTCTTCGGCGTGACGAGCTAACGCTTTAACCACTAGGCTACCCGACCGCCCCACTTAAGGAAGAGGTGATCATGAACAGTTTGTGTACGGGCTAGACACATATAAAAATGGGTGACAATTTGAAAGAAAGTAGCTAGCTCTGTCATGGCAATAGTTCCGTAAAAGTGTGATGTTCACTGCAGTGAAATATGAAGTGTTATGTTCACTGCAGTAAAAATATCCCTTTTCCCAACTTCAGTCTTTCACATTGAAATATACATAAAATGATCTAATCATGGTATTTTAGCAGAATGTAACAGGCCAAGGCAAGTCTGACAATGCACATTGTGTTGAACGTTGAATGAGAAAGACTTTAATGGGCACGTTGGCTTTACATATGACACTGTGGGACATCATAAAGAAGTATTATTGCTGATATAATTATGGTATCCTGCTAAAGAACACAATATCAGCTTTTAGATTAAAAACTTCGGGAAAAAGAGTGGGTATTTCAGTGATATCCGTCGTGTCAGCTTACTATGGAAGGAAAACACCAGTGATGCAGAGCCAAGACGTTTGATGGAACTTACGATGACGGGTAAGGTCCTGACAAAGCAAGAATCACATTCAGCGAGAATCTGGATTCGAACCCGTACATACTATTCCATGCTTTAATTAGTCATATATACCTGATACACATGCATTGAATATGTGAACTATTTTACATTAATATATAAGGAAGCAACGTCCTGGTTCTGGGCATATGAGAGAGACGGTTTAAGTCAGCTCCCTCCCCTCAGATACTCTTGTAGACACAGGTGTTATTACAGGCAAACAAAGGTTTGCGTTATTGAAAGAAGAATGAAGATTCCGGGGTAGAATATGTTTTCAGCAACCCATGCTTGCCGTAAAAGGTGACTATGCTTGTCGTAAGAGGAGACTAATGGGATCTGGTGGTCTGGCTCGCTGACTTGGTTGATGCATGTGATCATCGATCCCAACTGCGTGGACCGATGCTCATGATATCAATCACTGGATTGTCTGGTCCAGACTCGATTATTTACAGACCGCCGTCACAGAGCTGGATTTGTGCTTAGTGCGGTGTTAAACAACAAACAAACAAACAAACAAAAGGAGAGCAAACACTGTGTCGGGAGTGACAGGTGTGTAAAACAGTGAGTTGATATGAGAAAATACACCAGTGTAGTCAATATTACTTACAAAAAGTCAAAACAAAAGTGCGCTTCTCAAAATGTGTCCATTTTCGCAGCGATATACATCGCTATTATGTTTTGATCACTGGTAACAATCCGACTGAGGATCGGCAGTCGGGTGACTGCGAGCGACTATACAGTCAAGTCAAGGATTAACGACTATGTCGGATAAACGAAATTAGGCAGTATAAATGTTCGTGATCGAAAATTGGACAACTACACGATAGATAACGATACGAATACGTGGGGAAAGGAAAAATGAAATATTCATATTGTTGTGTTACATTGTCAGCGGAATATGTTTTTTAATCATGCAAACACAAAACTGCTGTTACGGACTGTATGAGTGATCATGATTCAAAATTGACTGATTTTGAAAGTATAGTCTGGAATGGAAGTCGCTAATTTGAAACTGGTGCCGCAATGCTTATGAAAGCTGCTTTCTTAGTGACTAATGCCGATTTCCTGTCAGTAATTTCATTGGTCGGTCAACGTTCGCGAAAGGTCGTTCTGACGTGACCTGTAATGGGATGTCCTCAGCGGAAGCGAGAACTTGTATCCGATTTGAGATTGAAGTAATCTAGGTATGTGATTATTCCTGTTTTGTTTATCTAAAGCAGTAATTGTGTATTAAGCAGAGTGTGCAGCATATATACGAACATTATCAGTACGAACTGGAAGAAAATTACGTGCAGGAGCATTTAAAGCGCTATCGACCAAGGTCATTGCTGAATTAACCTCTTGCAGTCGGCTGACTGTCGATTCTTACCCAGAGTGAAACCGAGTAAACTCAATGATGATGTTTCTTGCTAAGTAAAATAGACGTTTCTTGAAAAGCGCACTTTGCAATTTTGTCATTACTGCAAGTGATATTCCTTATCGGCGGAATGACTTGTTTCACCTTATATGTATTTGCATACATGCAGTTATCTTCGTTGATTAATCATCGCGACATTTCGTGATTCTAGTAAGTGGCGAAGACTTTAATCGTTTCTACTGAATGATTCAAAATACCTCGGGTTAGGTAGCTCTATAAGTTCTACATTCTGTGATCAATTATTAGGTGTCACAATAAACAGGGTGCCCCCGTCGGGATTCCGGGTTATTATAGGTCCTCAGTAACCCAACGGTCGAATGAGGTGAGGAAGTGAATCGGATGGTTATGATCGGTGAGTTTGGTTGACTTTGTCGTACCCCGACAGCAATCCTAGCGCGACGGCCGCTTTGTAATTACACCCTGTCATGATTGGGCATGCAATGTCGCAGTCGCTTGCTCCAGAGTGCCGTTGAACAAAACAAACTGAGGGGTACGACTACCGTAAGTCTATATTAAGGTATGGGAGTTCCGATCACCTTAGCGCTAATACCGCTCTATACAACGGCACCAATATCCCTGGCTGTTCCCGTCCTCGTCTTCAGGTGATCATAGCTGTATACGGACTGCATGTCATCCAGAAACATAGCTGCTGAAGCCATCGTGTCATATTCTACACCAGACTCGGGACGCTGACTTGCTCTACGCAGACAGCTGTAGTTATTAGTATTCATGCTCTCGATATCACGTCCAGGTACCTCATTATGCGATGTTGGCAATGTACCAGTGTCATTGTCTGTACAAGACTTGGGACGCTGACTTATCCTACGTATGTGTTCGTAACTGTGACGGTCACCTTTCTGGCTACAGCATGTATATGAGACGATATGCTGTGATGGATCCGCACGTAAATTGAATGTAACTGTGTTGTAGTTATCACGAGGTGTGGAAAGCAGATTCTGACGACCCAGATGGTCGTTGGTGTAGGAACTACTGCTCGCACAACCGTGTGGTAGGCTATTGGTCGACGGATCGGTGAGTACTTGAACAGTGTCGTAGTTATCTCCAGACGATGTGGTAGTCACAACTTGTCCATGTGCTGGTTCTGAAGGACGTTTTGCCAGATCTTGCAGTTCATGTATGGTGATGTTTTCGGGATCACTTGAAAGCCTGAAAAGATTCGAAGAATTGATGCATGATTGACCTTCTGGATAGGCGCATGAAAAGTATGTTGCATAATGAATATTCGTCGTGTTGATCAAGTACTAGCTTAGAAATAAATGCAAATATAGGATAGCAAAAAAAAAAAAAATGTTCGAAAGACGGGCAGACAACAGAATTTCAGTAACAGGCCACCAGCTTATAATACATAATTATAGCATGAAGAATCACGCATGCGGGAGTACTGTATATGAATATAACACTTTCATTCATGAAACAAAGTGTTTGTTGTGTCTTATATTTGCATTTCTGGTGTACCCCGCCGTGATATTGCTGGAATATTGCTAAAAGCGGCGTAAAACCATACTCTCTCACTCACTCTTATATGTGTAGGCTTTTGCTAACAACACAACCGCATATTATGAAGGACTATATCATCTCCTCTTTGCGTTAGCTGTGTGAATTTCATAATTATAAGATTATGGATATCCAGGGTAATCTTTCGAGAGGTACATTTTTCTTATAGTGGCATATTGTTCTCATGTGAATATCACATGGTATTCATCTCCAATTTAATTCAAGGTTTTTGAGAAAACTCCGTGCACTCCAACAAGTGACTTTAACATTAAGAGCTTTTGACGAGGTGACTGTGCGAGCCAATATTTCACTGATCTGGTCAAAAAGAGTCTGCTATACTCCCAAAGTACAAAATTATATTTGGTCAGTTTAAATTAATTTGTTGTACATATGTTTGCTCAAACTATAATATTTAATATTAATCGTTTCCGAATCGTGTTCCTTGTTAAGTAATTGTGACAATTAACTCTATCATGTTTACGTTTGCTAAAAAAACGAACTGACAAAGAAACTTCTAGTCTATCGATGGCTCAGACAAAGATGTAAATCCCGTCTGATCATGAGATCCCTTCTGAACAAGTCCATTGAATACAATGACCTTTTCGCCTTTACTTGAATGTATGTCAAATGAACTGGGTGTTGTGTTAAAATGTACAATCAGGATGTATTCGGTATTAACTAAATAAACATTGTAATGTTAAAATGAATTACAAAATTACCACACTGCATTATGTGAACATCGTATGACACAATTAACAATCAATGTTCATCTTATCAATATTTCCTTACAGAGATGCTACCTCTTTTTCTCCTAGACAACAATTTGCCGTTTTCTGCGAAACAGATATCGATATTTCTGTTCCATTAGTTGAAAACCCAAATTTAGAAAGGACCTTATTTAGGATGCTAAACTAGAACAAACTCACCATCGATTTTAAAAAGAACAAACTTGTATTACGTCCTTGTTATATAACTGCTACCAACGATCATAGTTTATCACACTATACATATTCATTTTACTTCCGGAACTTTCCCGGTCTGTTTATTTCATACATTTGCATACAATTGAGACCCGTGAAAATATCGGGTAGGATAGGTCTTCAGGAACACATTCTTGCCGTAACGATGCATGTCCTAAGAGGCGACTAACGGGATCGGGTGGTCAGGCTCACTGACTTGGTTTATGCTTGTCATCGTATCTTGATTAGCTCTTTTTCCACAAGGACTGCTGGTGCAGCTTAACATTGAAGTCACTCTGAATGAGGCAGTAATACGTAGGAAATCATAAATTATGAAGATATTTGGAAAGTATGTGTTGAAGCAACAAATCAATGTTATTTCTGTCCACAAACCCTTTACTTGTGTAACATATATGACCACAGTCATAATTGTAAGTCGGGACAGAACCTAGTAGGGGATTCATATTTGTCAATTCCGTTGCTACCTGTTCTTACTTGCCATTACAGCTGAATGAATCTTTCTTTCTTTCCCATCGGACCAAGCTAACCATGACATTGTTTGGTTTGACATTCACGCGAACATGCTGTATTTTTGTTTGTGTTTAATAGAATATATTCAATCAAGCCAAGCGGCAAACACAATTGAAACAAGGAAAAATCTATTTATTGTTTCCTGTAGAGGAAATAATCATGTTCAGAGATAGGACAACATGATATAAACGTAGAGACTTTATCATTCTCTTGGACTGTATAGTTTCTACATGCATCAGTAGAGCCAACATAGTGTTTTCATTTTGTCACTCACTCATTATCGAGTCACACAATCTAACTTCCTCCTATACATCGGCTTCATTGTGATAATAACAATGCCATATTTAGACTTGTCACGAACACAAAATTTAATGTTTTCGAATGCTATCAAATTTGTATTATCATTACTGAACCTTTTTACTCCTGTCTCCCATGTATAACAATGCGATTTCTTTGCCCTGGAAATAAAAATCCCCGTCGAAATCCATGTAATCACATATGTGCTATGGCATATGTTTACAAAGGTAACTCAGATGTTATCATTATTTTTTGTCATATAAAATAATTTAACACGGTCATTTTCGCTTTAGATTTAACTCTGAAAAATGTATATGAACACTTTCATTACTTTCATGCAATTGAATGTGAACTCAGCCCTCGTCTCGTAATTTTACGTATACTTTCCAATTCTAGCAGCTCCAGCCTTTGGTGTCTTCATTTCACAACTTTTGAGGCACAATCGAGCATGATCTATGCCTAGGGAGAGGCAATGGTGTCACAGCAGCTCGGTACATTGATCAAGTCTTGAGACCACACACCATACCTCATTTGGCACGTCGCCGCAACCACGAGTTTCAGCATGATAACGCCCGTGCCCATACTGCGAGAGCAACAAGAGACTTCCTCCAGCAGAATGGCATCAAAACCATGCAGTGGCCTGCCCTCGGTCCATATTTAAATCCGATTGAGCACGTGTGGGACGAGATTCAGAGACGGCTGAATGACGCCCGACCCAGGCCGACAACTGCAGCTGAGCTGCGTCAGGCGTTCCTCAGAGTGTGGGCTTAAGTGCCTATCGCCTTCATCAACCGCCTCATCCATTCCATGTATCGACGTTGCACGGCAGTCATCAATGCACATGGCGCACATACACGATACTGACTGGTGATGCCATTTCCTCAGAGAATAGTGTTGTGTTTCAATTTAAGAACATTTGACACTTTGATTTCAACCTTGATGATCAGTTTTGCCAAGTTTCATCTTTTTAATATGTCTCAAGGTATGTTTACAGTGTTTGGACGAATAAGGTTTCTCATATATCTATCCATTGTCACGTTTCTTTTGCGGTTCAGTATATTTCACATGACAGTTCTGGTACAAAAATTCGTTATTCGACACTGTTTTGTGTTTTAATATCATACATTTTGATGTGCAAGGACGTTAATAGTTTTTTTTTTATCACGTTCATGACTTTATTAAAGATTATATAAAGTTAAAACTATCAACACCGTTTGGCCTCTGAGGTTTTGCAGATTTGTCTCCCTTTGACCCTTAACGTCTTAGGTTGTCAGTCTTAAGTTTTGAGTTTTAAGTTTTGACTTGACATATGCGACAAAGATTTTAAATAGTGTAAATCTTTCGGCATAATAAATTCGTTATGGTGTCTTTAGTTGCCGTATACGGTGTCATATTAGGTTAGCAGAAACGGTGGTATGCTCGTGTAACAGGTGTAACAGGTGCTGTTGTATATTCGTGTGACAGACGCTGTGGTATACTCGTGTAACAGACACTGTGGTATGCTCGTGTAACAGATACTGTGGTGTATTCGTGTGAGAGACACTGTGGTATACTCGTGTAACAGACACTTTGGTATGCTCCTGTAACAGGTACTGTTGTATATTCGTGTTACAGACACTGTGGTATACTCGTGCAACAAACTCTGTGGTATACTCGTGTAACAGACCCCGTGGTATACTAGGGTTTTAGACACCGTGGTATACTCGAGTAACAGACAACTTGGTATACTAGGGTAATGGACACCGTGGTATGCTCGGGTAACAGACACCGTGAGTGAGTGAGTGAGTGAGTTAAAGTTTAACGTCACATCGGCAATATTTCAGCCATATCGTGACGAAACAAAAGTTGACATGAACAATATATTTTAAACTGCATACAATTCTGCCGACGAAGGGCAGTATAATAAATAGAATATCACAGATTCACATAAAACTAGTCAGAGAATATGTAAAAAAATATTAACATTTTACAACACAACATAAAAACAGGCTGTAGATCACCAACAACTGAAGGTAGATCACCACGCCAGGGTTCATTGGGACTTACAGTACTTTAGCTACCTGCATGGACCCCAGCAGGATTTGGTATACTAGGGTAACAGACACCGCGGTATACTTGGGTAACAGACACCGTGGTATACTAGGGTTACAGACACGGCGGTATACTTGGGTAACAGACACTGGTATACTAGGGTAACAGACACCGTGGTATATTGGTGGTATGCTCGAGTAACAGGTACTGTTGTCTATTCGTGTGACAGACACTGTGGTATACTCGTGTAACAGACACAGGTATGCTTGTGTAACAGACACTGCGGTATGCTCGTGTAACAGATACTGTTATATTCGTGTAACAGACACTAAGGTAGCTTGGTGTTACAGACATTGTGGTATACTCGTGGAACAGACACTGTGTTATGCTCGTATAACAGATACTGTTATATTCGCGCAACAGATACTGTGGTATGCTCGTGTAACAGATACTGTGGTATGCTCGTGTAACAGATACTGTGGTATATTCGTGTGACAGACACTGTGGTATACTCGTGTAAGAGACACTGTGGTATGCTCGTGTAACAGATACTGTGGTATATTCGTGTGAGTGAGTGAGTGAGTGAGGTAATGCTTTACGTCACATCGGCAATATTTCAGCCATATCGTGACGAGAAATTAGACATGAAATATACATATATTTAAACTTTATAAAAATCTGTCATCGAAGGACAGTATGAGAACTAGAATATCACAGAAAAGATTTAAAACTAGTTGCGGAACATTTAAAAGCATTAAGTATTAAGGAACAACACAATATAAAAATTGGGCTAGAGATCGTCAGTAACTAAAGGGAGATCACCACACCAGGGACCATGGGGACTTACAGTACCTTTGCTTCCTGCATGTACCCCGGCAGGATTTACACCACCCCTTCAGTCGCTGGCGATTATATGCAAGTTTAGCCATGGAATAAAACTAACAAAGATACTACGATTAAAAGTCTGGTATGCAGAAAAATACTACGAATGGTGTGGGACTTACATACCCTCTTAGGGGGACAATAATTTTACGCTACTTCAACCCCCCTCGAGGGTACAGCCAGTATATTCGTGTGACAGATACTGTGGTATACTCGTGTAACAGACACTGCGGTATGCTCGTGTAACAGATAATGTTATATTCGTGTAACAGACACTAAGGTAGCTTGGTGTTACAGACATTGTGGAATACTCGTGGAACAGACGCTGTGGTATGCTCGTGTAACATATACTGTTATATTCGCGCAACAGATACTGTGGTATGCTCGTGTAACAGATACTGTGGTATGCTCGTGTAACAGATACTGTGGTATATTCGTGTGACAGACACTGTGGTATACTCGTGTAACAGATACTGTGGTATGCTCGTGTAACAGATACTGTGGTATATTCGTGTGACAGACACTGTGGTATACTCGTGTAACAGACACTGTGGTATGCTCGTGTAACAGATAATGTGGTATATTCGTGTGACAGACACTGTGGTATACTCGTGTAACAGACACTGTGGTATGCTCGTGTAACAGACACTGTGGTATACTCGTGTAACAGATACTGTGGTATGCTGGTGTAACATATACTGTGGTATATTCGTGTGACAGACACTGTGGTATAAACGTGTGACAGATACTGTGGTATATTCGTTTAACAGACACTGTGGTATACTCGTGTGACAGACACTGTCGTATACTTGTGTAACAGATACTGTGGTATATTCGTGTGACAGACACTGTGGTATATACGTGTAACAGACACTGTGGTATACTCGTATAACAGACACTGTGGTATGCTCGTGTTACAGATACTGTGGTATATTCGTGTGACAGACACTGTGGTATATAGGTGTAACAGACACTGTGGTATATTCGTGTAACAGATACTGCGGTATATTCGTGTGACAGACACTGTGGTATACTCGTGTAAAAGATACTGTTGTATGCTCGTGTAGCAGATACTGCGGTATACTCGAGTAAGAGACTGTCCGCGCAATGAACAGTCATCACAAGGTCTGCCATATAAAACTTACCCGCGGCTACAGACTGTAACGACAGCAACGACTACAAGAAGCATCAACAGCCCACCGCCCACACCGCCGGCGATTTCAACAACTGAAACACACATATATTTTCAATTACCTTTCTTGTTGACGGCCAATATTATGTTTAACACAGGTGTGAAGGTGGATGTTTTTAATACAGTTCATAACACGTGATATCATACATAATCCAATCACAACGCACCACTTCTCACAAGTTAGATTCCCGAGTGGAACAGGTGGAGCACACGTCTTTTTGTGTATCGCTGTTATGTATGGTGAACATGTCAATGGCTGTTCCCCCGGGGTTTAACATAGATGTAGATGGTTATTATTATTCAACAGCACTGTTCCATTTTGCCCTGTTTTTACCAAGTTTGCATGAATTCAAACTGAACCGGGGCGGTCGGGTAGCCTGGTGGTTATAGCGTTCGCTCGTCACGCCGAAGACCTGGGTTCGATTCCCGACATGGGTACAATGTGTGAAGCCCATTTCTGGTGTCCCCCGCCGTGATATTGCTGGAATATTGCTAAAAGCGGCGTAAAACCATACTCACTCACTCACTCAAACTGAACCATTTCATGATATTTGAATTTCGATCATAGATGGTTGCTACCGGTGGAGCAGGACACGCTCACCTTTCCGCGAACACCGGGTGTCATCATTATTGCTATGTGATTCATAAGCATAGGCTAATGATACAGTCGGACTGTACAATGAATTATAATTTTAGCACAGTTCCTTTTCGATGATTATGTAAATGGTTTTATCGCGTTTATTAATAATCAAAGATGGATGATCTTTTTTGCACCGTTTTTTGCGTTCGGTTACGCCGTGTTCTGTAATGTCAAGTATAATATATCTACTTAAAAGCTGCAAGACGTATGTAACGACACCTATCATTAGTGTATGTTGATACCTTTTCGTTATATTATCGCAAATAACCCTGCATGTATGGGAAGTTTCGTTGAGTACACTAGGTTAAGATTATTGATTGAATGAAACAGGAAGCTATCTACTGTTCAAGTTGTAACTTGAAACGTTTACGAGTTGTAATTACGTTGTCGGTGACATAGCATGGATAATCACGTAATCTGGTGATCTGGGCATCCGAGATATAGCATACGCCTATAGACCGTGTTCTGAGTGTTTTATGATTAAAGCCACGTTCAGCAATATTCAAGCGGCGGCTTGTAAATAAGGACACCTTTCAAACAATAATTAGTATTATGAAGAACGTCCTACGCCGCCGATCGCGAGGACCATGCCGACACCATCCTATCCATCTTGTCCCTCTTAAGGATCTGCCAGTTAATGATATTTTTGTTGGTCTATGGGTTTGTTAGAGGTGGAACACTTTTGTACTGAGATATTATATTAATGTAAAGTAAGCATCCTCAACAAAATTTTCAGGATCTCCATGGGACATTTTATTGTTTTTCTTTTTAACGTTCGAGGCATGATTTCCGGGGACAAAAGTTTTCTAAATAATCCCAAGCACATCTCCAGAATATCAAATGGCCTACCATTTGCGACATAGCTCTATGCTATTGGGATCAAAATATTTTTCCAAATGGATCAGGGAAGTTATGTTGTCAATAGTCGATTACAATGTTCTTACCAGGGCGAGAAGTATCCTGCTTGACGTTAAGGCTTGAACCTGTCGTGAATGCAGACGTCGGCGTATTTTCAGATACAGGTTCACCGCTGTAGGCGACATTTGTAGTCGTTGTACGATGGGTACCAATGCATACAGTTCTTATAGTTGATGCTGAAATAGAAGAAGACCTGCTGCCAAAAGGTGTCCTAAAACTGATATGTGCAGGCTTAATTGCTCATGAAACATAATTTCCAAAACATGAATATTGTAAAGATTACATTCTCATATTCTTAGGGAAGCGACATGCTGGAAGTGTTACATGGGGTAAAAGAGTGCGGCCTCTTATAGATATGTGATCTGTTTGCAATTGGGTTTGGTTGTCTTATAATTAGTCACCTTGGATCACGAGAATATTTTATATTAAATATATCAAATATATTTGATGGGATTCATTTTCTTAGTGATCAGTGACATGATCCAATTATGAAATATCTGGTTCACGAGTAGACATAATAGATCGTGAGTTATGCTTTCTTTAGTGTATTTTAGAAACAAAACACTAGACCGTCATGCCCTCCTACCAAAAACACACATTTTCATGAAAATTGTGTGAGTGGTGGGTGCTTACGGTATGGCGGGATATGTTAACCGTTGTCGCGAACACCTGGTGTCATCACTGATTGTCATTAAATTATCTATATATCTTTCATCACTATTTTGCCTTTGACGCTCAATGGAATTTGTTTCGGTATCTAATCTGACTGATTTTGCTGTTGTGTTGACGGTTTGAATTATGACCGACATACATATCATCACAAGATCCTTTAAATTTAGTTTATACATGTACCTGGTGTCCTTGTCTGTACCTTCAAGCATTTACTGACATTCGCAGTGTTGAAGGTGAACGAAACCACATAAGTACCATGTGGCACACAATTGTGTTCATAAACTGTCGTTGTACAGTTTCTTGTCGAACCACCTGGAACCGTCACTGTTCCTCCACAGGTAGGAGAAAGGGTAACGATTGTAAATGTGACCAGTCCTCCATCACCGGTCATTGTCAAATTACAGTCACACCGCTCTACATTTCCCGTCGGTGAGGCATGCAGGTGGAAGTTTAATACTGGTTCTGTTGATCTAGCTCTTTCGTCACACATCTCGATCTCTGTAAAACAGCGTTGGTAGTTTTAACGCATTGGTAATTTGAGTGAGTGAGTGAGTATGTTTTACGCCGCTTTTAGCAATATTCCAGCGATATCACGGCGGGGGACACCAGAAATGGGCTTCACACATTGTACCCATGTCGGGAATCGAACCCAGGTCTTCGGCGTGATGGTAATTTGATGACACTTCAGATTCATATTCAGTGGTATAAGCGGTGGTAATGTAAAGTTGTGATGAAGTTACAAATGTTCCATGTGATTGTAATAATGATATTGCTATGCTATCAGAAACGTGTAATATTATATATTCATATTTAGGAGTTTTGTTACCTGCAAAATCATTGTCCCCTCCACATGAGACCACTGTAAAGACAAACATATTTTATGACAAGATTATTGTGTGTGGCTGTGCAACAATTGTACATGCATGTAAAGTGATATATATATTTTCTTCTGCTTTGCTCATAATAAAAAGTAGTTACAAATTGTGTTTCAACTATGTTTGAATTAAATATTATTTGCATACATAATACAGTAATACATATAAATATGTACATGTTACAGTATGTTTCTATGTTTCATCAAAGCCTTTAAAATGATTGGTACGGTAAACTAAATGTCCTTTTACACAATATATCCTGGTTTATATCTGGTATGAATACCTGGTATCATAACGATTTATAGCGATACATACACATGAGTTTCCAAGTTCCATCACGAACCATGGACGTTGGAGTAATTTTTCTTTTTCATGAAAGAAATGTTATGATGTTTTAGAAAATGTAAATGGAACCTTAAATGGGAGATGTTTTCCCCATATTTCGCATCCGCAGAGAAGAAATCATATAACGATGCTGTCAAAAAGCCGCAATTGACATTCAAGTAATAAGACTTTAATTTCCGTCCTTGACATAGCTTTAGTTGCTTGTTCTAATAACATTTGCTTCATTATAGTGAATTATTATTTTTTTAAAAAGCATTTATAAGAATTAACTTTCACCAAAACATCATGACCAATTATACTTATAAACATGTTGTTGTTTTTTAATACAAATAATTTATTTTGTAAAAGTTAATGCTTTCTAAAAATCCACAAACGCACGAAATAATTTCTTTTCTACAGCTTTTAATAATTCCCCATTATTTTTAAGGATCGGGTTGACATAAAACCTTATAACATTTTTTTTCTGGGAACGTATTGTCCGGCGTTAACATTTTATTTTCAAATACTACTACCACTGCTTTCTCCACCATTACTCATAATTATAATCTTAAAATCGTCGGTCATATGAACAGGAAACTTGAGACTAAACTTGAACATCTTTTTAGTCTGTTGCAGACATTGCGAACACACAGATGTCAACAATAAGAATTATTGTTTGATTGTTCTTACTCGCCGATTGGCGCACTTTAAATATGCATCTAATTATTACTATGTCACGGGGTCATTATTTCGCTCGTGCCACGTCTAGTGACCTCATCGCTGCCCGGTTTTGATTCCGAAACCTCTCGGTAAAGTCCGGCGGTTGTACAGTGTCATAACATTTTGTGTCAGGGAATAAGTGTCCCGATTATTTCATTCTCTTGTGATTTAATGTCACTCTCATACCAAAAATTGACTGGATGCATGTGATATCCCACATCTCCGCTACCTTATTTTTATTGTGAAAATGTTTTGTAACAACGATTTCCAAAATTAGGGGAATTTATATGTACACTCAGATATTTCTCACGTAGTTATGATCATTTTTACCTCATCAATAACTGTAAATAGCTTGTTCTAAATGGTAAATGTTACCGTTGGAATGTTTATTTTCGGCGCTTTATTTTGATACTTACATCTTCAGAATAGATGTAGTAGTTAACTATAGTTTGCTATTCGTGTTTTCCCCATGTTTGGAAACACACGTTGGCTAAGCGCCTCAATCTATTGTATTCCCCGGCTGCCCAGGAGAGATTGACCACACAGAGGTCCGCACACAGTATATTTATACTTCTGTCAGATTTTGTAACTTTGCTCCCCAGGATTCGTTAGGGGTCGTTTGTACGGGACGATATACTACTGGGTGGTCACGTTCGAAACTCAGGTTTTGTTAGTTAGCGGTTACGGACACTTTTCGATCTGGTATTGACATACTCTTGTTGTATTGGGGGAAGTAGTTATGGTTTCCAATACTTACGTTTTCTAGTAATCCGTGGATAACCAACCTCCCCGTGATTGTCTAGTAACATGTATTTGGGAATTTTAGATTTACTTTTTAATTTTACTCCTAGCTCAGTCAAAGTGACTGAATCTTTAGTCTGTTAGACTAGTTTGATATTCAGACGTTCTCGTCTATTTTTATAATAGACTTAATTTATGGTAAAGCCCTCTAAGTTTATTTTCCTTTATTAAACCCAGTCGAGGTTATTCACTCATTCGCGAAATCTAATGAAGACATATTTCCCCACAACACCTTTTTTTAAATTACAAGATTTCGTTTTACCCTATTTTAAACCCATTCGCTCCTTAACACTGTCGATACATAAGTGCACATGTACCAACTCGTGTATGCTGGGAGGTCTGAACGCTCTGCGATATTTCGTTCCCTACCAAGAGTTAGCGAGTGTGCCATACCCACATCACCTAATTGTATTTTGGTACCTTGTGGGGAGAAATTAGGCGATCTGGGAGGACACCATACGACCCAATCGTTTCATCGGGATATGAGTTGCGACAGCTGTTACATTTTTCTGCATGATTCAAAGGGATGAATTTAATAATAATATGAAGATCTTTTAGAGTGTTAACAACGTGATAGAGGAAGTACGCCTACCTGTTGACATTTATCCACACCCCGCTTTGTCTGGACAACCCAACTCGTGTTGTAATGACTCCCAAAAGTTACATATATATATTATTCGTCCTCCGTTTATAAGTATGTCTAACTCGTGAACTTTATTATTATATGTAGATGGTCTCATAAAATCTTGCGAAAAGGCTCCTGCTAAAACAACAAATACTGCAAAGGACGATTATCGTGTTCATTCATGCTTGCACTTTTTAAGTGTGAAGAAACAACATTTTGAAACGAGGAATGCGGAGACTGAATTGAGATCAACACGGATGTATGGAATTTAATCAAATTTGATAGTATCGATTGTCAATTTGTCAGTAAGCGTTGTGTTCATATCTCGGGATTTATTACGGTTAAAGACATTATTGTTATCTGTAACCGGACGTATTTCAAGTGACCCATATGGTCATGAGCGTGAGTGGGTTTGGTATTACATTGTATTTAGCAATATTTCAGCAATGGACTTGACAGAATGTACCCATGTCGGGAATCGAACCCGGGCCTTCTGCGTGACGAGCGAACGCTTTAACTACTGGGTCACCCAACCAAAACCTCTGACTCTAAGAGTGAGTGAGTGAGTATGGTTTTACGCCGCTTTTAGCAATATTCCAGCAATATCACGGCGGGGGACACCAGAAATGGGCTTCACACATTGTACCCATGTCGGGAATCGAACCCGTGCCTTCAGCGTGACGAACTAACGCTTTAACCACTAGGCTACCCGACCGCCCCCTGACTCTAAGAAAGAAAGCGTACATAACTACCTCTAACGTACTACAAAAAATTGATATTACAAAACAAAGTCAAAGAGGTAGAATCATACAACTTTCATATCATATTCGATGCATGTATTGTACAGAATCCACGACTAAAAATAAATATTACGAGCACTTGGCTTACTCATCACTAAGTTATCAACACAGAACAATGTAATTTCAAACTGAAGTGATGTAGTCGTGTCGAATAGAGATCATATACATATGTTAAAGGTCTCTGTTTCCAAACGCCACAATTTGGTGTGCAGGTCTCTTAGACATGTCGGAATAGCATGATCGTTGGTTCAAACACTAGTATATTGATCCGGTAGATAAACATAAAAGCTCCTATGGGGTGGAAGCTGGAGCTTGAACTAAAGCCAATCTCGCATATACATGTAAACTTAGGCAACCGTGGGCGCTGACATTCAGTTATTCTATATCCTGCATGAACAGGTTAGTAAGCATGCCCTCCTAGGACAAACAGAGTTCACATAACAATAATACAGTGAAGTGAAGTTTAACATTACCCGTCTCGATCATATCCAGAAAAAGAAACCAACCAAGTATGACACAGAGACATCTCTTCCTGTCCATAACTCCGGAGTGGAATAAAACATGTCATGGGCGTCACAAACCATATGTATATTCACGTACTTCCTTTTATCATACAATGGGTAGGTTTCTCGGCAGGATTAAGCCAACGGATAAAAACGATATCCGTTGGGGTCATATGCGGATAGAGATACAAATATCAAAGGTCAAGTAGGGACTACTTTCACTGTTTATAAACAAACATGGCGTCGCCCTCGTCATTTGGCGATCGAGTCAGAATTAACCATCGGGAATCTGGATAAACTACAGGGATAATTGCTATCATTATCAAAAGAACAGTCTAATACACTGAAAAGCAGTGTCTAACTGTGACGTAGCTAAGGCATTTTATAAGTTTTGTCAACTTTGGAGATATAAATTTCGAAACAATTTTGCGAGGGCACTAGGCCTAGCCAAGCGGGATCAGTAGCCATATCTGTGCTTGAAGCCGTCTCCGCAAATTAAAATAGTTGGATGTGGCAAAAAATATGTTTGAATTGTTACCTTGTTTCGGTTTGTCGCTCTGTGTACATCTGACTACACTTCTTAACGTTATGACAGGACAGACCGACTGTCAACAACGTCTGACCATGGCCGTGACGTCTCATAGACTAGGGTTAGAGTAGCTTCCCTTTGACAAAGGGCAGTTACTCTAGCGGACAGACCGATGGATTGTCGCGAAAGGCAAGTAAAAACAATTGTTGTTTTGCGTATATGTTGCTTCGCCACTGTATAAGAAACAGATTTCAGTTGGAACTATATTGGCTACTGTCACTGTCCGACTGACACATCACCTACCCTGTGACGTAATAAATATTAATGCGCGCATTCCAGGAAAACTCGCAATGTTTAGGTAATGTTTGTGAGTGAGGGGAAGCGATTTTTCAAGGACAGAATTGAAGAATGACATTATATGATAAAGAGGTTATCACGCTTGTGTGTTTAGGCATGGTAAATATCCTGTATTAGGAATAAACACTATGTATTTAGCTCGCCAAGGCTCGCTAAATACAATGTTTATTCCTAATGCAGGATATTTACCATCCCCAAACACACTCCCTTGATAACCTCTATGTCTGTAGGCTACGAAGAGGTCAACCCACATGTAACAAGGCTTACATGTGTTTCACTCAAAATTAATTTATTGAGATAAGCAAAACACACAGAAATGTATTATAGCATACAAAAGGCATTGCATATATACTCTGCAAAAAACAGAAACTCACAAATGACTTTAGATGTATATTTTAAATATCATATAAATAATCAACAGAGGGTAATCAGCTTTTCAAACTTGGCACACATCATTATCATTGACCCAGGCCCCCGAGAGTCCAGAACTGACTGGCATATTCGTCCCATGGAAGCAACCAGATCCCGAATTGTGGCATGAGGAATGTTCACCAACTCTGCCTGCAGTGCTTGTGCCAACTGTTGGTGGTCATATGATTGTTGCTGACGTGCACGATGTCGTTGATCAAGTGCATCCCATAAATGTTCGATTGGGTCGAAATCTGGAGACATGGAGGGCCATGACGGGGCCTGGATGTTGTGATTCCTGAAAAAGGCTGTTGCAAGTCTCGCCGTGTGAAGTCTGGCGTTGTCATTATGTTCGGTTGATGCATAATAGGAAGGGCGTGTGGCCGAAGAATCTCATTCGTGTAACGTTGTGTCGTTAAATTCCCCAGAACTTACACCGAGTATGTACTACCAGTGTAGGAGATGGCTGCCCACATCATCACACTGCCACCACTAAATCTGTCCACTTCCTGTATGCCGTTTCGTGCATAACGTTTCCTATGACGCCTATAAGCACGTCGTCTACCATCCTTACGGCGAAACACTGAACGTGTCTCGTCACTAAACCAAACATGTCTCCATCGCAGTCGTGGCCATAGTCTGTTTTCCTGATACCATTGAACGTCGCAGCCAACGATGCAGGTCCGTCAAACTGACACCTCGAACTGGTCGTCTAGCGTAAACAGTTCCTCTCTGTCTGGCCTGATATCCTACGCAATCCTGGTATTGTCGCACGTGTAGAGGTGGCCTTGGTTGTTGTTTCACGCAAGTGACGTATACGTAGCCGTATGAATCTGTCCTGTGTTCTGGTTGTTACGTGGTCGACTGGATCTGGGAAGGTCCCGTGGTGTCGCGTGTATATGATAACGGTTCCACAGTCTTGTAATGGTGCTTGGTGCTAAGTAGAAGGAACCTGGCTACAGCGATGATTCTCCGGTTTGCAGTCGGCCGATATCGTTGTTGCGTTGGGCTTCCGTCAGTCGTTGCATGGTTTTGCTGTCCATTTGCTGAAAAATTGTGATGGCATACAAATTTAAATGAAAACCCAACGATTGGATAGCCCCACAAGTGATGTTGCACGTGCATGTCATGTTGGTGTGTTTCGGCTCTAGGCTCTCACGTGGTTGTGTTTTTGCGATTTTTCCAATTCTGCAGCACCTCACTTTTTTCACACAAATTAATTTCAATCCATGCTGAAATGACGAATTCATTTTTTGGTATCATTTTTGTATGGATGTCGGCAAAAGTCAGAAATGTACTTTACTGCTTTTGCGTTTCTTTTTAGCAGAGTATATTTGAACCGTATGGATGTCAAGTACACAACACACGCACACGCACACAAAATATATTATCTTTTTCCGAGGCAGTTATTTTATGATTGCGATCGTCAACATGTTGATTCTAGAATCGCTGCGTATAAACATGTTCTTATGTTCATTTCAGGGGGCTGTCAGGTAGCTATAGCCTAGTAGTTTTCCCGACATGGGTATAATGTGTGAAGCCCATTTCTGGTGTCCCCCGCCGTTATATTGCTGGAATATTGCCCAAAGCGGCGGAAAACCATACTCATTCACTCACTCATACTTTTCTAAATGTGCTAGTTCGTGTCGGTGGCCTAGTCTTCTAAAGCGAGTCCCAGATTTGCCCAAATGACCTTTTATTTGTTGGTATCATATTTGTGGTCGTAAATTCCCAATGAGGTAAACATCACGTTTGTTATCCTCCCACGTTAACCTACATGGTGTAATTTAACTTAAAACACCAACACCTAATTATCCTAAATTATTTACTCATTTATAGTCAATTATCATACAAGTTTGCGGTGTACACATACACTTCTGTGCACAATTACTTACCTTTACCTTCCTGGACTTTCCGCATGTACAGGTAGGTGGGGGGTAGGACGGCATACCCCCTGCGCCAGGTCACACAAATATACACAAGGGGTTATATAGTTGATATGTGTAACTGGCACAACACGTATCTATATGAAGAATACATATTTGTTTGGAGAATGTCATCGAATTAATTGTGCATTAACACCACAGACCAGACTTATAGATACAATATTAACATAAGAATGAAAACTTTATTTTATAAATGTGACCTTAACCACATTTCAAGTAAATAAGTGACAAGTATGTTCTACACAAATGTAGTCTTAACATCAGGAGCGTCAAACACTGCACGAGTTTATCAATGTCCTAGAATCCTAGAATTCCCTCTATCCGAGAGGACTAACTTCCACGTCAGATGGTGTGTATCCATACTGTGTTATATGTTTACATTTTTTATCATGTTATCAAGGAAAACATTGACATGTGTGTCAGTTCGCGTCGTATTATTTTGACGTTATTGGTAACCGCCCTTGTTGGGTTGCACGCACCACTGAGTTTGAATACCGCATCAGGATCAGATCCGTCGGTGTATTTCCCTGTGTTTCAAAAGCTTCCTGGTTGTACACAATAGTTGCCTGTGAGTGTGTTCCCGCACATACATTACATACAGATATCCGATACTGGATATTTTTTCACTCGATAATCAACAACTTTGTTTGACTTGCCAGATAAACATTCGTGTTGTACAGCATGAAGTGTAGTGAAGCGCATTTAAAGGCAACCATCAAGCTATACACAAAGGCTGGAGGACAAACTGTGTTTGTTTGTTGTTTAACTTAATGCCATACTGAGCAATATTCCAGTCATATGACTGTACATGTGGCCTGTAAATAATCGATTCTGGACAAGACAATCCAGTGTTTGTTATTGCGAGCTGTGACACAACGTCGGTCGTGCGATGACGCACAATCAACCAGGTAACCGAGCATGTCAACCAATTCAATTAAGCACCTCTCATGATCACAACCAGCATAGATTGCTGGCTACGGGGATCAGTCATCCCCCTGATAGTCCATGATTGTACACAACCTGGTTTTTGTATGTCTGTCCATTTCCGCTTATTTCAACAATCTGGCTCTCTTGCATATAGATGTTACGGAGTGGTGATGTGAAACCGCTGCAAATTATATTGCTGTTTGTAGTGGTCGGTTATTGATGATGTAACTGTTATCAGAGAGCAAGTAAAATGCAAAGTCATATTGTTTTTAATTCTTTCAAGTTTATTTAACAAGTAAGTTATTTTTACATGTATGTAACCAAATTACATTTAGAGCCATTTTGTCATTGTTTTTTGTATTATATTGTAACAATTTTACAAAGCACATTCCACAATATGCACTCAGACCATGATAGATCGAAACAGTACCTCGGTTAATGAATCAGTGTGTTTTAACTCTTAAAACCCTGGAAGTATACAACCCTAGCAGTCTATGAAGTGCAAGAAGGTTAACACTCATATAATAATTACCATCTTCCCCTACCGGGTATCCATTCACTGCTGACCCGTGACGATTCCCGGGTAGAATAGGTCTTCAGCAACCCATGCTTGCCGTAAAAGGTGACTATGCTTGTCGTAAAAGACGACTAACGGGATCGGGTGGTCAGGCTCCCTGACTTGGTTGATGCATGTCATCGATCCAAATTGCGTGGATCGATGCTCATGATATTACTCAATGGATTGTCTGGTCCAGACTCGATTATTTACAGACCGCCGTCATATAGCTGGAATATTGCTGAGTGCGGCGTTAAACAACCAACCAACCAACCAATCATTCACTGCTGGGTGAACACAGGGATATTGTGAACAAACTGGCCTAAACAGATACCACATATGTGCTTGAGTGCTCGACCGAAGACTGTCAGGAGGGTCATCCATGCAACTACTCTCCGGAACCGACGTTGCTGAACGTCTCCTAATTAGTGACCTGTACGCTATAGCCAGTACCACTTAACTAACCAGATTATCTATCAATCACATCTCATCTCTCACTCTTACAAACACTGGTGAAATGTAGATAACATAAAGATTTGAAGGCTGTGGCTCAGCATGAAATCGAGGCATCACCACATGTGCTGACTCCTTGAATCTCCCTTGCAGCACATCACAACTCGATGGTGGATGTATTTGATATGGGTATAAGAGCTTTGTTTTGGACCTTGAGTTTGCGAGTATTTTGACGACTGTGTCCGCCAACTAACGTTTTGATAACATTTGTAATTTTGGGGTCAAATTCAATTTTTCAATGTAAACATCTTTTGCCCCGCAGTTAAGCACTAGATGTATGTATGGGAAACGGGATTCATATTTCTGGCAAACACATGCAAAATCAAAAGAAGAAATGAATCTTTTGTAACTGGTATCTTTTTCAAAACAATTAGAAGGTTGAGCCTTATATAGCCATATATTGTAATACATGTAAATGTCCGTATTTCGAAAAAGCGTATAGTAAATAGATTTACACGATAACATACTTCTCACTGTTGTAACAGAGATCGAGCTGGTTGAAGGAGACCTGTCGGTTGATGCAGCTTCTCGCAAAGAAGACGCAGAAACTATGTATCCTGTGGATCCTGTGATGGTCGGCAATGTGCTGGATATAATGTAGAACGTCAACGCCAAAGAACAACCGGTCTCGATCATCTCCCAAAACAGATGTCATTTGGCACAAAAAGCAAAACAGACTTGAAAACTAAGTGAATACATCACTGAAAATAAGTGACAGCACCAGTTGTTCGCGAAAAGGGTACGCATGTCCTGCGCTACGGGTAGCACGCACCATTCACACAATGTGCATAGAAGGGTTAAATAAGTTCTTTTTTCAGTTAGTATGATCAATATGGATCGAGTGGTCTGTTAAATACATAACCAGGGGCATGCGTTTGATACAGACCTAATAGTTGACCTTTTTCTTGATGCATCAGGTCTGATTTGAACCCTCGGAGAACATGCTATCTTGAACTTTGATTCTGTCAAAATAGTTAATATTATACTAGAGTTACAGTGGTATTTGTACAGCAAAATTATCATCTGTTGATCATAAACCTAAACGGTGACAATTTACCTTGAAACACAAAGCTTTCTTGGTGTGTATAATGTTTTAAAATGTACACGTGTTTAACCTTACTTTTTGCAGTATTTCGAATACCAACGCAGATATCTAGTGTGCCAAGTCCTGTGAGGTTCAACATAATCTCTTGGGTTGAAGCAAAAGTTTCAGTGAAACTTCTATCTTGGTGGTAGATAGTCGTTCATAGAAGTTCAGTTTTACTGTACAGTCACTGATGACAGTACCTGGCAAAGCAAAGATCTCCATCTCGCCGGAAAACTGAGAGACGGTACAGGAACAAACCTCATTTTCATGAACCCTTGTGTTGGCGTTGATGAAGAGGGACGTCGCTGTCACTTCACCACTCTGACACATCGTGACAACTGTCATGTATGAATGTCAAATATCAGGGTTGTTAAATCAAAATATAGTGGTTATTCATAGTCGCTTACGAAGTGTGGTCACAGTGACGATGACAGTACTATTCATGAAAGTGCCAACAGATTGTATACATAAAATACAGGGCAAAGAAGGAGCATGACTTGGCTATCATTTAAAAGACGGATACGTGATGGGGTAAAAAATATAAGAGCTCTATTTGTTTTAAAACGTTGCAAGTCCAGCCAGAACGTTGCGCTGTTTAAAACTTGTCGGTGTCAGCTACATTTTCAGTGATAACCAGATGTCTTACTAGCTACCAATGCTTAAGAAAAAGCTACTGCTTCGTAGCTTCGTATTCTTATTCTAAATATATGACAACACGATATCATGTGGAATCATTACTATTGAACGTACACTTTATGTAGTATTTCCTTTCGAATGCAATCGTATACATGGTGTATTTAGAACAATATGCTTTCATAATGTTAGAGATGAAATTCGAATGATATTGAGTATATGGAATTCACAAACCTGTAGAAGTTTTTTGAAAACAACCGCCTGCAAAAGGAAACCATTGCCCATGGACACATTATCTTATCACAACACCACAGATATACACATATTTCACATAAACGTCTCTACAACGTCTCTACGACGCCCTACAATGCCTTTACAACGACTCTACAACGGACCTATGTCCACGTCATACAGTGCATCTGCAACGTCTCTATAACGCCTCCACAAACGCCTATACAAAATGCCTCTAAACGCCCCTCCAATGCTTCAAAAAAGCCCTGTAACACGCCTCTACAATGCCTCTACAACGCATCCATAACGCCTCTATAACGTTTTTACAATGCTCCTACATCGCCACGAAAACGCCCATACAACGAGTCTACAAAGCCTCTAAAAAATATCTACAACATCCATAAAAACATTTATAACGCCTCTACAACGACCCTTCAACGACAATGCAACGATTCTACATCTCTACAAAACCACTACAATGCCCCTCCAACGCCTATACAACGTCTCTACAATGCCTCACAATGTCTCACCAACGCCTGTACAACATCTCTTCAAGGTATCTACAACGTCTCTAAAACGAATCTACAACGACTCAGGTACGACAAAGTCTTTATAACGACTCTACAACGACCCTAGAGCAACCCCACAGCAACTTTACAACGTCTCTTCCATAACACTACAATGCCTCTACCTCGACTTTACAATGCCTATACAACGTCTCTATGAAAACACAATAACGTCTCAACAACGCCTGTACCACGTCTCTACCACGCCTGTCGAACGTTTCAACTACGCAACCACGTGTATAAAACTTCTCTATGATGGCTCTATTACGCACCTAAAAGTCTCTCCGACGCCTTCACAACGCCTCTACAACGTCTTTAAAACGTCTCTACAGCGCTTCCACGACGACTTTATATTGGCTCTACGTCTCTACAACACATCTACAACGTCTCTGCAACGACTCTACGAAACCTGTACATTGAACCCCCCCCCCCCCCCCCCCCCCCCCCAATGTTTCTAAAACGTTGACGGCACAATGTGACGAGAACAAGTTATACATTATTAATATATATACTTAGCATAATAACATGCCGTTGATGGACAGTACAACAGCTAGACTAACAGAACTTTTATATGAAATATAAAACAAAGAACTATCATTCAACAACACAATGCCAGGGACTGTGACATGAGAGAACAACGTCGCTCTGTAAAAGGTTTCGTTATCAATTCACATATTATGTTTTCAAAAAAGTTTAACGTACAGTTTAGTATTTCGAAAACTGCAGTTATAATGTTAAAATGATGTATTACATATTTTATTATCACAGTGCAATGAAGCATCATTAAGTATTATCCAAGACATGTGCTTCTAAATTATTCAGTATATCTGCATAGTACACTCCCTGTGTGTTCTTCATCAACTAATTTTATCTGTAAGACAATTAGATGTATAGATGAATTTCAGTAACAATGCTATAATTAACAGTAACCTGTGACCAACCTCTCACAACAGGAACCATGATGATGAGAAATAGTCTCACCAAGGTGCGACCCATTCCCGATGCCACACAATCCACAGAGCATCCACGCCACATGATGCACGGCTGTGATTGACCACAGGTGTTGACGTCCTGCAGTAAATGTCGTTAATGGTCCAGGGTAAACTCACAACTTCCCAAACAAGGATGTATTTTCCATCTGCGTGCCGTAGTCATGCTCTGTGTGCAGTAATCTGGATACATGCATGAAGCTCTTTTTCCGTGATACTTTGTACAAACGTACTGAATGTGACACGAGGAGTCATAAAACCGTTTTGAGCCTCGCATTCATAAAACTAAAATATTTCCATCAGGTTTTATTATTCTTTATCATACATGACACTTGTTCCGTCTCCCACTATGTTGCAAAACAAATATATATTAAGCCATTTTCTTTACTGACGAGCAGCGGAATATCTGTACTTGTACACACACACAGAGGTAATTTATATTTACATAATTTAGTTTCAACAAGATAAGCAAATGCTCTGAACTTTCTGGATCACCGATCACTTGATTGTCTGGTTTGTGTACAAGCCGCCGTCGCATGTTATGACTACTGCTGTGCGGCTTCAGGCAATAAATACTTATTATTTATGCACATTGTGTGATTGGTGGGTGCTAGCGGTAGGGCAGGCCATGCGTACCCTTTTAGCGAACACCTAGTGTCATCATTGATTTTACAGTGGGCCATTCGTATAATTCATTTTCATAGCTCCTTTACCTTAAACGCCAAATAGAATCTGTTTCGACGAGGAACCAAAACTGGCTCTTACCTTGCATTCACATTTTATAATATTCTCCACGTCATGATCAGCTGCCCTTGTTTTCATGTTCATGTTCAGATACCAACCCTTCAAAGCAGCGTTAATTCTCTGACCATGTAAGTTAAATAAAAACTTAAACAGGTGGTAGTCACTTTGGGCCACGTCTCGTGGACTGGGTACAAGCTTGTATCCACATTCCAGAACATCAGCCATTGCAGCATGAGTGCTGTGAACTGGAGTATTGTCCTGATGGATGATAACATCACATCGAAGTTTGTCACGACGCTTCACTTTCCAATAAGTTGGCTAGTATCCACCATTTATTGTTGTTTCCCTTGGTATATAATCGAAGTGGATTGTGCCTTTGTTGTCCAAAAGAAGGTTTCGATAACATTCTTTGTGGATCTAGTTGCTTTGGTGTTAGGAGACTTTTTTGTACTCCATCCAATATTGCTTGCTTTCGGGATCATAGTGATGAATAAATCTCATCCCCAGCACTAGATTAGGTGAAAGTTTTCTGGCTTGCCACTAACGATCCCTACTTATTGAGTGTAATGTGCCAGAATAGACGGCATCAGTGTTTTCTTTTGTGATGCTTGTTTCGGGTCTACGAGAGAGAGTGAAAGTAGGTGTGGGTGTGTGAGTGAGTGTGCGTGCGTGCGTGCCTGTGCTGGGGTTATGCTTTCAAAAACAATTTGGTCTTATGTGCACATGATGAATGTCCTCAAAGAGAATGTTGAGGTTCTCTCCGTTTGGATTAACTTTTGCTGTTCTTGAGGTAGTGACAGGAAACATTTCCTGTTTCTAACAAAAACAACATGTTTACACATGAGTATATATCACACACCGATACCCATAGAGCTCAGAAATAAACCACAGGGGTATACATGCGTATACATTGTATATCACACACCCAGAGAGTGAATAAATACATCTCATGGATATATATCACACACTGATTCCCACGGAGTAAATACATAAATAATATGTGTAAATCACATGAAGTAAAGGAAAACAATGATGTGTCCAAAGAAAATATTGTATTTATTCAGCATTTCCTTTGTGGAATGTATAATCGATGTAAATTAATGCACGAGGGTTATTTGTTATTGTTACCGTACAGAAAATAATAAACAAAACAAAATGCACATGAGATAATGGTAGGTAGTTGCGGTACGGGACAGTTACGTGAGTGGAGTGGGCAAGAACTACTCTCCTCGGAGTCATGATTGATATCATTGGCTTATTATAAGTATAAAATTCTGTGACATTTGAATAAACAAAAGAGTATCAAATTAACGTTTAGTCGCGAAGGCGTGGAAACAGTATCCTCATTGCTTGTGTCAGTTTGACTGTTGTAGGCAGCATGTGTTGCACTGTGCAATAAATGAACATGTCCTGTTCCGAATACAGGGCATATGGAATGGAAAATGTGATACTAGTATAAATAACATCGGAAAAATAACCACTGTACATGATACAAATATGAATCTTTGACATCGGAGAATAATAAATCTCAATTATACACCGAAACATATTCCATATGGCGAAAAAGGCAAAATAAAGATGATAACTAAAGGTCTTGATTACTGGAAATGAGCGTACATCTCTGAAAGCAGTACACCAACAACATTTGGGCCTGTGAGGCAAAAGAGCGGCCACCGAAAGTCAACGACGACTCAAGGCGCCCACGTAAAGGGTAAATATATACCCCACCGGCTGCAACCGCAGGAATGCGTTTTCTAGATATGGTTTAGAGTCGTCCTACAGCGGGTTAATCAAAACAACCTGCGTAATGTCATATCACCGTGTCATATCACAATCCTCACAGAATAGCTTTTAATAAGATTCCGGAGTGAAGAAGGTCTGTTTTAAACCCAGTTTCATTTCAATCAACTCAACGGAAACGTTTTTTGGTGTGTAATTTAGATCATTTACAGATGACACATTGATATTAATTCAACGGTAGCCTGAAAGGTGCCACCGTTTTTGTGTCTAAGGACATATATCTGTGTGGAGTAAGCTCTAGCAGGATCCGCCGGCTGATGGTACAAGTACCAAATGCCAGGAATTCAACTGCAGCAAGTAAAGTGTGACCACTGGATTGCCAGTGGTTGAAGGCGCTTCATCCTTCGGTGTGAAGGTTAGCTGAACCAGGATCCTCTGGTCGAAATGTTAAGTACCAAACCGATTTGTCAGCACCACGCGAGGGTTTTACCAAAAGGATGTATGGCTGTCTTCTAACGTTATGCAGACATGCTACGTCATAATATTGTTTTAACCAAGTAATCACTCAATCTCTATAAAGCAGGATTACACGAGACAAGTTTCAATGTCACCATTTCACGCCCAAACGATGCGGTGCTCTTCGTGCTCACCTTGCTAAGGTGTTCACAATCGATAAAGTGTCTGTGTGGAACCTTTCCTTCCACCAGGTGAACAATACGACATACGCTTTGAGCAATCTCTGCTCGGTTTAGTGACTAGTGTATACATCATCTCGACTTGATCCTGGTCTAACTCAGGGTCAGCGTCACTGACTGAGGGCTGCATGTCGTTGTCAGGTTCTTCAGAAAGGAAGGAGGATGCATTAGACACGTTGTCTTGGGGACCTGGTTCCCAGTGTGGAAGAGACATCAGTTCCGGGCATTCACAGTACACGGGATTGAGGACTTGGATATGTGGGATGGATCCTTCCGGGCTGACCAGAGAGGCAGCTATGGACTTTATTCCTTCTTCGTCACAATCGTCATCATCACCCTTCTGATGTCGGCACCTAACGAAGTGAAACACAAGAACGGTATTACATGGCTGTAGAAGGGCTGAAAAGAGGTGACAAACTGTTTGATTTTGTTCTAGAAAGAAACAATCTTGGTTTGACTATTAAAATACTTGCTTCGTCCAATCGTTAGTTAGATAAGGTACATGCTGCATGTCACTGTTGTATATTCTATATCTGACTTGACACTGACCTGCAACACAGCACGATTACTGTCAAGACCAGGATAACAATTACTCCAGCTGATAGACCAACCGCTAACTCAACCACTGAAAATATATTAAGTTTCAGATGTAGTGACATACAGTCTACACGACTGTTAACATATTTTGTTTGTTGTTTATTGTTGTTTAAAGCCGCACTCAGCAATAGTCGTGCTATGACGGCGGTCTGTAAATAATGAAGACTGGACCAGGCAATACAGTGATTGACATCTTGAGCATCGATCCACGCAATTGGGATACGATGACATGCATCAACCAAGTCAGCGAGACTTTTACGGCAAGCATTGGCTCCTAAAGACCTATTCTACCCCGGATCTTCTCGAGTCTACGAACACAACGAAGATTAGCTTTGCTGCTTACAGAAATATATATCACTGGTATAATCAATATTTTATAGTGATTCGCAAACACATGCTCATGGTATTGTCGGAAACGTACAATCGACTCTCTAACTAGCAGCAAAGTTTTCTTGTGAACATGGAATAGGTTTTTGTCACTTTTGTGTTATATATAAGTAACGAATTCATTTCGATGGCAGTTTGGTAAAAGTGCAATAAATATCGTTTCAAAACTGAAATAGTCAAATGCTTTCTTTGAATGACCAATTGCAATGATAGATAAAACGTATTTTATACGGGTGAACCATATTGTCGAAATGTCAATATTAGAAACGTGGGATGTATTATAGTTAACAACTGTATTACCAGGGAAACGTATGTCTGGAGACTTGTTATCAGGGTTCGCATCGTTATCTGCAGCGGGAGTACTTTTAGCAACCGCCGGTCCAAGTGTTATTAGGGATGGGACAGTAGTTTCCAGCGCAGATGGTGGTGAAAGCGATACAAACTTTGCTGTTGATGGTCTCTGTGACATTTCTTCAGTCGTTACAAACACACTTGTTGCTGTATCTGGAGAAGTCGTTGATGAAAGGGATGTAATTCCTGATGCAGTTGTCGTATTGGTTGACGTTGTTGTTGAACCAGTGGACGGTGTTGTGGACGTTACTACAGGTTCTGTCTCGGATAGCGTTGTTCTGGTTTGTGCCTTCGTTGAAGATGAAGGTGTAGTTGTTGATGTTGAATATATAGGTGGTGATGTTAATCTTATTGATGTTGAAGATGTTGATGGTGATGATGTAGTTATGATTGTTGTCTTCGATGATGCGGTTGGCTTAGTTACCGTAGTCGTGATGTTTACACCAGCACTAACACCAGACGAACAATCGAGCCGGAGAGTGGTCGCTGCAATAACAAATGATTACTAGAGACAAATGATACCATAGAATTATGTTACGATGAAGACGTTGAAATGCAGGGGCCGTATTAACAAAATATTTCAGTTTGAGGCTATTCTAAGAAATACCAAACGTTACTCTTCACTCCAAGAATTTTCTTAAGTCATAAATAAATTTTCATAAATACTTTTAGCGCAAAGGGTACTCTTAAAATTAAGAGAACTCAAGAGGACTTTTAGCCGCCATTCACAGACAAGGATATGCCACATGCGAACTTTCAGGGACTATATGGTGGTATTTGAACTGAATAAAGTGATTGCAAGACAATACTTCATTTCCATACAATATGTGACGCTTATTTCATATTCCTCCATGGCTCTCATAACTAAATGCTAGAGTTTTATCATGTTCATATCATTACTGATGCATATTAGTGTGACTTGATCCGGAGAGTCAAATTATGCATTAATCACTTTTAGGTGAGGCTTCATTGAAGCAGCAAACATATAGGGATGTATCTACTTCCCATAAACATACCTTTATCTTTTGTTTTAATATTTAAACAAAATTGGGCGACACCTTGACCTGTAATATTCAGTTTCAATGCCTGCGAACTGGTCATATTGCTGGTAACGGAAGATGGCGTGCTTTGGCAACCTCTTAGGCTGTATTTGAGAACATCAATACTGATCTGTGCTTGGCAGTTCTTCTGGTCTATTTGTGTCGAGTATATCTCTATTGAGCTACTAGTAGCGTTGACAATACGTAGACTACATGAACACCCGACGAACAGTTCTGAATGTAGGGTGTAGTCCAGGTACATGCTGGTTCCCTCCTTGATGTCACCCCGACACATTCCTACAACTGGAACACTGATTGTAATTAGCATCGCCACTCAATTAAAGCTATATTATGCCGTCTATAAATAATCGAGTCTGGGATAGACAATCCTGTGCAGCGATCCCTACTACCTGGACACGATGACACTGCTAATAGTCAGATCATACATGACAATTGTGTCAACAATTCCTCAAATGGGCGAGCAAGAGGGCACACACAAGAAATTATCTCGAACTCGAGTCGTTAGCATCACCACTAGCTTTAACCACTAGCTATGACCCTCTCAAACAATCTTGATACACATGAACGCATAGTGTGCCTTTATTAGTCCAAGTTTCAAAATGACAAATATATACAAATGTCAGTAACTTAAACAAATATTACAGTTTAATTTAAGTGATAGTATTGTTTGATAACCATTACTTAGAAGTTGACGGATGACAAACTAGACACAATTTATGGATAACAACTTCTTTACAGTATTAAAGAAGCTGCTATCCATAAATTGGGTCAACGAAGTGATAGTAGTTGTCTTGTGTATGTATAGCTTAACACATAGTGACATATGGTATAACTCACCTGGTATCCGATCCCCCTCGGGACACGCAGACACTACAATCATAACGATCGCACATGAAATCATTATAATGCATACATGAATTTAACAATACAGCAGACGTATGTCCTTGGCTTAACAACATGAAACAACATTATACAAATTGAATGTATGTATGCCTATATTAAAACGCTCCCTGTGTATTTTCATTACTTTAGTAGTCTGCTTGTATTAACAGATTGTGTTTACATCGCTGTTCAATAAGGACCTGGGTCAACATAATGAGTTATCTTTAAGAAACTATTTGAAATATGACAAATCCGTAATTAATTAAAACAACGGCATAATACCCACACTCTTTCTCATATGTAGCCGGTGCCGAAGGTATCGCAGTTGTTGTTCTTGTAGAGGTGAAGGAACCTGTCGTCGATGAGATTACTGAAACATTCAGGTCGTTACTCATATCAATATTCTTTGAGCATACATATATTATGTTTAGTTTGATTGGTTGGTGTTTTGCAATTTCGACGTGCTTTGTATTTCATATTGTTTTCTTTATTTGTTGTTTAACACTGCACTCAGCAATATTCCAGCTATATGACGGCGGTCTGTAAATAATCGAATTTGGACAAGACGATCCAGTGATTGACACCATGAGCATCGATCTTCGCAACTGGGATACGATGACATGCATCAACCAAGTCAGCGAGCCTGAACCCCCGATCCCGTTATCGCCTCTTACGGCAAACATGGGTTGCTGACGATCAATCATAACCCGGTTCTTCACGGGTCGTATTTCGTATTGTAATCATACTTAATGTTTTCAATATTATATTTAATGTGGTTATGGGTAATAACAAGCATAGCAAAATTATAAAATAATTAGAGTCCTCTGGACTAAGGCGCCGTAATTTGCTATGAAATGTTCCATCATTTAAGCTGACCAGGGTCGTGGGTTAGAATTCCATATTGGCCTGATGATTTGTCAATACCTTGAAATAACTGAAATACATTTCAAGTCGGTATAATACCAAATCACTTACTTAAAATCATAATTAGATTGATCATGGCACTAGTCTATGTGGTAAAAATAATAATAACCAATGCTTATACAAGCTCAGCCTAATGCATATTAATCTGAACTTGTGAACCCATGCATCACCAACCTCCACGCTTCATGATTTCATTTCTGTATGAACAATAACTGAACATAATCAAAGAGATGAACTGGTTAGGGTGTCCCAGTCTTCTGATGTTACCCCTCTTAAGAACGTAGCAAAATGTACATAAGACACTGTCAACGTCCACTGTTCATACCTGCAACTAATATATTGCTCAATGTTAAATATATTCTTGATCAGTCGTTCGTGGAACCTTTTGCCAAAATGAAATGATTGATTGAGAGATAACTGTATTGTGTGTCTCATTGTATTCTTTGTGTCCAGAGTAACATTTCACTTTTTCCAATAATCTCTTTGTTTTATTTTGCAGAAAAACTATTTATCTTTCTATCAATTTCATTATCAATTGCTAGTGTGCACGAAGTGGAAAAAGTCATCGTGACAGGAAGTTTTCAACGAATTATCATACAAACCAGTCATATCATATCAACACCTACTTTTCATAAATGTGGGTGTGCCCGCGTTAAGAGGAAAGTCAATAAACATCGTGAAGTTTAAATACAAAGGATTAATTTCCTTAATAATTGAACCGTGTAGGGTGTGGATCATTTGTCGAAAGGTTTCCTTGTAGGGCCTTTGTCAACCTCTGCTCATACACGTATATATTGTAGTCTCATTATAGGGGCGACTGGGTAGGCGTGAGGTTTATTTGTTTGCCCGTCACGGAGAAGGCGTGAGTTCGATTGCCCACATGGATACAATATGGAAAAACCCATGTCTGGTGTTCCCGTGTCGTGAAATTTCTGTAAAATTGCAAAAATTAAAACGCATTCACTTGTATTGCTATATTATGAATGTGGAATTCCTGAAAAGAGTGAGTGAGTGAATATGGTTTCACGCCGATTTTAGCAATATCACAGCGGGGGACACCAGAAATGGGCTTCACACATTGTACCCATGTCGGGAATCGAACCCGCGTCTTCGGCGTGACGAGCGGACGCTTTAACCACTAGGCTACCCGGCCGCCCCCCTGAAAAGAGGCCATGGTATTGTCTTCTGAGCAAGGATTGACAGAACCGTGCAGATGTTTGTGTGTGGATGTCATGCAACCTTCGGGCCTTTGACAAGCACACGCAAGATGTTGATATTTAGTTATATGCTCTCAATGCAGGGTTTCGATACAATGCGGGAACATGGGTGGCCCATTCGTCTAAGGCGCCGCGATTTGCTTTGCAGAGTTGCGTACCCTGGGCACGCCAGAAACATATGATTGTGGGTTCGAATCCCGGTTCGCCCCGATTATGTTTTTCAGCACAATACCCGTGCTCGTGGGTTTCACCGAAATGGTAAACGTCTAAGACCTGCATCACTTTGGGCTTTCCTCCCACTTTATGCTGACACGCCGTGATATAACTGGAATAATGTTCAAAGCGGCGTTAAACCCAACTCACTCACTGACTCACTTCGATACAATGCCTTGTACGTGTATCTGTATCAAGCAAGGTGAGAAACTAGATATGACACGTTTATGCATCTTCCCGAGGCAAGCGTGTCCACAAGCCTATATCAAAACCTCGGAAAGATGCAATTATGTAGATAGGGTTTCTTCAGCTTCTGTTGTCTTCATTTCACACCTCACGATCGAACATACTCTTTCTACGATTATTTCAAAAAGTGACATACGACTCTTGCTCAAAAGATGTTTGATCAGGGTTTCAACATTCAAGGCCTACGTAAAGCGTATAAATAAATGTGGTAGGCATGTGGAAGACATGCCGTTGCATGTGTTTGTGACCGGTGCCACCTATGGGGCAGGATACGCTCACCTTTACGCGAACACCTGGTATCATCGCGATTTGATAGTGATTCATAAACACATGCTTATGATATGGTCGGAATCGTACAATTACCTCTGCTTTTAGCACATTTTCCTATGACTATGTGGCTTTTGTTTGTTAAAGTAAACGTTTTTTTCAAAGAAAGGTGGTGACATTTGGTAACCTTTCTCTCAAAAAGCGGAATTGTTTCTTCATCATTCTTTTAGTTTATTGCTAATTAAATACTAATTAAATGAGCCAATTCATAAGCCTTATCAAAGGATCCTAATTAATGAAACGGTTGAAAAACGTTCACAGCACGTGCTCCAATCAGACATCTACTAACTCGGTTTTCATCTTGTTTAATCTTACTACTGCCGGTTACCCTAGCTACATGATCAGAGAGTGAGTGAGTACGCTTTAAGCAATATTCCAGCAATATCTCGGTTTCCCACATTGTACCCATGTGAGAAATCAAACCCAGGCCTTCGGCGTGACGGTTGAATGCTTTATCCACTAGGCTACCACACTGTCTCCCTAACTACATCGCAACACCATGCCTAATACAGACAAGGGACATTGCTTTTGTTAATTAATTATGTCGTAAAACAACTGATGGTTAAGCAAATCTCAGTACAGTAATGAATGCAGAATCTATAACCCCTAATGTTTATTATTATTTTCATAAAATATTATTTCAAACGGTCAGATAAACATGTTTTAATAGATTGTTTATTGCAGATTAGTTTGAAGGGGAAGTGTGAAGCTCCTGTCTTGAACATTGCAACAAAGAAATATGTACAACGCTGGGATATGTTACGGGATACGTAAGTAACATATCAATGGCAAACCTCTGTCCATGCAAGATTAAAAATAAAACTGTATGGAAAAGGGAACTTCTCTTACCTGTGCTGCTTCCGATACTCAAAATGAATATATGTGAGAGAAGTTTTAAAGCCCAGTCGCCCATCTTGTTACCAACGAAGCTATACACGCATGTGTGCAGATCCAATTGTGGTGGCTATGAGATCACCATTATCAGTTTATATTTGTTGGAGCGTGCCCACAGCAGGCGGATGTTAAATGGCCACATAGGGTGTGACCAGTTAGCTCTAGGTCGATAATCGCAAGACGCATAACCTACATATTTGTACATATATGCACGATTTAGCTGATACCACATATGTATGCAAACATATTGTCATTGTGGTGCTACTTTGAGAGACTGTAATAGAAAGAGTGAGTAAGTAAGCGTGGTTTTACGACGCTTTTAGCAACATAGCAAAATCACGGCAGGGAATACCAGAAAAGAGCTGCATACATAGAACCCATGTGGGCAATCGAACCAGGGTCTTCGCCGTGACGGCAAACGCTTGAACCCCTAGGGTACCCCACCGCCCAGGAATAAAGGAATAGAGCTTTGATACAGATAAGTATTTGTATGAACATTCTTTCTGGTTCGTACCAGTTAGAACAAGTATAGCAACAACAATAACGTAACCAACATACTAGTTGCAATAACAGGGATATACTTTACACTGTTAAGGCTAATATACGCTCTACCCTGGCATATTTAAACACGCAATCGTTAATTTATTGATAGTGTTAGGTTTGGAGGTTCATGTATCACTGGATATATTCAGCGCATTCATGTTAGAATGGATGGATCGACGACAATCGTCTTTGCATTATTCTTCAGATCTACACACTGTGATGAATCCACAAAATCAACAGTTTTGTTTTCTTTTCTTGGAAAGATGCTTTGCATCATTCAGTTAGAGTGAAAGAAAGCCAGTTTTCTTAAGCACAGACAACTATAATGCTTTCAAAACTATTCGACCGCCCCCGTGTTCTAGTGGTAGAGCGTCCGCCCGGAGAGCGGAAGGTCCGGGGTTCGATCCCGCGCCGCGTCATACCATAAGACGTTAATAGATGGTACTTGTTGTTACCCTGTCTGGCGCTTGGCATTAAGGGGCTAAAACAAGCCGACCGGTCTGCTGGGAGTCAGTATACTGTGTCTGAGTGGGGTATTCATGTTCAACTGCGGCATGGTATCTCAGTGAGCTGGCACTATAAATCGGCATCAGTCCGAACTAGTACAAGCAGCCACACAAACACACACGCTATATAAGTGCAATAATCTTGGACGACGCGACGTTAACCCCATTTCACCTCACCTCACCTCACCTCACCTCACCTCACCTCACCTCACCTTCCAAACTATTCAGATCAGAGGGATGCCGTAAGCATGACGTCACAATACCTCGTGTTATCAATAATCGATTGATTGATTATTTCCTGTTCGACACTGCATTAAGTATTATCTCGGCTGTATCTGAAAATAATGGAGTCTGGACCAGACTCTCCAGCGATTGACATGATGCATGATGCTGTCCAATGCAATATACCACTTCGACCCTTATTTCGTCTTGACGGGAGATAGGATAAGCCCTGTCCAATCAATCGTCTCGTCATGCAAGGCCATGTGCATCAATATTGTGTTGCACAGGTTTGTTAAACTTTTGAAATTATTTGTCAAAATGTTGTAATGATTTGTTTTTGTCTTGACCAAATGTAACATTAGTTGAATTCGAAATGTATGCTTTCAAGCATGTATTTGCCTAGAGTCATATGGCCAGAAGGCGCTGGCCTATGGGCAATTGTGGTGGGAAAAAATAATCTTTTATTTTTTTCGGCTTGAGTATATCATCTGAGTATCCTTGCTCCCGCAAGTCGGGGATCCATTTGTTTTTAGCATTTTAGCATAGTACTGCATGGTGGATCGGGAGCTCAGATGATGAAACTTAAACACTAAACATGGATTACGAAACTCCCCAAAGAAAGCCAACCGTCCACTTGACACTGATCACGATAAAGAAATTAGACCGTACAAATCCACTGGATTCCGGCAACGTTCACTGGTTATTGAGACTGTCGACATGACCCCCTCACATTCTACCCGTTTGCAATATCTATGAATATTCAAGGCATAGCAGGCGCGGTCAAACATAGCAAAATGGAATGTAACAGGAAACCGCAATCTACCACCCTCTTGTCAACAGATATTTTCTTGGAGTCCCTGTCATGATCTCTGCTCACAGAACACTGAATATAAGCAGATTTATTGTGAGAGACAGAGGACGATTATTCACTGATGTGGCTGAGATTGATATTGTTAACTTTCCAAAATGAGAGTCCAAGAAGTCATCTATGTCAACAGGTTCACAACCCCCAAGAACAACGAAACTCGACCAAAAAACACCTTTTTTCCTTTTCTTCTCCGATCCGACTGCTCGACACATCAGTTTTGCTGATACCGGAAAACTTGTAGTTTAAAATCCAGAACCAAATGAAACTTATGCGTCCATTAATTTAACACCAACTGAACGATCCCGAAAAGTATTCAGCACACTGCCAAACTTGACAAGGGTTAACTCGGATCATCGTGAAGTTTTTTCAACTGAACTATGTTTCAAAATTAAATTCCCGAACATGTCTATGTCTAAGGTCTGGAACATGGTGCAAAGGATAAGGGGTAAAGGATCCAAATCGTGTGTTCACCAAAGGTGACATATTATTAACTGATAAAACTGATAAAGCAAATATATTTGATTAATGAATTAATGTCATAAACCGTACTTATCCGTGTTGGCTATTCTCTTTCTTACCCATTATAAAATTTAGTGCAAACGTCTCTTGATCTTATTCCTAACTCCTTTCGAAATTTCTTGCAGTAGCGCCCACACACTAACACCCTCCATTTATACATTTCAGCACATTTACATTGAGTCAAAATTTGGCTCAGAACATTGTGTAAAATTGACAATCATTAAAAAACGTCATAAAGAAGATTCTTTTCAACTACCTTGACTCAGTCATTATACTTAAAGGCCTCAGGTAAGTCTGTAACACAGACCCTGAAACAAATGTATCCCAAAACAGCCCAATATTTTCTAGCATCAGGTCTGTGATACGTTCACTGCAACAGTGTTGACATTACAATGATATTTACATGTATTATCAATATATACAGAGGATATGCTTAGCATTTATCTTTAAGGAAGAGTGCCGGAGTTGCTTTATACATATATATGTGGACATTTGGATGGATATAGATATACCTTCTTATGGGTATATATTTGCGTTGTATTACAACGTTAATTAATCAGTATATATGTGTTTTGCGCAAAAAAATAACACATACATGTATACACTCATATACACTCTGAATATATAAAAATACGTAATTGTCTTTTGATATATATCGATAGAAACATGGAGAGTCTCTCTGAAGAAACCTGATGAAATCTAGACTTGTATGGGATCTTTTGGATAGTTGTACTTCACGGTGAGATTAAAGCTTAGTCTCTGAGTGTATATTATTTTGATAAATTGGGTGGAAATTTAAGCCTGAACCTGTTGGGCATCTAGCTAGGCTTGTTTCTTTTGGGGCTACAGCTTGACAGTAAGGACTACGCGGAAGGGAAAATAATATGGTTCAGGGACTGAGTCTGTATCGTCGTCGTGATCTTTAGAGTTATGCAATTTGAGCTATCTGAGACAGTGACTCGACACTGGTTTGCGCCCATCAGATACCAGTCACTAGTGTCGCTACGTCTCTCTCCAAATGAACAATGTCGGAAGTGTATATTTTTAAACCTGCTAATTTATTATTCAGATACATGTTTTAACTTTTAAGTAATTATATGTAACTAGTGTTCAAAAATGTATTATTGCTATCTGTGATCCTGGAACAGTTTTTGTCGCCAATGTGTAGCTTTTGTGGAGTTCTTATGAATATCAAATACATGTATTGAAATATGGCTTGTAAAAGACCTCATGATCATTGAACCATATGCAGTCGAACCAATTTAATTGGCGTGTACCAGTATGTTATCCATCTACTTATACACACGTATTCTGCACATATACAGAATTCCATTGTTTAATATTCAAAATGTACCCGTGAAGATCCGTGTTAGAATAGGTCTTTAGCAACCCATGCTTGTAAGAGGCAACGAACAGGAACTTGTGGTCAGGCTCGCCGACTTGTAGTGAGTCATGCCATCGTATCCCAACTGCGTAGGTCGGTGCTCCTGTTGTCAATAACTGGATTGTCTTGTCCAGACTCGATTATTTACAAACCACCGTCATATCTCTGGAATAATGCTGCATACGGCGTTCAACAACAAACGATCAAACAAAAACTATTATTGAACACATTCCAACACTGAGAAATTATACTTATTATTCTCTATATATTTAGTTTTATTTATGAAATAATTAGATTAATAGTTTAATCGTTTGCGTTGATATCTTTTCTGCACATGTTCCAACCCCTAAACTTTGAATATAGTCCTAGGCCAAATGCAAGAAAAGTGCCTATCTTTTGGGATGTCACAGAAGCAGTACAAGGGTTTTATCCATTGATTTGTATGACACCTCCCACCCTCCAGAAATTCCTATCAGTGCGGAAATAGTTACAGAATGTATCAGGTTACTACTATTAACAAACAAGGTTGTCCCCATTGTTTTACCCACACAGCCCGTTGGTTGAACATGTGGAGCACAGTTTCTGATGGAGTTTTTTTTATGTCTTTCAATTTCAGTAGTTTATTTACGGTTACTTTATCTTAGTTCAGAAAAGTGCACTCGATATTTCCTTCTTTTACAGTGACTGAGATAGGGTTCGAATTATATTTTCATTTTTACCCTGTATGTACAAATAACTTTCCTGTGCCTTTGGTTGCATTAACATCTGAAGGGTGTCCTTGAAGAGAGAGTCTTATTTAGACTTCATTGTCTCTTTGAATGCTCGTGCTAGGAAATCTGAATTACATTCAATATTGTGTTTTTTTTCTAAGAATAGATTGAGTTTGGATACACATCCTATTCGTTTATTCACCAAAGTAATTTTGTACATTTTCCCGAGGCAAGGGCGTTAACTGACTATAAAAGTACACTCTCCACCCTTGCCAAACTATGCTGGAATTACCAGACTAGATCGTAGCGCTTTTGCGAGTTATGTCCCTTCTATGTCCCTCCTACTGACTAATCAGATTCCACCTCTCATATCGCTTGCGATTGTTTCAAACAAAATGGCGGCGTCATGTCAAGACGATCTGATCGATAATACATAGATCCGACCTGGAGCCATTTAACCAGTAGGGCGTCATCTTGTCCCCCAAGTGCTAACGATATCCAAGTGAACAGGCTTTACAAATCCTTCAGTCATGGATCACTATACTTAAAATGTAATATGGGCACCCGTCAAGGATGTAGCCAATCTCATTAAAATCAGATCTTAGTTCTCGCTATCGCTAAACAAAGATCTGAGGACATCCAATTACGGGTCACGTCAGAACGACCTTTCGCGAATTTTAATCGACCAATGAAATGACTGACAAGAAATCGACATTGGCCAATCAGAAGGCAGCTTTCTCGAGCTTAACGACACTAGTTTCAAACTGGCGACTGCGCTTCGAAGCATATTTTGACGTATTCTCGAATAAACATTTTAAAACAGATAAGAAGAACATTCTGGAATGGCTTAAAGATGGCACAGATTGTATGGATATAATCATAAAACCTGTAACTGTCGTTCGGAATACCCCGTGTTAAATATATCGTGGTTGCATGATTAGAAAACACATTCCGACTGTTACTTTCATGATCTGGTAAGCGCCGCACTGATTGGTTCAACTTGGATGAAAGGTCGTTCTGACGTGACCCCTAATGGGATGTCCTCAGATCTTTGTTTAGCGATAGCGAGAACTAAGATTCTGATTTTAATGCGATTGGGATGTAGCCTGTGCCACCATATTTTCATCAACCCTCTTGCTACAATGTATATTTCCTCATATTTCTGATGTGTTTTCATTATTATTTGGTGAGGTGAGGTGAAATTGGGTTTAACGTCGCGTCCAAGATTATTGCACTTATATAGCGACGTGCATGCACGTGTATGTGTGTGTGTGGCTGTTTGTACTAGTCCGGACTGATGCCGATTTATAGTGCTAGCTCACTGAGATACCATGCCGCAGTTTAACATGAATACCCCACTCAGACACAGTATACTGACTCCGAGCCGACCAGTCCTTGTTTTAGCCCCTTAATGCCGAGCGCCAGACAGGGTAACAACAGGTACAATCTTTTAACGTCTTTTTGTATGACGCGGCCCGGGATCGAACCCTGGACCTTCCGCTCTCCGGGCGGACGCTCTACCACAAGACCACGGAGGCGTGTTTATATACATGTTACACGTTTCATATAAAATTGGATGTTCTAGGTCTGGACATATGCCAAATTCGTATGGTGTCTGATCAGGTAAAAAAACCCAGTTCAAACATAAAGCATCAATCAGGCTCTTATAAAATGAATGAAAGGATAAAGACTGATAAGATTGTGATACCAACTGAATTATACATGGTCTCTCACGAATGAAATCCAGTTTGGTAGATGTGTTTGCTTAACATGACCAGCATTGAATCTCACACTTCCGCATGTCTCAATGCTGAAACTTTGTGCATGCCAAATGATGATCCTGTGGACTGATCTCCTGCGATAAAATTCGGGATACGACTGACTAACCAGGAAGCAGTAGTTGCCTGCCAAGCGTCGTGACGGCTAATCAAATTAGTTCAGTGATTTCAACGTTGCTTCATATCTGTAACAATAAATCAAAATGTGTGACAAAAGTCTGTCACATGCTTAAATTTGCCACAAACTGTTAATTTAATTATGATGTATATACCAGAGGTGGCTTTTGTTTATACAGGTGGCATATTTTGTCTTCAAACGCACTTAGGACGAACAGCCGTGGCATAATTTTGTTAATAAACAATTACAAATAAACCTTTGTAATAAATATGAAAAAAACGTGTACCCATTTAATATCCATCTTATGTCTTCGGTAAAATAGTATTATACGTTAATACTTATGCAACTATGCATATGGAGTTTATTCATATATCATATATTACAGTGAGTGTGTGAGTTGGGTTTAACGTCATATCGCGAGGTGCACGTGTCAGCTTAATGTGTGAGGAAAGCCCGAAGTGATGCAGGTCTTAGACGTTTACCACTTCGGTGAAACCCACGAGCATGGTAAACACTGCAGACACGAAAACGTCGTTTTTTTCCGTATATGGTCATTGGACGGAAAAACGACTAAAAATTCATTAAAATTGATTAATTGGTCAGCGTCTAGAAAGTGTCCAGAAAAGGGTCGAGTTTTTCAAGCGTAAAATGGACGGAAAAACGATGCTTTTTGTTCCGCCTTGTACAACTGTTAACGGCCAATCAGATGGCGCTGGTCCCCCGACGCACATGATGTCCGAGACTTCCTTTCGGAAGCTTTAGGTTTCATTTTCTGGCATGCCTTGCTCTAGTATCTGTCGCGCGCAGTGCAGCGAGATTTGCTGATAAGCCAGTTTTAGGATATGTAACATGTTAATGGAATTCAGACACGCGCCAAGAAGTCAAACCAAACAATGTTACTAAGTTTATTGTGGTAACGGCTATGTACAGTTAACCCTATCGGATAATGGGTTGTGTTTCATTTGGTTATAACAATAACTAATTTCTTAATGTGAAGTTTACAAGATATACGACTTGGACGCGAGGCCGGTCACATGACGTTCTTCACGTGACTGTATTCTTGAAAAGGCGTAAACACTGACTACTTCCACATTTCTGGGGAAAACCCTTGGAATTCCCTGGTACGAATTCATACAGAAGCGTGGTTGCAAGCCCATTTAAGGATACCCTCGCTACAACCCATCCCAGAGAGAGAAAACACGAAAAACTGTCGCAGTGACAATTTACAGAAATCTATGAATTTACCTTAGTATCTATTTGACACATCTTCACAATCACCTTTCAATGATCGGCCAATTGATCAGTGATGCCAAAGGCTTGAAATAGCCACAGGTTAATTAACAACTTCGAAAATATCTCCCGTCCCGTTTATCGTGTCGGCCATTTTGACGTATTGTACTTAATGTAAATGTATTACGACGCTCTGTCATTGTAATTGACTTACTGAGGTAATTCTGTAAAAGATCTTCTCATCTAATGAGGATATTGTTTGGAATATATTTCTTGTAAACATACTTAAACATATGTTCCTGGGGGGGGAACTATTTTATTCCGGGGTGGCCCATTAAATCTAGTAGTAAGTCAAGGCACCATGCGTGATCTGTTATTTTATGTGTTTAAATGACGATTTGGGGCGTTAATAAAATACACTGACGCAAGTATATTCTATTCAAATCAATTAGATAATTGAATATGCTTTCTTTTACATATTACATAACATCACTGCACAAAATATGAACAGTTGCAGTAACACACTACGGTAATCGCATTAAACATCATTTTCAACTGTACAGTATTTCAGTATTTCAGTTATATCATGGTGTATCAGACTGATGTGGGATAAAAATCCGAAGTGGTTCAGGTCATCCAATGGGTGTTCGGGAAAAGGTGAGCGTATCCTGCCACACAAGTGGCACCCGTCACAAACACATGCAAGGACAAGTCAATTGTTCACCTGAACAAAGCACGGAAACACACAATGATGCCCGTCCTCACTTTTACCGAGCATGTAAATTATTTTGTCCGTCAAAAACATGGACGAGTATAAACAATATGTTCATTCACGTAATACATGTCATACATTTGACAAAATGTATTGACTCGAAACATTATTGTTAATCACAGCGTATGCAGTTGAACTCATCACCCATCCCATTATTGATAACCCTTCTTGAAGATCTATGAAATCAGAAGCTGCAACACTCTATCTTTTAACTGTCATGTCAGACATCTATTTCATTACTCAGTTTTATTTGCACGGATTACTATGGAAGGGACATTGTCTCGTTGTCGCATTGTCGAATTGACGCCTTTACAAAAACAAGCAAAACGCGTCAAAATTAACAAAAGCGCGACAATTGGCCATTTGTCGCATTGTCGCGTGTTCGCATTGTCGCTCTTTGATAATCCTTTTCTTTATTTTACAAAAGGGCGACGATGCCGTAACGCGACATTTTCAAGGTCAAAATATGTCTCGTTGTCGCATTGTCGCCCCATCACAAATGTGTATAAAAGGCGTAAAGTTCAGTTATTGTTACAGTTAGGAAGTTCAACCTGATAAATGTACGTCTTGAAATGAAAACACAAGTCCGTCCGCGAGTCCATAACGTTTTATTGTGAGCTCTTCTCTAAAAGTGCTTAGTGTTCAACTCCCAGTTCCAAACACGTAATACCTCCTCAATAATCCACATACCTCTAGTGCAGTGGTCTTCCGGAAGATCTTACTCTTGACCGTATTAGACAACTGACGAGTGCACGCCTGACCTGTGACCTCGTTGCAACCCTCGTGATGTGTTTGCCGAAGGGAGAGGTGTAGGAAATGTGTGCTCAAGCCCAGCGCAGAGCTCGCGACACACTGTATACTGAATGTTGTATACAGTATATTGCAGTTGATATACTGTATACTGCATGTGATACTTATTTGCGGAAATGCTACAACTTTCAAGATTCAAGATTCAATTTGTATATATTTCATATACAACAGACCGCCGTCATATATCACTGGAATACTGCTGAGAGCGGCGTTAAAACAAATTGTTTTCATAATGGAGTGCTGCAGTAATTTAAAATAGAACCGTATACATATGTACATGTAATACCAACTCACTCTATTTGTTTCGAATATTCAGCAGAAAATATATTATTAACCAGGTCTTTGGGAAAAGATATCAGATTTTTATAAGCGGCCACATAGGGATGAAAAGGACCCCTCGCTGATTAGGTTCTTGTTTACTTAAGAGCAGAGTTGGCCATGTTAGATGACATAACCAAAATCCGGGAGCTCCGGTGGGGGGCAAACTGGTCTTGTTAGTGTATGGTATGAGCTGAGACGTTGACCCAAGAGAATAATGTAAAACATGAGACCAACTCAAGTCTATAATGATTGGAAAAGTCTAGATTTCCACAGCTCTAGCCGGAAATTAGAATTGTTCCATGCTCCATTTTAATTGTATTATTTTCATTTTGTAGACATGGATGGACAAACCAGGAAAGAAATTGATGGAATATTAATATCACATGTTACCACTGATCCAGTTAAAAATTCATCACACAATAATATATTAGTATTTGACATTACGGCATTTGATTATTAGGGCATGATCATGTACATGTTCACTGTAGTAATGTACACACCAGTCAACTTGATTATAATTTTTATCAAAATGTAGCGCGGCATCAACGATTACTTTATGATATCCTCACTTGTCATCGATGTATTGACATCGAACAATGGACGGCAATTCGAAATTCTTATGGATAGCTTCAATAAGGACAGCGCCGGTGTCAGTACAATTTTCCTAGTTAAAATAAGTATCTACAAAATATATTCTGAAGCAGACAAGAACAATATTTTTTTATTAATGCTTACTTTCATGGATAGAATTAAGGCAATCTAGGCTTGCCAAATCGTTCTAGACTTGAGCTGGATTCCTTTTAAATTTATTCTGTATGGTCTGGGAGACGAACCGGCGTCAGTATCGCATGGAGAACTGGGACAGCCTTTATCAGTGTAATCGGATATGTTGTGGAGTTTCGGTTTTGGGCTGTTTGCTGAATATATAGAATTGCGAGTTATGTATACTCTGTATTCTTTCGTCATGGTAGCATATACATTTTCTATGTTGCTTTTTGAATTATCCACAAATAATGAGAACTACAATGTAAACCTCTCTCTGGAGATATACAATAATACTACTGAAGGGCATATCTGAAAAATGGGACTTCACGACAAATATTTCTTTCTAAAATACTACCCGTTACAGGCATTCTGATCATTATATCATACTTTGTACAGTTTAAAAGTCACATAATGGCAAATTGTGTATCTTTCTACATTTTGAAATAATTATACTTTCTGCAATAAAACCTTAGCATCAGATAGTGATATACACGAATATGATCTATACTATGATAAATGAATTATCAATTTCGTATTATGAATTAGATAAACAGAAATATGATAGTAAAACAAATTATTTTAATCTTTTCTTGTGAGTAGGTAGCCATTTATGAAAAATGAAATATTAAAAGTTTAGGGGTCTGAACATGCACATTGAATGACAGGGAAGAAAGCAACACAATAATTAAATTATGCATCAAATTATGTTATAAATATAACAGAATATTTAGAAAATATAAGTTAAATTTCTCATTGTTGGAAGGTGTTTAATAATTATATAAATTTTGTTTGATTGTTTGTTGTTTAACGCCGCACTGAGCAATATACCAGCTATATGACGGTGGTTCGTAAATAATCCAGTCTGGACCAAACAATTTAGTTATTATCATCAAGAGCACCGATCTACGCATTTGGGATACGATGACATGCATCAACCAAGTCAGCGAGCCAAGTCGCCTTCGTACAAGCATGGGTTGTTGAATGCCTATTCTATCCCGGATCTTCACGGGTATTTTTTTAAATAATAAGGTACAATGAAATTCTGTCTATGTCCATAATAAGTGTGTATAAGTAGATGGATAATATGTCCATACACGCCAACTAAATGGTATATGCATTAATTTAGATGCAAATGATTCAATGTTAAGTTCTTTCTCAAGTCCATATTTCAAGACATGTATTTGATATTCATAATAACTCCACAAAAGCTACACAATGGCAACAAAACGGTACCAGCATCACAGATACCAATAATACATGAGATACATATAATTACTTTAAAGTTAAAACATGTACCTAAATAGAAAATTAGAAGGATACACTTTCGACATTTCTCGTATTTTGTTTTCGTTTGGAGAGAGAAGTTGAGATTGGTATCTGATGGGTGCAAACAGGTGTTCCCTTCCGCCCAGGCCTTGCGGCAATGCTATAGCCCAAAATGAAACAAGCCTTGTTCAACAGGTTCAGACTGAAATTTCCATCCCACTTGGGCTCCTTTTAAATTTAAATATAGTTTCTCGTGTCGATATGTGTCAGAAGAAATGAAATATTACAGCACTGGTGAATAGGTTATATGCGCATGTCAGCGTCGATCCTATAATATCCTTTTATGCAAAATACATATATACTGATGAATTAAGGTAGTAATACTACGCAAATATATGTCCAGATGCCTACATCAGTATCATCTCGTGATCTTAATTCGTGCTTTGAGCCCTTTTTCTACCGGAGATTCTGGGGTGTTACATCACACCAGAAAGCCAGGTCCAAATTCAAGGCATAATTTCCTGGTCCGTCTTGTATGTTGGAAACCAATATCGCAATATGGCTAAATATTGCTGAACGTGGTATTAACCCGATTACTCACATAATTATTCCATTTTCTACAGTCATCTACGAACACTATCTTTAAGGAGGTATATCTGTATCATCCAAATGTCCATACATATATGTCCACATTTATATGTATAAAGCAAGTCGTCCTGCACTCTTCCTTAAAAGATAAATGTTGAGCATTTCCTCTGTATGGATTTATATAATGTAATATCGTTTTAATGTAATGCTGATGCAGTAAACGTACCACAGACCTAATGCTAGAATAACATCTAATTTCTGAAATGAACATATTTTACAGAAAAAAAACAGTTGTTTAAACAATAGTAGGGCTGTGTTGGACATATTTGTTTCGGGGTCTTATGACAGACAAACCTGATGCCTTTAAGTATAAAGATAAGTAAGTATAGATGTTGTACATATTCAAATATGTTCGTGATTAACCCAACCTTGAAAAATATTGAAAGATGAGTGGTAACTATTTATGCCATTATTTCAAATTAGAATGAGAGCACATCAGGAAAGCATGGTACTTTAATATACGTATCTTGTTAACACAATATTCTTTTTTAAGTAAGAGCAGCATGTATATCGAGAGTATAGGTTTGCTGCGTGACTTATCACGCAGTACTTTCAGAAAGTGTGCACATTCTGTTTATCGGCAATAAATAACATAAGACGATTCATACGGGTAAATACGATTTACTTCAGAACTAGTATAGATTATTTAAGGTTAGGGGGAAATGTATGTAAGTAACAGAACTTTGGCCGGGTTTGAAGGATTTGGGTCCTGGCTTGAGGTTTGTGTTGGACGTGTAGACGGCATTTCCAGGTTTGACGTATCAATGACAAAAATGATGTCAGATGCAATTCTCTGGTTTTTCGGGTGAACAATTGGCTTGCCTTTGAATGTGTTTGTGGCGGGTGCCACTAGTGGATCGGAATGAGCTCGCGTTTTTGCGAGCATCCAATGTCATCATTTATTATGATGAATCATGAAACATGCTCCTGATGTTGTCGAAATGGTGCAGTTGGCGCTACTTTTGGCAAGGGTTTCTCATGATAATGGAAATGCTTATGTCGCTTTTGTTGACCGATAAACATGAAAAGATATAATGTTAGTGTATATGGTCATGTAATTAAGAAACAAACGACGAGTGGGAGTTGTTTATTGTACGATAAACAACGACCGAGACTCGTTTATTTCTATATGAGATATCAACATTACGTACAGCCTCTTTGAGGGTGTTATATTAGGAAAAAATACACGCTTTACAATATTTACCCGTACTTAAATAATGATGATTCCTTGAATAGAATCCGACAGCGGCCATGCTAGATAAATCCATTTTAGGATTTGAGTTTGGTCCCGCATATTCTCACAATTTTCTCGTCAATCATCTGTACCTTTTCTCCCAATACCGATTGTCATATCACTCTCACTTTCGGATTCTCCAGCAACATTTATTGGGAACAACTCACTAGACACATACCTCTCAAAAATAAGGTCAAATTTACGACGTTTTCAAGTTGCGAGTGCATGTTCGAATCTCAATAAATGACGTCATGATAGAACAATGTTTTATATATCGTGAAATAAATATCGCTTCCTTCTTTGTTCTTTGCGATTTATCGCGTAGGTATCTTATATCATCAAATGCCAATTTCTAATTGCTTTATCATGACGTATCCGTGTCATGTAGTAATAACATACACAAATATCGTTGACTTCGACGTTGAATAGTGTCATGAAATATGATTATCCTCTTGTGTGCAATATTTCTGGTTGATAAATCTAACATATTCTTACTTTAAGAATAGCGATTATCCATTATCATATCCCTTATCAGGTCTCTGTCACATTTGCAAAATGATACAAATATAAAAATACAACAGAACCTAAATGTAATGTTTTAATATCCCTACGTTGCTGAGTGCAGCATTAAACAACAAACAAACAAAACATAATATCTTTAAGAATTATGTTAACAGTTCCGATGCTAAAAATAATCGCCATACCTCTTTCTCTCTATGAAAACATAATAACTTTTTTTTTAATAATCTGAAGGAATAATAATGGCAATACTATCATAATTATCATCATTATTTATGTTACTTATCCTCAAGTGAAGTAGTCCTCCACACTATACATTCAGTGAAGAAGCCCATGAACATATGAACTATGTAACATACATTCATGGAAATTAGATAAACAGTTGAAGTTAGCAAATGATATTATTCGGTCGAACGTCTATCAGCCATCTATTCTATTCATGAAGAACATTTCACGTGGGACCAACAGAGGGAATTATGACTATCGACTTGCTAATTATTTTTTGTATATTCATGCCAGCTCAAACGATCTATTGGCTTGATTTATTGTTATGATATCCACAAAATAAGTAGGATCCGATTTTTTTCCGTTTTTTGTTGAAATAAAACTGAATTATATTTTCTGTTTACATATCAAAGTTTGCCAAATTGTTACAAAATGTTTGCCCACAGCAAGGCTACGTATCCCCAACATATTGTGCTAGGCACAGTATCACTGGATTGAGGGAGGGCGGTATTCCTCCTTGTGGGTCACCTGCTTGGCAATATGGGACGGGAAAACTGCAGGGGGTGAGGGCAGTTAAGTTGATGGTACAGACAGATAAGAGAGCTCATTTTACAAATGTGAAACCTCAGTCCACAAAGAAAGAGGCGAAAGCTGAAACTTGGTGAGATTTACAGAACAAAGGCAGTTATTTTTAGTTTCTTACTGACTCTCGAAGAAACATTTAATAAAACAATTAATGCGTGTGTGTGTGTGTGTGTGTGTGTGTGTGTGTGTGTGTGTGTGTGTGTGTGTGTGTGTGTGTGTGTGAGAGAGAGAGAGAGAGTGTGAGTGTGTGAGGTAGAAGAAGAATTGTACAATACTCATACTCAATACTCATACCTGCCGCATCCTCAACCACTTAACTTACTCACACAATCATCTGACAACATGTTCGCCAACCCTCGTATCACAACGCATGCACGCATGCACGCACGCACACACACACACACACACACACACACACACACACATCACATTCTTCTTTCCCCACCATTATGTTCACGTCAGCCATCATGGATCCATGCGCATGCTTTCATACATAATCCATCCTCCCACCATTCTCCAACATCCATCGCAGTATAACTATGACTATAACCGCCTTCGTGCATCCGCACTTATGTTAACATTGCATTGCATATGCATCGAATTACACGTTTACAATATCGTAAATATTTTACAACATGTACATATTATATATCAGCAAACAAAGATTATTATAATGCAATAGATTTCATCCGTCAAAACATCACAGAAAGAGGGGCAGCCTGGAGTTTTACAATGGCATCTGAATGCACTAAGACGTTCAACTGGTCAGGAGGTGAGAGTTGCGGAAGATTACGGTAAACTTCAGTTACAGATCTCCATTACGAATATCTAAAGTATGAATAAAGATCACAGCTTGCTATGACGTGTACTTCATTCCTGCAGAATTAGCAATGTCCTTAGCTCTAATTTGTATGTCTAAATGCTTATGTAGACAAAGACCCAAATGTATATAGGCATGACCATATTATATTCTACGCAAATATCACAACATTTAAAAAAGCTAGATTGAGTCTTTGAAGGGCATTAAGAACTGATACACACAAGGAAAAATATTTATGGATGTCAACGGAGGAACACTGCGTTTCGGAATATATACTTTCTCCTTCATCAGGTGAATATTATTAAATGCTATGAGGCAGAGAACATATATTTGTACCTGTAAGAACAACAAAAGTAAAAAGATAGCAAAGAAGGAAACGCAACAAGGGAAGCCAACAGATAACTGGCGCTGATTTACCCGCCTCCCGTTTGCCTATTGTCCATTTCCCATTACCAATCATTCATAAGTTAAGTTTTGGCTTTAATTTGTCCATTGATAATCAACCATCAACGTCTATTATCTCCACCCTAAAAATATGTAGTTTACTGAGAAAGTGGTATCCAAATCTAATGTGTGTTACTGTTGACCACTTTCTTAAAGGCATTGTTGGTTCAAAGCTTTCGGCCATAGAAGCCGTGCTATTTTTCTCTTGTCAGAGGAGTACACAAAGTATACGTCATCTGGACTAACATTTTTGGTTCGGTGGCTGGGTTAAATCGCCAACTTTGTGTTTTGGCGATTGGGTGCCTCACTCACAGTGTGGGTTCAAATCCCGGACGGGACTCAACCCAAGAAAGTACGAGAATCTGTACTTTACTCAGAAGGTGTTATCCCAATTATAACATTTGTTGTCAAGAAAGCACAATAAATGTATATTCGGCTTTGGATGGGTAATGATATCACAGACATATACGGATATTGATGATGACTTGGAGGAGCTTCGAAACGCATGTCTTCTCAATTCAGGGATTGGTAAATCCAAATATGTGTGTGCGCGTGCGTGCGTGCCTGCGTGCGTAAATGTGGGCCTGTTGGATGTTACATAAAACATTCATCTTGAGCGGGCTGGTAGTCCGACTTGGATTAGCATGTTAACTATATGATCTTCTTTAGGCAGAGAATGCCGCGCATGAATGTATTGATGAAATTCCTAGGTACATGGGACCTTTTCGTCCCCAGGAATACCCACAGTGGAGACTTCAATGGGGATAGGGTGTACACAATGTGCTACCTGGTAGATTGTGTGTCATCAGACCGGACAACGTTGGTCTTTGACTGATTGTGGCGTAAAACACACTTATTCATTTACTTATATCGGAAATTGAATGTTCATCTTAATTGTTTTTGTTGAACATGTAATATATTTTTAAAGAAATAAAACAGTGACATAATAACTACAACTTTATGTGAGCGCGACTAGCTTTTTTGGAATGAGATGAATAAGTCTTATAAAGATGTAAGCTTCTTCACAACCGTGTAACTATGAATTGACTATATTGGGTAATCAAAAAAAAGATAGGACCTAAAATAGCCAAATTTCATACGATTTCACTTGTCCACCATCTTGGATGCAAGGCGAAAACATTTCAGCGCGTTTGAAGCCACTGGGAATGCCCCCTGCAGAGTTGGACGAACATTCTGCGGTGGCGCGGCTGAGGTGACTAGAGGCTATCAGCAGTATTTCCTGTCCAGGTTATTTATGTCCGTTCTTTGTGTGTGTGTGTGTGTGTGTGTGTGTGTGTGTGTGTGTGTGTGTGTGTGTGTGTGTGTGTGTGCGTGCGTGCGTGTGCGTGCGTGTGTGTGTGTGCGTGTTTGCGTGCGTGCGTGCGTGCGTGTGTGGGATGGGGGCGGGGGGTGGGGCGTTGGGGTGAGATTGTGGGGATAGATGATAGATTTAGCAACAAGTAAGGTCATCTTGAGTGGGAGGGTATTCGCAGATGGATTAGCATATGAACTATGATTCTCTTTAAGCAGAAAATGAGGATCCACGATGTTCGGCCTGGTAGAAGTGTGTTATCAAACTTCACAGCATTGGTTTTTTGACTGACTGTAGCGTCAAAACAAACTCATTCATTTACTTGAACTGAATGTTCATCTTAATTGTTATGGATTGTCACGGAGCCATGATCCAGAGAACAGGGTGTCATTAGATAGAAATAAACTAAGTAATAATAGGATTACCAGAAGAACAGGGGTTTTAAACACAAGCCAATAAACTTCGCTCATTAACACCAGAGTAAGTCAGTACAAGATTGAAAACTGCCCCATAATTATGTATGACATGCTTGTCGGGTATTGCTACATATATATGTGAAAACAAAGTTATTAAAATGAAGAGCAAAACTGATGAAAGTTACCAATAAACGTGTATAAGTGTTATATCGTCACTGCAAAAATAATGATTGTTTGTCTTTAGTATTAACATTCAAATACGTTATATCTGTATTAGCGATATTGTCTTCGTTCCACCGGTGAGTCAGCGTTAGCCGTACTATCTCGTAGTATAATTGTATTTCTGAAGACATCACGATACAGTTTTTACGATGCATCACGTCTGCACTAGCGCTTGATAACAGCCTTGTGTTTGGGTGTTTCAGTGGTTTAAATCGCTGCTGTTGATATTGTTGATTAAACTTTGATACTATGAACAATATAATGTTATGTGAGAGGTTGACTTTAGAACGGTAACATACTAATAGTATATAGGATGACATAAACAGAACAATGAGAAGTTCGTCCAGATTAGTGTATAGGCAACATTTAATAATTAAAATAATTACATTCAACAACTCCCCTTTTAAGTCCATTTTCCTGACTTATAAGTAAATGCAAGAACAATCGGCCGGAATACAATGTATAGTTCTTGTCCACTTCCATATGACTATGTAACATACAATAAGCTATCGGGTCCCGTTAAGATCGGTTTGGGTGGCAGCCTAGATAGCCATTGAATAGTTTCATCTTGGAATCTCCCATATCACTGGGGATCCTCTTCAATTTAAATGGCGTTATTTGTTACGATTCCGAACCTTCGCGTGACTGTGTTTATGAATCATTGTCAAATAGTGGTGACATTAAATCTAGGAAACAATACGCGAAATCGCGCATGCACAGAACGGAAAATTTGGTCAAGGCGTAAAGTAATCCGCATGCGCAGAACGATTGATTTCAGTACTTCCGCTGAGCGCTTCGAGTGCAGCGTCAAACGCGGGCCTGTAATCTAACACACGAGGACTGACCAATGAAATCTGAGAAGTAGAAATACCGGTAGACGCTGTTGCTTGATTGACAATGTCAATCAAGAAAGGGAGGAGCTTAACGGCATCGTTCTCTCCCAGTAAATTCCGATGTCAAATAACGACGTTATTTGGACGGAAAAACGATGGTTTGAAAACGTCCAAATAACGTCGTTTTCCCGTCCAATGACCATATACGGAAAAAAACGACGTTTTCGTGTTTGCAGTGAAAGGTGCTGACAAACCTAGAAACATAACCGGGGTGAACGGGTATTCGAACCCACAATCATAGGTTTCTGACGTGCCCAATGGACGCAATTCTGCACAGCGAATCTCGGCGCCTTAGACTACTGGGCCACCCGTGCCCCCTTCATATGTTACAGAAACATTTATGTCAGAAACACAAATGGTATTCATTCCAAGCAACGTAGACTCACAATGTACACTTATATACATTATTGCAGATTGCACCAGTCTCATTTACAAAAGATGACTGCACTGGTCATCATCTTCAGAGTACGAGGTGATAAACCAGGCATCACAGAATTAGTTCAGATGGCCAACGTTTCAGGTACATTGTAATACACTCTGTCTGACGCCGACTGGAAAATATCCAACGACTGATATTCATTTTGATCCGATGGTACTTGAAATGTTGAATAAACCTGGGACTGTTCTGATTCTTGTTTGACATTCTTTCTGCAAAGGGTATGTCTGAAAAAGATTGAATATCTCACATGTCAATTTGAAACTAGTGGGTTCTGTGAATGGGGTTTAACATTATTCCAGTTATATCACGGCGTGTCAGTTTAATGTGTGAGAAAAGCCCGAAGTGATGAAGGTCTCAGACGTTTACCACTTTGGTGAACCCACGAGGACGGGTATGGCGCCAACAAAATCGGGGCGAACCGATATTCGAACCAACAATTATAGATTTCTGGCGTGCCCAAGGGACGCAACTCTGCACAGCGAATCGCGGTGCCTTAGGCGACTGGGCCACCCGTGCTCCCTCAATATGAAACTAAAAGAGGTCACGTTAATTGTGTGTCAAATAATAGCGTTATATTTGCTACGTTCTAATTGTTGTAATGCTATCAATATACCATTTGTATGGGACTTTTTCCATCCTGAATATTGCACTATAATTGCATTATTACCCCCATCATTTAATCAGTGTGTACTCGAATTTCATTCTCAACTTCCTGGGCAGGATACAAAACACGCTGCCTTTGGGGAGGTTTAAGGTTAACATTGACATCTCATCCTAGAGGGTTTCCATTCACTGCTGGGTGCACACGCGTGTGTTTCGAAGGCCCGTGCCCGAGGAGACATCACGTGTGTTACATGTGCTTCAGTGTTGGGCAGGAACGAAGACATAGAGCCAAGCTGCCGAACAGGGTCAGCCCTACAAGGACCAACGTTGCTTAGCATCACCTGAGTTGAGACACGTGCTCTGTGCACAGGACCACGTGCCGCCAAACATAGGTGTCTATGAAGCAACTGCATGCAATTGGAAAACGTAAGCAAGCACAGGAAATCCTAATAAAAACAGTTAAGTACTTTATTTTTCACCATATCATTCAATATAATGACTAACCTTTTGAACCACATCACAATGGACAAGACGAGTATAATAATGAAGAGGCCAATGACTCCAATTACCCAGCCAACTGTCGTGAAAAAAACACATTATCACGAAATTCGTGTACCAAACATTATGTTATGAAAAAGTGAGAGTAATCAGACTATTTTTTCTATGTGCTCCATTTATAGATGACCTTGAAGCTTTGAGACCGACGTGTCTCTCGGCGTGAGCGTGTGCGTGTGCGTGTGCGTGTGCCTTCTTGTTTAACGTCGCTCTTAGTTACAATTAGCTGTATGACTGCTATATATCTCAAATTAATCGGACTAGAGAATCCAGCGACTGATGTTATGAGAAATGATCCTGGGCCACGTTACACAAAGCGTTCTAGCGCTAAGACGATCGTAACTCCCATACTTTTAAAGACTTACGTCAGTCGTATCGCTTAGATGGCTTTGTGGAACGGACCCCAGGCAGACGAGGACACCCAAAGTCACCATGACTGTCCAACCGATTCATGTTTTCGCCTCTAATATATATATATATATATATATATATATATATATATATATATATATACAGCATCTGGGTATGGTGTGGGTGTAATTTATTTTTACTTTCATAGTTTACTTTATGGGTAACATGGAGGAAGCTACACAAATCCACCTACTGACTTTTGTGGCGTGTGGGATACTATTGATGATTGATCTGGTGTGAATGATGCTGTTGTTTTGTGTCCCGCGTGGCTGGTCCTCTTGACGGTGTTGCTCCCCCCGAGATTGGCGCCTGTGCAGTTGGTGCCTTTGTGCTTGGTACTGGTGACTCTGTTGGTGCCTGTTTAATTTGTGCTGTTATTATAGGTGTCTGTGTGGTTGGTCCGGGGGCCTGTTTGGTCCCTGTGTTGTCGGTGCCTGTGTTGTTGGTTCCTGTGTTGTCGGTGTCTGTGTGGTTGGTGCCTGTGTGGTTTGTGCCTGAGTGGTTTGTGCCTGTGTGGTTTGATCCCTGTGTTGTCGGTGCCTGTGTGGTTGGTGCCTGTGTGGTATGATACCTGTGTTGTCGGTGCCTGTGTGGTTGGTGCCTGTGTGGTATGATCCCTGTGTTATCGGTGCCTGTGTGGTTGGTGCCTGTGTGGTATGATCCCTGTGTTATCGGTGCCTGTGTGGTTTGTGCCTGTGTGGTTTGATCCCTGTGTTGTCGGGGCCTGTGTGGTTGGTGCCTGTGTGGTATGATCCCTGTGTTATCGGTGTCTGTGTGGTTGGTGCCTGTGTGGTTTGATCCCTGTGTTGTCGGGGCCTGTGTGGTTGGTGCCTGTGTGGTTTGATCCCTGTGTTGTCGATGCCTGTGTGGTTGGTGCCTGTGTGGTTTGATCCCTGTGTTGTCGGTGCCTGTGTGGTTGGTGCCTGTGTGGTATGATCCCTGTGTTATCGGTGCCTGTGTGGTTTGTGCCTGTGTGGTTTGATCCCTGTGTTGTCGGGGCCTGTGTGGTTGGTGCCTGTGTAGTTTGGTCCCTGTGTGATTGGTGCTTGTTTAGTTGGTGCCTTCATGGTAGGTGCTGGTGTAGTAGGGGCTTGCGTGTATTGCATGACTCAATAAATCTTTAATTTACAATGTTCTCATTCTCATTCATTTCTGGTCAAACTATATATTATGTACTTTAGATATCATTTACCAACAGTATTCCGGACCTTGTTTAAAACAAAGTAGACAAAAGCAATTAAAAGTGAGGAATCCAAGTTGCAGATATCGTACACCAAACATACTGGTATATGTCGTGCTTATTGACAAACATTTATCAGCAGAGACTGTTACCTGGGAACTTGTCTTCTCGAGTAACATCATACCTAACATACCTGGGCAATTGTCACCTTGAGTAGCAATATATCTAACGAACCTGGGAACTTGTCTTCTCGAGTAACATCAAACCTAACATACCTGGACAATTATCATCTTGAGTAGCAAGATATCTAACGAATCTGGGAACTTGTCTTCTCGAGTAACATCATATCTAACATACCTCGGCAATTGTCATCTTGAGTAGCAATATATCTAACGAACATGGGAACTTGTCTTCTTGAGTAAGACCATACCTAACATATCTGGACAATTGTCATCTTGAGTAGCAATATATCTAACGTACCTGGGAACTTGTCATACAGTGATTGCGTTGATTCTGCGACAGGGGTTGAGGATGTCGGGGTAGGTCCGGTCGGTGCCTGTGTGGTTGTCGCCTGTGTTGTCGGTGCTTGTGTGGTTGGTGCTTGTGTACTAGGTGCCTGTGTTGTCGGTGCCTGTGTGGTTGGAGCTGGTCTTGTAGCGGCTTGAGTCGTAGGTGCAGGCGTAGTTGATGGCGCAATGGTTGTGGCGACTTGGATCTTTGGTGAACACGTTATCGTTATCGTTGACCCTTACGAAAACATAAAAATAACGATCAAAGGTAACTAAAACTACCAATGCAAACACATAACAAAGCTCATCTTTTGATCTATAATGCACATACATGAACCTTGAGAGAGGACAATGCCTGCACATGCTTCCTAGCGGGCAACATCTATGCTTGAGTCAATAGCATTGTAACTACATTGTACAGGTAAATAGTCACATTTTATTTTATTTTTAAATATTTCCTTTGATGTTTCTTATTTTTGTGAAATCCTTTCGTTGCTTATAACCATAATAAGTTTATATATACTAATAATAAGTTTAACAATATGTATTAGTATGTTGATAGCATATACAGAGACAAACGTGATAAATACCCGTGGCAAAAGTGCGCATCATGACACAGGAGTAGATGGTTCCGGGACCAGTCAGGTTATACATGACTTCCGTGTTTGCTGCCATACTCCTGCTATACGATGCATCCTGCAGACAGTGTATGCTGTAGATGTTTGAATCCTTGTTTGACATGCGTTGATACACGTCCACTCGTACTGAACAGTCACTGAAGGTAGTGCCCACTATAGCATATATCTCCACCTCTCCAGTCCTAGAGCTAGTGGCGGTACAGGAACACAACTCATTACCCTGGACGGTGGTGTTGGCCTCGATGTAGAGGGTGCTCCCTGTTATTGTTTTGCTCTCACACATGGGGATGACTAAAACATTATGAAACAAGATGTATTTTATGACTCATGGTCAGTGCTATTATCTAAATGGGGGAGGTCGGGTAGCCTAGCGGTGAAAGTGTTCGCTCTTTACGCCGAAGACCCGGGTTCGATTCCCGACATGGGTACAATGTGTGAAGTCCATTTCTGGTATCCCCAAGCCGTGATATTGCTGGAATATTGCTAAAAGCGACGTAAAACCATAATCACTCCCTCACTTTTATCAAAATGTCTTTAGGAGCAGATTCACAAGCACGAGCCAAAAGATTAATCCATCTGCAAGCTAATTATCATCGTACATGTATCATATTGTAAAATAAATGTGTATCTCAAATATGCAAGCTTGCAATGTACAAATAACAACTATGTAGTACTTTACATGGCGTGTACCTCTGTCTCGGTCTTGAAAGCAAACGGCTGAAACAGAATATAAATACTTGCAAGTAGACACCAGCCAGTCAGAATATAAGTTGTTCAACCACATGAAAACATCCCCCTAAAACATATTCGCAATATATCAACACCAGTGTTAATTACCACAATATATTAATTCCCACGTATCAATAAAATAAATAAAATGTAATGCTTCTTAAAAAGACATGTGGACAATTGTTCGTCAAACAGACAAGTGTTACGCCAGGCCCATGCTTTCATAGACATTATTAGTGACATTAGAACAGGCCCAAGCTTTCATAGACATTATTAGTGACAGTAGAACAGGCCGAAGCTTTCATAGACACGGTAGAACAGGCCCAAGCTTTCATAGACATTATTAGTGACGGTAGAACAGGCCCAAGCTTTCATAGACATTATTAGTGACAGAAGAACAGGCCGAAGCTTTCATAGACATTATTAGTGACGATAGAACAGGCCCATGCTGCCAGTTCTCCCACACAGGATGTCATTGTGGTCTTTTTAGTGCTATGTACATGTAAAAATGTTTATGGAATATTTGACATAGAGTATACGTCTGATACCTAGGGCGTAACTACAGCGAGCATTATCTTTTCCACATACAAACGTATCAGTGTAACTGTTAAATCGAGGCAAGGTCTGTTTTGTGTGTGCTGTAGACAGCACGGGGTGGGCATTACATAAAGAGAGATATTAGATAAAGTTAGGTAAATATGTAACGTTAGTTAGTTTATTTGTTATTCAACGCCCCACTCAGCAATACTCCAGCAACATGTAAATAATCGAGATTGTACCAGACAATCCAGTGATTGACATGAACATCGATCCACGCAATTGGGATACGATGACATGCATCAGCCAATTCAGCGAGCCTGACCACCCGATCCCGTTAGTGAGTGAGTGAGTGAGTTAATATTTAAAGTCACATCGGCACTATTTCAGCCATATCGTGACTTGAACAAGGTAAACATTTGTATTATATATATAAACCTGTCGCCGAAGGACAGTACAACAATTAGCAATATATCACAGATTATAATTTTAAAAACTAATTTTAGAGCAATAAAACGATCAAATTAAATCAGACGACACAGTATAAAAACGGGCTGTAGATCGCCAGCAACCAAAGCTAGGCCACCATACTAGGGACCATGGGGACGATCCCGTTAGTCGCCTAACAAGCACAGTCGCATTTTACGTGCATGGTTTGTCATCCTAATGCTAACTAATATGACTGATATCATTCTTTACAGGACGCCAAAATATATTTATGGGATATTTCCGACTGTGAAGTGCAATATCCAATAACTCAGTTGCTCATATTGCCTGAGTGAGAGAAGTGGATAATGTGTACTAAATATAGAGTTGTCTTAGGTGTGAGATCTTCGGCTCGTGATATAATGTCGTATCAACAATTATTAAGGAATAGCTACATATGTATGAATTATTTCAAAGACATACCTTCAACGGACGAAAACCACATGTAAACATACATGCAGATTCCGATAAAAGCGCTATACTTTAGTTTCATATCTCACACATTACACATTTGACAACTCTGTGACTCACGTCACTGAATGACATAGCTATAGTCATCTATCTTTAAACTGGTTGGACGGGTTTGTCGGATATGTAACGATCACCCTCCAGTATTGTTCGGCACACATATCAACACTCGAATCTTTCGCATGATCCTCCTGCGTGCATGTGCTTGATACACACATTGTGTACTCTCCTGCATGCATGTGCTTGATACACACATTGTGTACTCTCCTGCGTGCATGTGCTTAGTACATACATTGCGTTCTCTCCTGCGTGCATGTGGTTGTAATACATTGCGTACTCTCCTGCGTGCATGTGCTTGGAAAATACATTGTGTACACTCCTGTGTGCATGTGCTTGGAACATACATTGTGTACTCTCCTGCGTGCATGTGCTTGGTACATACATTGCGTACTCTCCTGCGTGCATGTGCTTGGAACATACATTGTGTACTCTCTTGTGTGCATGTGCTTGGTGCTAACATTGCGTACTCTCCTGCGTGCATGTGTTTGGTACATACATTGCGTATACTCCTGCCTGTATGTTCTTGGTACATACAATGCGTACTCTCAGGCGTGCATGTGATTTGTACATACATTGCGTACTCTCCTGCGTGCATGTGATTGGTACATATACATTGCGTACTCTCCTGTGTGCATGTGCTTGGCACATACATCGCGTGCTCTCCTGCGTGCATGTGCTTGGTACATACATTGCGTACTCTCCTGCGTGCATGTGCTTGGAACATACATTGCGTACTCTAATGCGTGCATGTGTTTGTAATACATTGCGTACTCTCCTGCGTGCATGTGCTTGGTACATACATTGCGTACTCTCCTGCGTGCATGTGTTTGGTACATACATTGTGTATAGTCCTGCGTGCATGTGTTTGGTACATACATTGCGTACTCTCATACGTGCATGTGTTTGGTACATACATTGCGTATATTCCTGCCTGTATGTTCTTGGTACATACATTGCGTACTCTCCTGCATGCATGCTTGGTACATACATTGCGTATACTCCTACTTCCATGTGGTTGATACACACATTGCGTACTCTCCTGCGTGCAGGTGATTGGTACATATACATTGCGTACTCTCCTGTGTGCATGTGCTTGGTACATACATTGCGTACTCTCTTGCGTGCATGTGTTTGGTACATACATTGCGTATACTCCTGCGTGCCTGTGCGTAGTACATACATTGCGTACTTTCCTGTGTGCATGTGCTTAATACATACATTGCGTACTCTCCTGCGTGCATATGTTTGGTACATACATTGCGTACTCTCCTGCATGCATGTGTTTGGTACATACATTGCGTACTCTCCTGCGTGCATGTGCTTGGCACATACATTGTGTACTCTCATGCATGCATGTGCTTGGTGCTAACATTGCGTACTCTCCTGCGTGTATGTGCTTAGTACATACTTTGCGTTCTCTCCTGCGTGCATGTGCTTGGTACATACATTGCGTACTCTCCTGCGTGCATGTGCTTCGTACATACATTGCGTTCTCTCCTGCGTGCATGTGCTTGGTACATACATTGCGTACTCTCCTGCGTGCATGTGCTTAGTACATACATTGTGTACTGTTTAGGCTCACAATGGAGTGTAAACGAATGTCCGATTTTGACAGCTGTAGCTTGAAGAAATATCCAGATTCAGACCAAAATCCAATAAGTAATGTCATTATGTATGTGGAAGAATAGTCATTTATTGTATTTCAAATAAACGTAAATATGAGAGCATACATAATCAGCGAAATGGTGAATTATTTAATTAGTAGTGGAACTACCAACACGTACATATGTATCCCACATCTTACTTTGTAAGAGAATGCTCAGGTTCTCACCTAAAATATAGAAGCAGTATCAATTTGCATTATGAACATTTATTAAGTGATCAGTCATTCCAAAATATAGATGAGTACTTTGATTGTACACTGTACATAATACTGGAGCCGATAAATGTGTTTGAAGTGTGTCATCTCGAACTACCAACATTCAAGTTCTGGTTTACACTTTCATGGCACTTTCATGTTTTCTTCCATCACCTCTGTTGTGTTTTGTTGAATAGTTAGTAGTCATCATTATTATTATATCTGAAATAAGGAAACCCACTACCATCATGTACCTGTCTCACACGAGTTATATTAATGTTTACGTAAACAGGATTCACATTTCGGTTCCTAACAAACAGAATTTCTATGCAAAACTTGTCTAGATTGTGTTTGTGTTCTCAGTAGCTGCTATAGCGATCGGTGTTTCAGGAAAGTGTACAATGACCACACAACAATGCCTTTACTGATCATGATTACAGGCATTCTCTCCTCTTGACATCCTCAGGAAATTATATGTTATGACCTGAGAATGCAAAATATTTCTTCATGTTAAAAAATCTGTTTCTTTGGCGGTGTGAGATACAGTAGGACCCCTATCTGAGTGTTAATCCGAAATTGTGCAACAATTAAAAGTAATAATTTTCACATAGTTTCCAAGGAAGGTCTCACAGCACTGGTTGAGACATTTACCGCTCCAAGACCCTCTGAAGAGATCAGTTTCATCACAAAACATTCACAATCGGTATAGCCCGTGCGTAGAACCTTCAGTCTTCGTTCTTCCAGGTGGCTCCGTACAGTTAGTATGACCACGGTTAGGTTTAATGACTAGAGCATAGGTCAGTTCCACCTGTCCCGCGTTCACTTCAGTAACTGTCCGACCGGCAGATGGGCTGGGCGGACTTTCTGAAGAAGAGGAGGATACGTCTGAGCCATGTTCTTCAGGACGTTGACGAGCTTGTTGAGAACACTCTGGTTCAGCCTCTTCGCTATACAGAGGGTTCAGCACTGAGACATTTGCAGATGAATATTCCGAGTCAGCGTAGCCAGCTATTGGTTGCTTCCGTTCGTTTTCCTCATCCCCACGATGTTTGTCTTGAAATCTGCAAAGGCGAATATGTGTGAAACACTCATGGTGAACATGGAGTATGTTTAACAAAAATCGTGTTGTTTGCCATTCCTCCCGTTTGTAGCTGTAGTTTTGAAATACATCATTCCACTGATTTGTCACATTTACTGAGATGCCTTGATCATATCTCATTTTGAAATCCGTGACTGAGTTAACTGTTTACATCACATCTGCATTAGTGCAACCGCATAATACATTTTGAATTGAAGTAGTCTAACCTTGCTGTCACATGACATGCATGGGGTTGGTATAACGCCGATTCTAACGGCATTTCATATTTGAATCACGACGTGTCAGCTTCTTTAGGGTGGAAAGCTCGACGGGTGACACCCATGAGGGCGAGTAACAAACCTTTAAATAAAATCAGGGCGACAATAGCAATCTACAGAAGTAATAATCGTTAACTGGACATGATAGATTGTCGTAAACAATATTGGTTCAAAACAAATTATTAGCAATCTTCTTTCAGAGCAGAAACACATGGTTTGACATTTCTGACTGAAACACTATTCTGTTATGAAAGAAACTCCCATAATCCCTAGGAATATAATACAGTCGGTCTTTCAAAATTTATGTGCTGCATTTGTTACTTCAGGAATAATTACTTCCACCGGTCACTAACCTGTTGCAGAGCAAGATGACCATGATACCCAGCAGCACCATGATTCCTGCTGACACACCAGCCGTAACTTCAACAACTGGAAAGATGCATACAAACATTAAAGCATCCATTATCAGCGCCATTGACACAATGTATGCTTACGGTATAAAATTAGATTTCCAAGTTCTATTTTGTACATTAGGAAATAAATTCCAGGAATTCTTTTTGATCACCCCGCCCCGATTTCGCATGTTTAGCAAAAGCAAACCAAGAAGGGGGTCTTGGTTTACACACTTTTCCTCAAGATCACGAGTGACTTTACTTTCAGTGCCCATCAATATTGTATAATTGGCATATGACAGGTTTTCATCTCCACTATCAAGTTTTCCTTTTGCCATTTTCGAATATGTAGGATTAGTATAGGAGCAATAATATGTGTTCGGTTTAGAGGTTAAGATGTGTAACCCATAATGATTTGTGACTGATTTTTACCTGTATCCAAATATCCGATCGAAACCTTTGAATTAAAAACAAACCATTTGGCTTATCTTCAGGTTAACCTTTAAAGGTTAAAACATAAAGTCATTGTTCTGATATCATCTTGCAACTTTAAAAACTACATGTGTAATACCTTGTTTTGCACCTTGAACGGGAAATGTAACTGTATGAAATCTTTGCGATAACAAATCTAATATGAATACATGTAGTTGTAGTTTAGCTGATATGACGTATCAATTTGTAAAATACATACCGGGAAAACTGTACAGTGTTGCTTGCGTGTCATCAAGAACAGTTTTGTTATCTAAACCAGTACTTTCGGAAACCGTCGTGGTCGTCGTAGTCTGAGATGGTACTGTCACTGGTACGGGAGTGATTTCTGTTGGAGATGTTGGTAGAACTTCCGTAGTTATTGTCGAGGTTGATGGTGCGGATGACGTTACGGTAGTCGTCTTGTGTGTCTTTTCTGTTGTTGGTTGGTCTGTTGTCGGTGCCTCAGTTATCGAGACAGGTGTAGTTGCAGATGTTGTTGTGGATGGTGTAGGCGTTGAGGTAGATGTGACCATAGCTTCCGTTGTTACAAACGGTGTTTCTTGAGTAAATGTAGTCGTGGATGTGGTCGTGTTGACTGAGTCAGCAAACCTTCCAGAATAACACTGTAGTTGCAGCCTCACCTCTGGAATATAAGTTTCACAAGACACTCGACTAAGATGTATTCTGGATACTCTAACGAGATTACTCTGCTGTTTTAACTTATGTGTGCTTATGATTGTCAATTTGCTTTTAAAAAGAAGACATTGTTTGTTGATTTGATGTTTTAGAGAAAGGTTGCATGATGGTGGATTATGGAATACATGTAATCATTAAGTTTAAGTGACTGAGTGATTTGGGTTTGATCCCGATCTGAACTAAAGTTTTGTTTGTTTGTTGTTTAACGCCGCACTCAGCAATATTCCAGCTATATGACGGTGGTCTGTTCATAATCCAGTCTGGTCCAGACAATCCAGTGATTGACATCATACGCATCGATCGACGCAATTGGGATACTCCCGTTAACCAAGAAACAACATATATGTACCAAGCCCCATGTTTTCAATTGATAATGGTATAATGAACAGATATAGATTCACACATATAACACGTATTCAAAAGCAAAAGTTATTTTGACATACAAAAAAAAAGAAGTGAATCATCAAAATTATTTGCCGTGAGTGGGATTTTATCTTGGAAAGTATGTCGAAAGGTCCGGTAGCTTGCAATAGTCTAGGCAAATGAGTCATGACACCTAAGAGGGTTCGGGGCGATCGGGTAGCCTAGTTGTTAAAGTCTACGCTCGTCACGCCGAAGACCCGGTTCGATTTCCGACATGGTGTATAATGTGTGAATCCCATTTCTGGTGAAGCCCATATTGCTGGAATATCGCCAAAAGTAGCGTAAAAACATGCTCAACCAACAACCTAAGGGTTCCATACAGTCAGAAGCTAGTGTGTCCACCTAGGGCAGTGATACAGGCCTGAAACCTCTGCCTCATTGCGGACACTACACATTGACGAAAGGATTGGGGAAAGATAATCCGTAGGTTGAGGAGTTGAAATATATCGTTACGATGTTCCGTTTCATCCCAGACATCACCTCGACGCCAGTAGACACGCATCCTCCCATCGGATCGGTGAAGGAGGAAACGTTACTCATAAGTGAAGAGGGCCCCTCTGCACTGACGTGCTGTCCACAACAAGTGAGTAAGTGAGTGTGTTGGGTTAACGCTTGGAACAGTATTTCCATTATATCATGGAGTGCCAGCTTGATGTGGGAGTAAAGCCCGAAGTCTCACGCCGCAAGTGTTGTCTTCACCACTCGATACATTGACGTTGATGTTCTGCCGTCAAGGTTTGGCCTTATGGCTGAGCGCCTTGCACGGATGCTAACAGATACGTCTCTGTTGTCATGGATGGCACGGACTTGTTCTATGGAACCTGGATGCGTGTTTCGAAACTATATGTCTTGGTGAGGTGTTTGCATGGGTAGTCGGCCACTACTGGTACCCTCGCGGTCGTGATCGTTCTGTTGATGACGTTGCCATAAGTGCCTCATGTTGAATTGATGAGCGACGGCACGTTGCGAGGTCCAGGATTCAAGCCTTCCTACAGCTCGTCATCTGTCATTTTCACTTGATTTAGAATGGTGATATCTCATTAAAGCGATCAAAAGTGTTGGTTTCTGAAGCAATTTCTCCTTAATATTGGTTATTTCTTGCAACGAACATGCAATACCAGCGACATTTCTTTTGTTGGCATTCTTCGAGCTTTTTCATAAATAGTTTTCCTGCATCAAATCAGTAATATCAAGTTTTTAAGTGAAGAAAATCGAAGTCACAATAACTGTTGCATTTGAATATACAGTATTTAAGACAAAAAACGTGATCTCTATTTCACACGTTGGGCTTTCGTTGAAATGAATACTAAAGCAAAATTATGATGCATGAATTATGGCAATATGATGCATTCTAATCTTTCGAAAATATACCTGTTCATCAAATATATTCTTTTACGCACCTGTAGCTTTCGTTTGAATCAATAAGCAATATCTTCCAGCACCTTGGCCTTGAATATCCAAATCCAAACTGTCTAAACTATGAAGAAACGATTGTGCGTGATCTTTGCCTTTGTGGCAATCCAGGCTGTATTTGAGGACGTCAATTTTGAAGCTGACTTTGCAGTTCTTACGGTCTATCGTTGTGGGGTAGATGTCCACTGATCCACCAGCGGCGCTGACAACACGCAGACTACAGGAACAGCTGGAGAACTCGCCCGAGAACAGTGTGGAGTCCAGGTATATCCTCGTGCCTTGCTGAATCCCTGCACGACACATCCCAACAACTACAACATATTTGAAAGACATTTTATACAAACGCTAACTTGGTTCTTTCATTGAGCAAAATAAATCCTGTGAAGTTTAAAGCTAAAATAATTCCAAGGGACAGTTATTACAATAACAAAATAATCTTACAATACATTCTGACAAGTTGTAGAATAGAATAGCTTACAACACACCTGGTATGGCAGCTTGGGGACAAACGGCCACTGAAAACATACAAGTTGAAAATGAGAGTTTTTATTAAGTGCGGTTAGATTTAATATTGTCCATGGTTACTTCGGTTAATACATAAACAAGTATATGTATACACATGGGTATAATCTAACATAAATGTAATGAAACATGAAAGAGGGTCTATGTTCCACAATCTTTTCTTTTTTTCAAATGTATATCAAGACGTTGTAATTAGTGCGAAGTTGAAAACTATAACACTGTGTCCTCGCATGCGTAATTAGGCAATCATGTACTTGTAGCTTGTTTCTGACAGCAGTTGTGATCCAATATCCTGACCAACCGAAGAGTGAATGTTTAACTCAGACTGGCATTTGAGGTCTGCATGACAAGGGCCGTCATTCGAGGAGAGCTTGTATACGACTCCCACTGACACTGCAGCATTGACATGCATGCCAGTTCATATATCTTCATTAGAGTTTAGATTTTATCGACCGTGTACACGATGTGATAAATGTGCCAAAAGGGGTAAGCATGACAAATATGGCGGCGTTTCACTTATGGTTTCTGGCACAATCAACTGATCTGAAAGTTCCTTCAGACAGGTGTTCTTTATCGTGATAAAATTCTTGATGTCTACGTGAGACCTTGTGCCAGTGCCAGTGCCAGTGCCATAGGACATTCACCCTGGCGGACGACATGGGTCGTGCACGAGTGGTGTAGGATTACCTCCAGCAAGAGACTATCATTCGAATGCACTGGCACGTTCCCGAAAGCTAAATCTCAGGAGTTGCTGTTGAATTTGTTTGTCGCTGAAGCGACCGGTTCTAAATTACATCAAATTAATCAGATTAAGTTTTGGTCGTTAGCAAATGTTGACTTGTGTGCGCATTTTCATAACAATTTAAGTAAACATTACGTTAAAAGATTATCAGTGATTTAAGGAACCCATCATTCTTGGCTTGCCAATTGCCCGGACAAACCACTTTCACATATACATTTCAGGTTTGTCCAAGTCTATTTAGCACAATGGCCGTTTGTTTCCATTCGTCGTCTTGAGATGTGGATCTTACAAGAAATATGTGAATTATGAAACTGTTCCTCACAATCATTCCCTTCTGTTACTGATGGGGGAGTGGTTATCGACTCTGTTGAGGTAACCTGGGAGGTGGTTGACGATACCGACTCTTTTGAGGCGGGTGTTGGTGACAGGGATGATGTCACATGCGGTGTTGTTTTGGACGTAGATGATGTGCTCGTGTCTTGTACCTCGGCAGAAATCCCAAACGAACATTCGAGTTGCAGTCTCACCGCTGCAATAAATAGTCAGAATACAAACATGTCTAAAATGTATCCTTTATAACCTTATAGTATACATCCATCCTCAACATTTATAGATCATGTATATATTGTGTTACGTTGAAATAATTTCTGTACTCATATATTTTCGTTGGTTCATCCATCCCTCCATCATCCATCCATCCATCCACCCATTTATGCATTTACATACTCTCTTGTAACTTATTTGCATCATTTATCAGTTTATCGAATATATTCTGGTACGCACCTGTAGCTTTCGTCTGAAACAATAAGCAATATCTTCCAGCACCTTGGCCGGAAATACTTAAATCCAAACTGTTTAAACTGTAAAGAAATCGTTGTACGTGACCATTTCTGGTTTTACAATCCAGGCTGTATTTCATGGCATCAATACGGATTCTTGATTCGCAGTTCTTGCGGTCTATTATTGTTGGGTAGATATCTACTGAACCACCGGCCTCGCTGACAACCCGTAGACTACAGGAACACCTGGAGAACTCGCCCGAGAACAGTGTGGAGTCCAGGTATATCCTCGTGCCTTGCTGAACCCCTGCACGACACATCCCAACAACTACAACATATTGGAAAGTCTTTTGAAATCAGAAGTTCGACTGCAAATGTTATAAAACTTATTGACAACTTCACTTACAGCGATGGAAATAAATTCAATATAATTAAACAACTACAACATTTAAAAGTCATGTTACGTTAGAAGTTTGACACTGACGTTATGAACATTAATTGTACCTTTGGGACAAGTTTGTTGTTTTCGGCAACAATATATTGTCACTAAAAGTTATGTTTATAAATAACGAACAACAAGTCAAATTAGATATACCTGTTGCATGCCAGTTCATAGACATCTGATCATGATATTACATATAATACATATCTTACACACCTGGTATATCAGATTGGGGACAAACGGCCACTGAAACATACAAGATTGACTGAAAATATTACAGGTTTATCATTCAGAGTAACTGAATAATATGATGTCGTGTTGATGGCCATCTTACTGAGAGAAAATGTCTTTAAGCTGGAGCGCTTACACGAAGTGACATGATTCGTTAATACGGCAATCCATACATTTTCAGTGGGAACGCTACCACTTTGCTTCATAGATATGTAATTCATAAATAATCCAGCATTTCCGCTTCTTATAGTTCAACATTTCAAACTAACTTTATTCGATTCCTGTGTGTCCAAACTTAATATTCTAACAATCAATATATAATTCAGTTCCAATGGAACTTCTCTAGCAATCGGAATTACACTCACACTGATTCTCTTCTGTTACTGGCAAAAGTGGTTCAGTGGGGAAGACCGAGGATGTTGGCGACGACACCTCCTCTGTGGTGCTGATCTGGGACGTTGGGGACGACACCGGTACGGCCGATGTGCCCTGCGTGGTAGAGGCAAACGTCGTCGGCGGTATGACTGAAACATAAAGGCAGATGAATTACGGCCGACACGACATGTAACCAAAACCAACTGTGGTTGAAACAAAGTAATTACCTTCTAGCGTAGTCGTTATCTGCTCTGTTGTCATAGGGGTTGCTACGGTAGTTGCTGCATAACAGGAAACAGACAGCATCATCTCTGTAAAATATGAACACGTTTTGTTATCCTACAACTTTAAACACCCGGTCCCGAATTACGATGGTGTCGATGACAAGTCTATCAGTGATACGTAAAATGTAAAATACCCATGAAGTAGGGGCGGTGGGGTAGCCTAGTGGTTAAAGCGTTCACTCGTCACGCCCGAAGACCTATGTTTGATTCCCACATGGGTACAACTTTTCTTATGTTTCCGGTGTCCTCGGCATGATAGCTGGAATATTGCTAAAAGCGGCGTGAAACTATTCTCACTCACTCCCATAAATCAACTTCAGAAAAAAGCCAATGTTCTGTGTTATGCAATGATTTGAGGCGTTTCACTTGGTACGTCATAGAAAGTAACTTGTTGTCAGGCACTTACATACAAATGTACGCAGTGTCTCTCTTAGCTATTTCGTATAAGAACAGGCACAAAAATTCACCTTCGTTTAGAAACATACGCACTAATTTCTTGTCCGATGGAATATTATGCACATATTACACCCTTGTATATGAAGACAGCACATCTGTTGTGTATTTCTTGTTGACGAAATAGTGTCAGAATGAAATGGGTAAGACACAGCTTTGAAAGTATTTAATATCACTGTATGTAGGCTTCATTTCGAAGATAATCACACTTGACACATGTATTTGAAGTCTAGGTCTTTGGATGAGACATAACAGCATGGATAACGTGCTGAAATATAAAGGTTCATGATGGTTAAATAGTTCGTTATTACTGATTATAAATACCTGCAGCCTCAGTATAGACCAGCATACAGTGGGAAACAGGACCTGATCCTTCCAGCTTGAGATCAACAGTAGCGTTGAAATCCAGAAATCCGCTGTAAGATCCACCGGATGAACAATTCCTTATGAAGTTGAAGGAAGAAACAGCTATTGTTGCGTCACAGTTGACACTGTCTACAACAGGGAAACTGAAAGTGACGGATCCCCCGGATCCAGTGGCTGTGATGGAACATCTGCATGTGTCCATGTTGCTGGAGAAGTAGGACGTGTCCAGGTACACCCTCTTCCCGGAGATCTGACCACTGAGGCACATCGACCTCACTATGTTCTCTACAATGAAAGTAATTAACGTAATGTAATGGATTATGGGTGGCATTAATTGATAAAGTGCATCTGCCTTTGATGTACGTTTTGTTAAAGTATACAAGATATGCAGTGAATTAATCATTGCGAAGTAGCGCCGCCGTGCCACCTAGAAATGAAATCCCTTTTCTTTGGGTCTTCCATAGATATTTCGAAGCGTGATATCGACCCCATACATTGACGTGGAGGGACGCCATAATGGACCTCTGGGTAGCTGTCGCGTACATGTAGCTTGTGACATATTCATTATCAAATTATAAGGATTATGAGTATAATGAGATAAACATATCGGGTTTGTTTAATTCATACACACAAAATTAATGTCATATAAGTTCAGATAAGATATATGGATGAACTTACTTAGTACTCCAACTTCTAAATGCATCTCAAAGTAGTTATGTCAAAAAGTTCTTAATTCAGACTATTGGTGTTAGTGTGAGATTTAAAACTGTGAACCCTTCGGTATCAAATCAAAGATTTCACACACAAGTGCGATTACATTCGCATGACAAAAGTGAAAACTGACTTGGCATAGGTGGATGGTCTGCTAACACACATGAACTGAATTACGCAATGATAATAAATGAAAGCTACCTTGTGAACATTCCAAGACATAAGATTTTGTGTGAACATGAATCGAGGTATTCACATTATAGTGCACAAGAAACATGATGCCAGGTGATAGAGGAGCGTCAGTCCCCATGCCATGGCCGTGCCTGAAATATATATTGCACTCCCTTCTCGTTTTCATTCGGGTTGTTGTTCAAATTTCCACCCATATATTATTCAATATTTTTTTATAGACACCAGAACGCTACATACTGCAATCTACATATGATGATACCATCCGTGTGAACTGGCGACACGGGTGGCCCAGCCGTCTAAAGCGTCGCAATTCGCTGTGCAGAGTTGCGTCCCTTAGGCACTCCAGAAACCTATAATTTCGGGTTCGAATCCCGGTTCTTTTCGATTCGTCTCGATTCTAGGTTTGTCAGCACCATACCTGTGCTTGTGGGTTCCACCGAAGTGGTAAATGTGAAGACCTGAATGACTTCAGGCTTTCCTCTCTCATCAATGTTACGTTCTTCAATGGCCAATCCACCAGGCCCGACCGGACACGTACGCGTCATGCACGTACAAGCAACGTAACGTCATTCATTATAAGTATCTAGGTAATATTTTCAACATGAGATGAATTACCTCCCTTTTACATACACATAACCTGGCAGGAGGAAACAGGTACAAGCGTGATGCTGACGCATGTGTTTCCGTCAGGGTTGAATTGAAGCATTGATGGCTAAAACTGCAGTTGTAGAGTATTTGAAAAGATACCTTGAATCATGTTTACATCTAATTAGCAACAGTGTCCGTATTGAATACCAGTCATCTTGACGAGGAAGTGTACAGTCAGTAGTTTTTGTGCAAAAATGTTTTATATCTAGCAGGGAATCTGATCATTGTAAACATGTTCCTTCAACAAATTGTTGACACAAAGTTCCATTCGCCATGCATTGTTCAAGTATACAACTGAAGTATTAATGATAACTTGGATTCCAGTGAGTGAGTGAGTGAGTGATTGAGTATGGTTTGAGTATTTAGCAATATTCCAGCAATATCACGGCGGGGACACCAGAAATGGGCTTCACACATTGTACCCATGTCGCGAATCGAACCCGGTCTTCGGTGTGACGAGCGAACACTTTAACCACTAGGCTACCCGACCGACCCTTGGATTCCATATTCCGTCGGGTGGGCAGGCTTGGTTGGTCGTTGCTCGAAATATCAAGAACTGGGTTGTCTGGTTAATATTAAATTAGTTACAGGCGGGGTCACTTAGTCGCAATGTGTCATGAGTGCGGCGTTAAACAACAAGCATTAAAATGTATCAGGTACGAGGAAATCATTGCCCGTCGGTAAACACGAGCACATGATTCACTTTCCGTGTTCAGCAACTTACAGCATAAATTGTTGTTGGTTTTGATGAATACAATGTAATAACTATTCATTTTAAAACCAGGGGTCGTATAGATAAAGCAAATCTACCCTGAAAAGCCTTTTCAAATAAATTTCTATTTTAATATGTGTGTAATAATGCGCCTATCGGTATGAACTATTTACGGCGAGCCCTGAACACACGCACATACTATCCACGACTCACAAAGACACACATATCGCATGTCAGGCTTGTCCGTTGCTATTATGTACTCGAAAGCACACATAATGAGCAATGCTGTATCCATGTCTGCATAACATGCAGGGCGGTGGGAACAGTTCAACAGCTATTGTTTTCAACAAGACGCATTCCTTTAAATGCTTAATTATAGGCAATCACTCACCGAATATTGACATAGCATTACACTAATTATATTGTATTTGCAGAGCATTACCTGATATGTATGATTATGTGTTATGACATACGTGCCTATGCGCACTGTTTTACTGAAGAGACTGAGAGATCCTATCAATATATCTTATTATTCGGGATCTGTTTCGGTGTGAGGGACAGTCGGGTAGCCTAGTCGGGTAGCCTAGCGGCTGAAGACCCGGTTCCTGACGTGGGTACAATGTGTGAAGCCCAATTCCGATGTCCCCCGCCTTGATATTGCTTGAATATTGCTAAAGGCGGCGTAAAACCATACTCACTCACTCTGTTACGGTGTATTACCAACGGCTAGTGGTTGGCACATAAACAAAATCATATGTGCCACACATTTGGCAATAAGGCCATTTTCAATTGTGTTAACTACTTAAGGTGTTAGGAATGGCAATTTTAGACTTATAAAGACCTTATTTTTCATTTTGGAACATTACACCGCAATATGATAGTTAGAAAACTTAAGTTAAAATAGCTTTTCAATCTTGATTACTTAACACAATCATGCTATTTCAAATATAATATAACTGTGTTAAGGTGCAATACAAAACACTTTAGAACTATGAATGAGTAAAGAAAATGCATTACATTTATTGACAAAGTGACACAGTGTATGGACAACAACTTTTTTATGTTAATGCAGTAGCGGCGTTTGGGTAAAGATCCTTATACCGTTGTCACGCAAGACTGACAACGGTATAAGTATCCATACCCAAACGTCACTATTACAGTATAATAAAAACGTTATCTATAAACTGTTTCGTCTTTGTCATCCGTCAACTGCTAAGAAGGCTTGTGAAACAATTACCTTCATTATCGGGTGTCGGGCACACTGCACCTGCAGTGAAAAGATGAAGTTACGAGGCAGGTAATCATAGAGACAAAGACATACTTTATCCAACAAATTAAAGTCACCCTCATACCCCTGCTAGAACTCAGAGAACGGATCACTTACATGTCCACTCACTTTCCCAAAGCATAGGAGACCTAAAATATTATCAGATTTCAGAAAAATGGTAAATCTAAGTGCTATGTATGGGCTACAATCTCAAGCCACACATGAACGTAGATAATATACACATTAAGAGTTGATGATTTATTAATAAATCATTTAATCCGCTAATCCAATATGTTAAACCAGTCATTATTGGTCAACATGTATGCATATACTTCATTTAATTACAGGGACAGGTTAAACATTGCAAAATTACTTGTATCCCTCCTACATAGAGTAAAGGTATATACATGGAACGTTCAAATGTAATTTCCCTTACCTTTACTGCTATTGATGATCAGGAGAAACATGTATATAGCTATGTATAATCTAACGGTGTAATTCCTCTCGATTTCCATAATTAATGAAAGTATGTGCAGCTCTTACTCCTCGGACCGTGAGATCAACGTGTTTCCCATGTCAGTCACATTCTCTGTACTGTGGAACATTCATACAATGGTTCGTTTGATGGTATCGTATTTCCACCCTAGATCGCGTGCAAGCTCACAGACGTGTAGGCCAAAGGTAGATATCGCAGTCTGATTTGAGAACACACCTACAGTGTACTTCTAACTGATGACCAAATGTGCTTGAAATGTGTGAGTGAGCTTGTTAACGCCTATCTGGACAGTCAATATTAACATATAAATAAGTAGTTGAATGTTCGAGGAAAATTAAAAGAAATACCTTTACTACTGCTGACACAGGTAACATGGGTAAAATTAGATCTGACCAAGGATCATAATCGGACTGTGTTTGAGATTCGAACTTACGTCGAGCGGCTGAAGTACGAATCTAAGTACAGCAAAGTATGGCGCATTAGATCATTAGACCGCCCGCGTTCATCTTGTACGTTCAGAAATATGTAACGATTTCGACTGAAGATACCTCATAAACGCGCATGCGTTGTGTTACTTCTTCTTTTGCAGTGATATCCTAATCCTGGGAAAACCTGGAAGGGTCATTGACCGTTGTCGCCCTAATAAAATGAACGAGACATACAGGTATTGTGGCCTCAAACACCGTTTGGTAAAGTCAAACATATTATTCAAAGTGCAACTAATGGTCGAAATATCGAAATATAGCTCATTGTCGCATTGTTGCGCTTTGGTAAATTTTGACACTGTTTGCCTTTGTTTTTAAGGGCGACAACGCGACCATGTCTCTTCCAGGGATCCGCACCATACCCGTATACCATAACATTTAGATCGCTATTTTTCGGTGACTTGAGTTCATTGCTAGAGCAACACTCACCAGGTTCGGCAAGTGCATGACGTGGGATAGCCCGACTGTTGTGTGGCATTTAGACTGCAAACCACGGGGTATTTTTTCTAGTGGAGTGTGAACACATGTATAGACAAGAAAGTAATGGAAAAACTATATAAAATAAATTATATATATATATTGGCATTGTAAGATAATTACCTCCAAGATCATCTGTCGAATTAGATTCCACTTGGTGCAAAGGGCAAATAGTTGTGGAAGTTATATGTAATGGAGAAAACACGACTCAGAGGTTTTGGTAGAGAATGTAAAACCTCGGGAGGAGGGAAATCCCATGGGATTTCCCAACTCCCGAGGATTTCCCAACTCCCAAGGTTTAACATTCTCTACCAAAACCGAGGAGGAGTGTTTTATCCGGCTTAGAATCCGTTAAACGTTTAGAAGTACTGCAAATCTTATTGTCTCCCATTTAGGGCGCTATAACGGGGATTTATTTCCTCGCTATTGCCAGGATAAGCGTATAGAAAGAACTCGAACAGTGCACGTGCGATACATGCGGTAAGAACACGTGGTTGTCTTTCTCAGTTGAGTTCGAGATGTAGAGCGAGGAGGAAGGCGGAGACCTATTTCTAACTCAAAGTACGTTTGTGGAAACTAAGGATGTCAGTGACGACGCAGATGATTTTCGCTTTCGTTTTACATCTCCATTGTCTGAAGAAGAACTTCAGAAGAAACTGGACGTATGTGTTCCCCAAAAGACCAAATACTAGAACGACTGGGCCGTTGGCGTATTTAGAAGGTGGTGGAAGTATGCGAGCAGCAGATTTGCGAACAAAAGATTTGCAAATTATTTCAATGTATAGGACAGTCCTTTACCAATATTTTATGATTATCACTGTTTCGATTATTATTTGTGAATAAAATGAAACGCCCTTAGCAAGCGTATAGAAATGGTTAATTTTTACTATAAAAATCTATTTTGATGTAGCCATATTTTCTAAAGTGGCTTAATGCTTTATAGATGTTTAGAACATACGGTTGTATACTTTAAATTTGTTGTAATTAACTATAACAAATATTTTTTAGGGCACCGGAGTAGTGCTGTCCGCATCTACAAACGCACCAGCGACGATCTAAATTCCAAGGCTTCAGACATTATCGGAAGGAAGATTCCTAAAAAGACGGAGACAGTGTCTTGTGCGCCACCAATTTCAGTGACTGAGACAACTACTTCCGCAACTGAGACGGCTGCTTCTGCAGGTACTTCGGCAGGTACCTCTGTAGACTCAAAGACTGAGGCAAGTCTGGAAGGTCTATCCAAAAAAGGGTCTCTCTACTTTACATTTAACTTTCATTAAAGGATGTTACTGCCTGTTGTTTTCTGTTGTCTTTGTGCAGAAGACCGGGTATGTGCCTTTAAGTAAGACCCTGTGATGAAAAATCATTGTGTATCGTGAATGTACTTCTTTCAGTGGCGAGACCTGGTATGGAGGTCTTACCTTTTTACAAAGACCCTGGGATGAGGTTTTACTAAATTTACAAAAACCTCATCCCAGGGTTTTGGTAAAAAATGTAAAACCTCTTCCCAGGTTTTACCATTGGCAGAAAACACACCTTTTCATAATGGCGCTACCCACATAATAGGTTTCTAAGAATAGACCACTGAAAATCAGTGACGACACCAGGTGTTCGCGAAGGGTAAGCATGTCCTGCCCTACCGGTAGCACCCGCCATTCATACAATTTGTGTAAAAAACGTAAGTGTTTATTGCCTGACGAAGCACAGCAGTACTCCTGCCATGCGACGTCAGTTTGTAAATAAACAAAAGCCATAGATAACAATAGCCATGGGTAACTTTTGAACAAGAGGAAGCAAACAGGAAGAGCATTTTGTGTCATGATTAGATCGTGTAGGATACATTGGCCGTCAGTAAATAGTGCACTATTTGCTTCCCGGCACTTTGTGTTTGTTTCAAATTATGACGGTATTGCTCTGTGAATGTCAGATCCCTGTGAACATACTACATGGATTCGACTACTCATCTCATTATGAGATCCTTACACGCCTACCATACACGCCTACCATACTCGCCCACCATACCTTACCCCCTCCCCATAATTACCCCCCCCCCCCTACCATACAGGCCTACCATACAGGCCCACCATATACGCCAACCATACACGCCTACCATACACGCCCACCATACCCGCCCACCACACCTGACCACATCCACGCCCATCATGCAGGCCTACCATACACGCCTATCATACAGGCCCACCATATACGCCAACCATACATGCCTACCATACACGCCTACCATACCCGCCCACCATACCTGACCACATCCACGCCCATCATGCAGGCCTACAATACACGCCTACCATACAGGCTCACCATATACGCCAATCATACACACCTACCATAAACGCCCACCATACCCGCCCACCATACCCGACCACATCTACGCCCATCATGCAGGCCTACAATACACGCCTACCATACACACCCACTATACCCGCCCACCATGCATACCTGACCACATCCACGCCCATCATGCAGACCTACCATACACGCCTACCATACAGGCCCAACGTATACGCCTACCATACCCCCCAACCATACCCGCCCACCATACCCGACCACATCCACGCCTACCATGCAGGCCTACTATACACGCCTACCATACAGGCCCACCATATACGCTAACCATACACGCCTACCATACACGCCCACCATACCCGCCCACCATACCCGACCACATCCACGCCTACCATGCAGGCCTACTAAACACGCCAACATAGTTACCAACACGTGTTACAGCACAGTTTGTCCGATACCTTTGTCCAAATGTCAAGTTGAAGGTGGCGTTCTGGGGCGCTATTGTGTGAAATCATAGAGCTGAAAATCTAAATTATCCTGTCCAATATATCAAACAATTTCAATTATAACTAACTGATTCACATTTTGATGCATATGTCGCAGCTACTGTGAAGTAGTGTGATACTCCATGTTGCCCAGGATAACCAAATATGGAATAGTGACGACGATATGATACTGTGTATCGGCGAGAATATGGCAGAAAAGGTTTCATAAGCATATGAATAAGGTACATGTATCTAACACGTTTCATTCGAATCATCAGAATGAACTTGCACTTTGATTTCGCATTATCTTAGAAAAAATAATATTCCACAGACTTGAAAGAACCAGAGTTTACGAATTACGTGTTACAGCTAAGAGCTACTAGAATTTAGTCTTTGGAGTTTTAAATGTTATTTAACTTGAATCATGTATGAAGAGAGAGATATATGCAAATATAGTTGGAAACAACATTTTGAAATCGCGTTCTTATATGAGAGCCGCCGTGATATTGTCCATGGGGACACATCAGCGACACATTAGTGCGGATACCGTGCGTCGAGGATTGACGAGAAGACACCTCCACTGTCACAGGCCACACCGAGGACCCATTCTGACACCACGTCATCGCCGGGACCGTCCTCAGTGGGCACCACAGCATCAGCATTGGCACCAGCATTGGCACCACCAGCAGTGGAGAAGAGTCCTCTTCTCAGACGAGAGCCGTCACTGTAACTCAACAGCATATGGCAGAGAGAGAGAGTCTGGCGACGCCGTGGCGAACATTATTCGGATGTTGAGAGAGACTCCTCTCCTTGAGAGAGAGCATGGTGTGGGGTGGAATTGGTCTAGCACAGAGGGTCCGCCCTGTGGTCTTCAAGTACATTGGTCCAGGTGAATCAATGGTGTCACAGCAGCTCGGTACATTGATCAAGCCTTGAGACCACACGCCATACCTCATTTGGCACGTCGCCACAATCACATGTTTCAGCATGATAACGCCCGTGCCTACACTGCGAGAGCAACAATAGACTTCCTCCATCAGAATGGCATCAGTATCATGCAGTGGCCTGCCCTCAATCCCGATTTAAATACCATTGAGCACCTGTGTGACGAGATTCAAAGACGGCTGAATGACGTCCGACCAAGGCCGACAACAAGTGTGGGCTCAAGTGCCTTTAGCCTTCATCCACCGCCTCATCCATTCCATGTATCGACGTTGCACGGCAGTCATCAATGCACATGGCGGACACACGAGATACTGGCTTGTGATGCCATTTTCTCAGAGACTAGTGTTGTGTTTCACTTTAAGAACATTTGACACTTTAATGTCAATCTTGATGATCAGTTTTGACATGTTTCATCTTTTTAATATGTCTCAAAGTATGTTTACAGTGTTTGGACAAATAAGGTTTCTCATATATCTATCCATGGTGACGTTTCTTTTGCGGTTCAGTATATTGCACTAGACTTCACACAAGCTATTTCATTCGTGGGCGTTTAGGAGTGAACAAATAATCAAAATGGAAATATCACAATTTATTTTATTTCAATGTACACATGGATAATATATAATCTTCTTGAATATCGGCGTCAAACTTACTGGTTACTTCGCGCTGCTCTAAATGCCTCACTAAAGGTTCAGACGCTTTGCTCCATAAACGGTTATAACCTGCATTTAATTTTATAAGAATACAGTTTATCAATGCTGAAGTTATTGTATGTAAACTGTGAATGGTGAGGGTATTATTCTTAGTGCTGATAACACCTCAACCCTTTATAGAAATAGGCCATCCATGGGTTATAATGCAAACATAAATCTCGCACATTGTGTAGGTCACACGCACTGCTGCTATAACTCCCCTCAACTGCTCACAATGTGCGATATATACCTCAGGCGAATACAGACGTAGTGCATGTAGATTTGCTTAATACACTTGAACTTCGATTTACGATTACCATCATGAATATAACCACGTTTGTCGATTTCGTCCTGAGAAGATTAAACTGGCATGAGTTTAATGTTTATCGGTTAAGACTAAAGTGTTGGCTTCTGAAAACCTATTGATTTATCATAAACATGTCCTTAGTGATGCAGAAAACGTTCCCAATTCTTATTTCGTACCCTGGGTAAAATACTGTACGTATAACATGATGAAAACTTTAAATACATCTATAAATATCATTTTGAAATTTGAACTGGAGACAGATATGGTTTGTACGATATCTAGGTGTACAAGTCAGCAGTTGTTGTGTTTGTTTCTGTTTATTTCCAGACACCTGGTGGTTGTACACATGTAAACAACCAACGTCCTTATGAATTGCTTAATAAATGTATATTTGTTTCACTCATATTTTGTGTACACAGGTCAGGTGTCTTCGTGGTATGATGTCTTAATTCCACTCATATTTTGTGTGTATACGTCAACTGACCTCGTGATATATTGTCTCAACTGCACACACAGTCCATGTGTCCACGTCCATCGTCCTGGGCCCACTTGCACAAAGCAATCTTAGCACTACGACTATTGTAAGCCTATGTTAAAGTATGGGATCATCTTAGCACTAAGAACGCTTTGTGCAAGTGGGCCCTGATGGTATTTTCTCTCTTAATGTATTCCACATGTATATTATGTACACAAGTCAATGGTTTTGATATAATTTTATCTCTTAATTATTTCCACACATATGTTTTGGTGAATAAGTCAATAGTCCTGATGGTATATATCCCTTAATTAATTCCACGCATATGCTATGCTACTCAAAAGAAGTTAAGGATCACCTGATTCTTTCATATTACTATAGTTAATCTCTCATGTCATGACAGATTAACTTTACAATTATGAAAGAATCAGGTGATCCTTAACTTCTTTTGAGTAGTATATGTGTACAAGCCAACATAACTGATGGTATTGTATCTCTTCATTATTTTCACAGATGTTCTGTGTGAACAATTTAATAGTCCTGATTGAATTTTATCTCTTAAGTAATGCCACACAAGTTCTTTGTGTAAAAGTCAATAGCATTGATGGAATATTATCTCTTACTTAATCCCACACAGATTATGTGTGTACAAGTCAATAGAACTGATGGAATTCTATCTGTTATTTAATTCCACATATATGCTTTCTTTACACCAGTCCAGGTGGTCCATTCCGACTCCTGCATGTATCCTGTATTCCAAGAACGTGGCACCGCGCGTCCGTCTGTTGTCACACCTGAGGTGTGGCTTGATCGGCGTCCCTGGCTGCCCTGTCTCTACAAACAGGATGGAAACCTTTGAATAATCGTACTTATATAATTGATATTTGTACATTTTGTAGTCAATGAAATTATGTTTCAATGTAATGAGATAAAAACGCACGTTCTCTTTCTGTTTAATATGTTGTTCAGGAGTAACCTTTGTACATTACTCACGTTGAAAAACGTATAATGAATGTTTACAACAGTTTTAATACTTTCAACAGCAACAAATAGTCCTTTTACCTGCAACGCACAAATAATCCAAGCAACACCAGGAGTAGAACGATTCCCAGGAAAGCGCATGTCACAAGAATGTCGTCTAAAACATGCAATATACTTTACAGTTAGAGTCACATAAACTGCCGGACAAAAGTAAATATACACCCATGTTTGTTGGAGGCTTAAATGAAACCAACAAGAAATGGTTATATGGTGTTGTATGTTAGATGGGTATCATAGCTGAGCTTTGGATCTTGAATTACAGTGTTTCGACAACTGTTTTCAGCCGAATAACATTTTGATAACATTTATAATTGTTTGGTCAAATCCGTTCAAGTGCATACATTCTTTTGCCCGGCAATTTATATTGCTAAAACACGGGAAATGGCAATGCATCTCAATGTCAATTCTCCTTGGATTTTTTTCAATTAAAAAACATGTGTAGGAAGCGTTGCCTGAAAAATGTGTTTTGCTGACTTGTCATACGGAATAATTACATGCAACATTTTACATATTTTTGAATATACGCAGCTTTTAGCAATATGACAGCAATATCACGGCGGGAGACTCAAGAAATGGACTTCACAGATTATACCAATGTGGAGAATCAAACCCGGATCTTCGGCGTGACAAGCGAACGCTTGAACCATGAGGCTATCCCAACGCCCCACATATGTATGAAGAAACAAATGTTCATTATGTGATGTATATTTTGATATCACAGTGTATACGAATTTATATGGCATACATGTATACAAAATATATATGGTTTACATGTATCAATATGAACATAACAAATAAGAATAGTTTACCTAGGTATGTGATGAACACACTAACGGCTTCCGTACTGGTCACGTTTGTTCCTCCAGGGGTAGTAATTGTGGCCTGGCCAAGAGGAGTAGCCGTGGTGTTTCCACTAGTAGATGGGACAGGCGGATCTGGAGCAGATGATGTATTTGTAGACGTTACCCCGCCTGTTGTATTTGGTGTTGATAAACTGGTCAAATCAAATGATAGCGTGTTGGCAATGTCTGTTTTCGCCGAAACTGATAAGGTGGTCGAAGATGTGTTGGTAGTGTCAAGAGGCAAAACAGGTTTGACGGTGCTAGGTGAACCAGAGGAAGCTGCTAGAGGGGAGTCAGTAGTGGTCGACCCAGTGTCAGTACTGGTCGACACGGATGAAGATGTGGTAGGTTTTTCAATACTGGTCGGCACTGATGAAGATGTGGTTGGTTTTTCAGTACTGGTCGGCACTGATGAAGATGTGGTAGGTTTTTTAGTACTAGTCGACACAGATGAAGACGTGGTGGGTTTCTCAGTACTGGTCGACACGGATGAAGACGTGTTAGGCTTGTCAGTACCCATCGGCACTGATGAAGACGTGGTGGGTTTCTCAGTGCTCGTCGACACGGATGAAGACGTGGTAGGCTTGTCAGTACCCATCGGCACTGATGAAGACGTGGTGGGTTTCTCAGTGCTCGTCGGCACTGATGAAGACGTGGTGGGTTTCTTAGTACTAGTCGAAACAGAAGAAGACGTTACAGATTCTGTGACAGGTGAGCTGGTCGTTGTCTGTGGCGTTGTCGGACTGGTGGTCGGTGGGTCAGTCGAAGGAGGAACTGTTGTAGTAGTTGTGACCTTGTCCAAAATGTCATTTATGTCTTGAGCGAGACATGTCAATTTCATTTGTCCATCTGAAAGCCATTAACATATTGAATTGAAATTACATACCATTGTGCATACACGATAGAAATACGAAAATGTCCTACCTTTAAACCTTTAAAATCTGGCATATATGTTATGTACAATATATCCTCTGATACATGACTTATATTTTAAAATATTTTATATGAAAATAGTCCCAATTTTGCTCTATGGTTCCAAAGTCTGGGGTCTACACCAGAATGATGAACTGGGAACCATACACACATTGGCATGCAAGCGCTTTCTAGGTGTCAAATCGTCAACACACAACAACATGGTTCGAGGTGAATGTGGGCGGTATCCATTATATCTTTATGCATGCAAAAGAGTAATTGGTTATTGGATAAAGTTATAGGGTAAGTCTGATTGTCGCTATCCGAAGAAATGTTATTATATGATGCCTCAGGCAGAAATTTATGGCAAAATTAATTGGGTCTCAAACTGTAAATCTTTATTGTTCAACTTGGGGTTTCGCTCTGTTTGGGAAAACCAGTGCATAAGTCACCCTCATTCGTTTTTGTCAGAATTTATGTCGCATCTGAAATGTAGTTATGAACAGGAGTGGCATGGTCTTCTGGAAAAGGGTAGTAAGTCTTACTCTTATTCTCAATTCAAGGTATCGTTTGATACAGAGTTGTATCATAATTGTGATGCCGTCAATAAATTGAGAGTGACGCTTGCTAAGTTTAGGTTTTTTCGCATCAACTGTGTGTGAAACTGGGAGATAATTATAAGCTAATATCCCACGTGACAGAAGATTATGTTGTGTTTGTGATGCTGGGTATGTGGACAACGAGCATCATTTTCGTTAGCCCCGGTTATAACAAGTTACGGGTGGATCACTTACCAAAGAAATATTGTAAATATCCGTCCAAACAAAATCTTAATATAATTATGTCTACAACTTATTGTAAATTAATTAAACGTCTAGCTATCTGTATCTATCAAGCGATGTCACTTCGTAGTACATTATTGTCAGAACAATAAGATCGATGGCTCACACTTACGAAATAAACCGAATTGAATTGAATTGAATATAAAGTATTGCTTAATCTGGAGGTACCAATATAACAATATATACTTCGCAATAAGTCAAATTGTATTGAATATCAGACGTTTCAACATGAATATTCATAGTAAATATCTGACAACACAAGCCCAAAAAGGAATCTAGTTATCGTTATGATTATTATCTACATTACGGTTATTTTACAGAATCGACTCCAGCTCTGTGGATCCGCTAGCCCCAAAGGGCGATAAGTATTGATAGCTCATGGGGGAATTATCATCAGAAAATATGTTTCCAGCAGCTGTGACTTAGCTCATTGACTGTCATCGTGGTCCCAGTAGAGGGATCAATGCTCGAACAATTAATCACTACTTTGGCCTGGTCCCGAATCGCTATGCAGAACGTAAAATTATACTGCAATATGTTACGAGCTGCGCCCTTCTGACTTTACTTCGTGGAAATATGAATTATCGACCGATAGTAGACGTACTCCCACCTGTAGAGTAGATAATGATATTACACCTACAGAAAACCTGTTCAGTCTCAATTCTTCGCTAGGACCTGTCAACACGCTTGTTGCTATATCAAACCTCGCGAGGACCTATCAACGCCCCCGGCCGCGTCATACAAAAAGACGTTAAAAGATGGTACTTGTTGTTACCCTGTCTGGCGCTCGGCATTAAGGGGCTAAAAGGACTGGTCGGCTCGGAGTCAGTATACTGTGTCTGAGTGGGGTATTCATGTTAAACTGCGGCATAGTATCTCAATGTGCTAGCACTATAAATTGGCATCAGTCCGGACTAGTACAAGCAGCCACACACACACATACACATACATGTACGTGCATGCACGTCGCTATATAGGTGCAATAATCTTGGACGCGATGTTAAATCCCATTTCAGATCACCTCACCTATCAACGCACTTGTTGTTGTATCAAACTTCCCCAGGATCCGTCAGCACACTTGTTATTATATCAAACCTAACGAGGACCTGTCAAAAACACTTGTTGTTGTATCAAACCTCGAGAAGGCCTGTCAATAAACATGTTTTTGCATAAAACCTCGCCAGGACCTGTCAACACACTAGTTGTTATGTCAAACCTTACGAGGACCTGTCAACACAATGGTTAATATATCAAACCTTACGAGGACCTGTCAACACACTTGTTATTATATCAAACCTTACGAGGACCTGTCAACACACTTGTTGTTATATCAAACCTCACGAGGACCTGTCAATATACTTGTTATTATATCAAACCTCGCGAGGACCTGAGGACCTGATGTTATATGTAAACAAGTCCTGCATTAGCGCCATGTTGTAGATATCATGTTATCAAACCAAGTCTGGGCCTGAGTGTTGTAAATTATACATGACTAGAGAACCCCTTCCCAGTGACTCTTGTTGTTTCAAGCCTACATGTAGGACAGGCCTGTCCCTCCAAGCTGTTGCATTTTCAGCGTAACAGCGTTCAACCTTAGGCTACAATGACATACCAATAAGTACATTGTAACTGTTACAAGACCGCCTAGTCAAGTGTTCTTTGCAGATGATTTCAAACGTTTTGTTCTAGCACCTTACTGATTTGTTATTATCATAAGTACATAGGTTTTACGTATCCCAAAACGAGTGTTTTTGTTGATTTAATATTGTCAAATACACGGGTCCTGTATTTGCCGCTCTGTATATCACAGCATTCATCTCCATGGCAACTAGTGCGGACATGTATCCTCGCCGTATTATCGCTGTAACCGTCAAAGTCGTATACTATACGTGCACTAATGTACTGCTACTGTGTCAACGATAGTGTCCAGCCTCCATGAAGGCTATACATACCCCATTCTACTACTGCTGTCTATCATAGTATCCAACCTCCATGAAGGCTATACATACCCCATTCTACTACTGCTGTCTATCATAGTCTCCAGCCTCCATGAAGGCTATACATACCCCATTCTACTACTGCTGTCTATCATAGTGTCCAACCTACATGTATGCTATACGTACCCTATTCTACTACTGCTGTCTACCATAGTGTCCAACCTACATGTAGGCTATACGCCCCCCACTCTACTACAGCTGTCTACCATTGTGTCCATCCTACATGTAGACTATACGTACCCCATTCTACTACTGCTGTCTATCATAGTGTCCAACCTACATGTACATGTAGGCTATACGCCCCCCATTCTACTACAGCTGTCTATCATAGTGTCCAACCTACATGTATACTATACGTACCCTATTCTACTACTGCTGTCTACCATAGTGTCCAACCTACATGTAGGCTATACGTATACCACTCTATTACTGCTGTCTATCAAAGTGTCCATCCTACATGTAGGCTTTATGTCCCCCACTCTACTACTGCTGTCTACCATAGTGTCCAACGTGCATGTAGGGTTTATGTCCCCCACTCTACTACTGCTGTCTACCATAGTGTCCAACGTACATGTAGAATTTATGTCCCCACTCTACTACTGCTGTCTACCATAGTGTCCAACGTACATGTAGGCTATACGCCCCCCACTCTACTACTGCTGTCTACCATAGTGTCCAACCTACATGTAAGCTATAGACACCCTCCCCCCCCCCCCCACACACACACACTCTACTACAGCTGTCTACCATTGTGTCCATCCTACATGTAGGCTTTAGTCCCCCACTCTACTACTGCTGTCTATCATAGTGTCCAACGTACATGTATGCTATACGTATACCACTCTATTACTGCTGTCTATCATAGTGTCCATCCTACATGTAGACTATACGTACCCTATTCTACTACTGCTGTCTACCATGGTGTCCAACCTACATGTAGGCTATACGTATACCACTCTATTACTGCTGTCTATCAAAGTGTCCATCCTACATGTAGGCTTTATGTCCCCCACTCTACTACTGCTATCTACCATAGTGTCCAACGTACATGTAGGCTTTATGTCCCCCACTGTACTACTGCTGTCTACCATAGTGTCCAACGTACATGTAGGCTATAAGCCCCCCACTCTACTACTGCTGTCTACCATAGTGTCTAACCTACATGTAGGCTATACTTATACCACACTATTCCTGCTGTCTATCATAGTGTCCATCCTACATGTAGGCTTTATGTCCCCCACTCTACTACTGCTATCTACCATAGTGTCCAACGTACATGTAGGCTATACGCCCCCCACTCTACTACAGCTGTCTACCATCGTGTCCATCCTACATGTAGACTATACGTACCCCATTCTACTACTGCTGTCTATCATAGTGTCCAACCTACATGTACATGTAGGCTATACGCCCCCCATTCTACTACAGCTGTCTATCATAGTGTCCAACCTACATGTATACTATACGTACCCTATTCTACTACTGCTGTCTACCATAGTGTCCAACCTACATGTAGGCTATACATATACCACTCTATTACTACTGTCTATCAAAGTGTCCATCCTACATGTAGGCTTTATGTCCCCCACTCTACTACTGCTGTCTACCATAGTGTCCAACGTACATGTAGAATTTATGTCCCCACTCTACTACTGCTGCCTACCATAGTGTCCAACGTACATGTAGGCTATACGCCCCCCACTCTACTACTGCTGTCTACCATAGTGTCCAACCTACATGTATGCTATACGTACCCTATTCTACTACAGCTGTCTACCATAGTGTCCAACGTACATGTAAGCTATAGACACCCCCCCCCCCCCCCCCCCCCCCCACACACACACACACACTCTACTACTGCTGTCTACCATAGTGTCTATCCTACATGTAGGCTATAAGTGTTTACTACTGCCTCACTTTTGCATGCAGATTATACGTACTCTACACCGTACTATCACTGCGCCTGTCGTAGTGTCCAGCCTTTATGTCTACTTCCCGTACAATGTTATCAATTGGCAAACTTACACAAGTACTCTACCTTAGTGACGTTTGGACAATAACAGTGGTCCACCTGGGACATAAATGCCCCACCAAAGTGTTTTGACTATTATTATGTTATTCTAGGCTAGTGGTACATATATACACCACCTGAGTAATAATCTGACTACCACAGTGCTCCACCTAGGCTAGACCTACCTCCGCCAGATTGCTGTATATGGACACAAAATCCAACTGTTTCATCTTTGTTCTGTCTGACAAGAGTAACAAACGGGCCATCCCCAGGCTGCAAAGTTCCAATCACAGGCTCAGGAGATGGCCCATCACATTTGAGAAGGATCCCGATTGATTCCGAATACAACAGTGCCTGACAGTTTGTGGCAATGGCCACGGCAGACACTGTGAAGTTTATAGGTCCGTCTACCGCCTGGAGCCGACACGTACAGGAGCCGGTGAAGCCGTCTGAATCCACACCGTCCAAGTACAGCGAGGGTGACTGTTTGACGTCAGATTGGCACATATTCACAACTGTAATAAAACGCAAATACGTAAGACTAACATAGTGACACACACATGTTCTTGCACATTACTTTTTATGCACTGTGAATTATGTGTCCTTCCCAGTCTACTGTGCAACCACAACCAAGCACTATGAATTATGTGTCCTTCCGAACCTACTATATATCCACAAACCAGCACTGTGAATTATGTGTCCTTCCGTAACTACAGTGTTTCTACAACCCAGCACTGTGAATTATGTGTCCTTCCGAAACTACAGTGTATCTACAACCCAGCACTGTGACTTATGTGTCCTTCCGAAACTACAGTGTATCTACAACCCAGCACTGTGAATTATGTGTCCTTCCGAAACTACAGTGTATCTACAACCCAGCACTATGAATTATTTGTCCTTCCGAAACTACAGTGTATCTACAACCCAGCACTATAAATAATGTGTCCTTCCGAAACTACAGTACATCTACAACCCAGCACCGTGAATAATTTGTCCTTCCGAAACTACAGTGTATCTACAACCAAGCACTGAGACTTATGTGTCCTTCTGAAACTACAGTGTATCTACAACCCAGCACTATGAATAATTTGTCCTTCCGAAACTACAGTATATCTACAACCCAGCACTATGAATAATGTGTCCTTCCGAAACTGCAGTGTATCTACAACCCAGCACTATGAATTATGTGCCCTTCCGAAACTACAGTGTATCTACAACCCAGCACTATGAATAATGTGTCCTTCCGAAACTACAGTATATCTACAACCAAGCACTGTGAATAATGTGTCTTTCCGAAACTACAGTGTATCTACAACCCAGCACTGTGAATTATGTGTCCTTCCGAAACTACAGTACATCTACAACCAAGCACTGTGAATAATGTCTCCTTCCGAAACTAAAGTGTATCTACAACCAGCACTGTCAATAATGTGTCCTTCCGAAACTACAGTGTATCTACAACCAAACACTGTGAATAATGTCTCCTTCCGAAACTACAGTGTAACTTCAACCCAGCACTGTCAATAATGTGTCCTTCCGAAACTACAGTGTATCTACAACCAAGCACTATGAATAATGTCTCCTTCCGAAACTACAGTGTATCTACAACCCAGCACTATGAATAATGTCTCCTTCCGAAACTGCAGTGTATCTACAACCAAGCACTGTGAATAATGTGTCCTTCCGAAACTACAGTGTATCTACAACCAAGCACTGTGACTTATGTGTCCTTCCGAAACTACAGTGTATCTACAACCCAGCACTGTGACTTATGTGTCCTTCTGAAACTACAGTGTATCTACAACCAGGCACTGTGACTTATGTGTCCTTCCGAAACTACAGTGTATCTACAACCCAGCACTGTGACTTATGTGTCCTTCTGAAACTACAGTGTATCTACAACCAGGCACTGTGACTTATGTGTCCTTCCGAAACTACAGTGTATCTACAACCCAGCACTGTGAATAATGGGTCCTTCCGAAACTACAGTGTATCTACAACCCAGCACTGTGACTTATGTGTCTTTCCGATACTACAGTGTATCTACAACCAAACACTGTGAATAATGTGTCCTTCCGAAACTACAGTGTATCTACAACCAAACACTGTGAATTATGTGTCCTTCCGAAACTACAGTACATCTACAACCAAGCACTATGAATAATGTCTCCTTCCGAAACTACAGTGTATCTACAACCCAGCACTATGAATAATGTGTCCTTCCGAAACTACAGTGTATCTACAACCAAGCAAAGTGAATTATGTGTCCTTCCGAATGTACAATGTACCTTCAACCAAGCACTGTGAATAATTTGTCCTTCTGAAAGTGTGGTGTATCTACAACCCAGCACTACGAATAACGTGTCCTTCCGAAACTACAGTGTATCTACAACCCAGCACTATGATTAACATGTCCTTCCGAATCTACTATATATCCAGAACCAAACACTATGAATTATGTGTCCTTCACGATCTCGTGTGTACCTACTACCCAACCCATATATATTCTAGAGCATAACCGATGTATTGCATACCCATCCCGACACATTGTGCACCGAGTTTGGAAGAGCGTTTATCTTCTCCTACTGGGTTTGTTTATACATTGTTATTTGTGTAGTATTGCTGACAAAAAATGCTACAGGTCAAAGCTATCTGATATATATTTCAACGTTGACTTGTATGAATGAGTACAGAGTTGACTTATGGAATGTAACTTCATTGACACAATAGCTTCTACATCTACTTAAAATGTATTCTTGTATCTTTAGTTAGGCCACAAGTTTTCAAACACACAATGCTAAATACATACCATTTGCATTCGCTGGACAGGTGGCACCTTGTGAAAAGAAAGCAAAGTACTGAAATGTATTTCATCCCTTCAAATATAATAATGGTATTAGTATTACTATTGCGTTACATTCGTATACAGTATTGTTAGAAGTTATCGGAAACATAGGCATCTACAGATTTACTTCATGGATTACTATAAAACTGCGTTATCTGAAACATCGTTCATTGGATGTACTGGACCATTGAACTTAAAGTACTTGGAATTAAGCGAAGTGCCGATATACCGAGTCAAGGGAAGTGCAGATCTAAGAACAAAATGCAGAACAGAACAATGTGTGTGCTTACGAATCTTGAAAGTAATCCATACACTAAAATGAAAAAAAACTAGCTTTCTTCAGCATTTATACACACACCCAATGCCTTATATTCTCAAATAAGTTAACTGATAGTTTAATAGCGCCAGAAACAATATACTGAGTTGAAAGACTTGACGTTAAAGAATATGTGCTGTAGATTTACGTTGTGAAAAAAGTGGGGTTACCATGTGAAATGTGGGGTATCATGATCCACAGCATCCAGCACAGTCCAACGTCCCATATTGTCTCGATTAGTATCATTTTCCTTCAGCATTATAGTCCAAAAAAATCCTTCGGCTAGATTCATCATCCACGGATTTTAAGACGGATGCTTATTCCATGGTACATCTTGTTACATTACTGACGGTACAGTCCTGTTGTACCTGTGGACGTTGGTAACCCAACTCTTCCCTAACGCCCAACTAAGTGTACTGCTCACAAGCTGATCTTTACCGTTTACGTTCACTATTGATTCTGTGTAACATTTGCCCATTGAAACACGATGCAATAGTAAGGTATTGTTGTGTGTGTAAGCGTCTGTCGCTCGCCTCTGCAATTGATCTGCCATTAACAATCCAATGTTGCTATTAAAATAAGGATAATATTGAACAACTTGTTCACAGTTTATTTTCATATCTATTTCTTTTGCTAAAACAGGAGTTTTGATTTTGGTGTTGGGCGGATAGATTATTATATAAACTATTTAATATACGACTTCAAAAAGGGGACTTGTGTATTTTTTAGTCCGTATGCACGAATATTCAAGCGAGACTACGGTATTGCACTTCGTCGTTCCGGGCACTCCTGATTGTGTGTTCCTGTTATATGGTCATTGATCTGTCATTACCCTACCAGTGCTCTTGGGTCATCTTGGAATTAAGCTGACTCGCCGTGTCATAACCCCAATACTGTTCAAAGCGTTACAAATAACTCACACACTCATCATCTTAACCAGAACATATTAATGACTAATATGTACAGTGTATTTGGTCATGGATGACTTTTTTCAGGATGGGTACGTAGATTATGTGCAATGCACAGGAATAGGCCCACACATTGGGAAAGCTAGAACTTCAGCAACATGACCGTAAATTTGTGTACATTTCTCACTAAAGAAACCTAGAGTTGTCTACCTTTGTCTGCAGCAGGGAAGACAAGGCAGCTGCATAACAACTCGCACAGTGAAACATTAGCAACGTGAATGAATGAATGAACGAACGAACGAACGAACGAAAGAACGAACGAATGAACGAACGAATGAATGAATGCGTTTAGCATATTATATACGACATTTTTTTGGTAGTATATTTCATGTTGAATGGTATGAGTATCATGTATTTTGACTTGTATTTTGACATGTATCGCTTGTTCGTAAACATAACGGTCAGTCGGTTGCGAGTTCAACTCCAAGCATGGTTGGAGCTACCTATCACATTGGGGAAGTTTGACTGGTGGCAGCGATATTATAGAGAGCGACTCGTTGGTAACAACAAGGGAGAGGCAACATGACCGTAAACCTGTGTACATTTCTCATTGAAGTTACCTAGAGTTATCTACCTTTGTCTACAGCAGGGAAGACAAGGCAGCTGTTTGTTCACCCAGCCAAATAAACTGAGTAAGAACTCGCACAGTGAAAGCTTTACAACGTGAATGAGTGAATGAATTAATGAAGGAAGGAAGGAAGGAAGGAAGGAAGGAAGGAAGGAAGGAAGGAAAGATATTTTTAGTATATTACATACGATATCATTTGGAGAGGTATAGTTAATGTTATTTCGACATGTATTTTGGACGAAATTAACTTTCATTTATTTAGAAACATGGTCACCTGAAAGTCAAGGTGGTCGCCATTTGAATGTTACTCATAGCGTTATTTCGAGACTGTGGGTTGTTGATCTTTCGTCGGTGTCACAAGTGACGATAATGGACGATGCTACTTGAAGGCAAGATGTTGGCACATTACTTTAGTGCCATTATGCATAGATATCGTGTAGGTTGATCAATAGCTTCATAATAGTGTGCGCAGACCGTGTTTCTATGAACGCTACACAGGTAGCGACAATAAATTGATTTTAATACATTGCACAATTATGTTTGTTGACAGACCATTTAACATTACAGTAAAGTACGTTTATAACGAACATGCTTATAACGAACTGACCTATATAACGAACTTATTTTTTAGTCCCGACCATTTGTTGTATAAATGCTGTATATATGCCTATAAGGAACTACGGTTATTACGAACTAAAATTAGTGGTCCCTTTGAGTTCGTTATAACCGTAGTTTACTGTACTATTGTTAACTCAGTAAAATTCAAATAACACATCCAACTTTCCAGTGACTGCCTTGTATATGAACCTCGGTGTGTGTACATCTTCGCGTGTGTATATGTGCGCCAGCGTGGATCTATGTGGCCGTGTAAGCCTGGCATTTCTTTCAATATAATGGTTTACCAAGATTATATTCACTTTTACTAGTTTACATATATTTGCGATATTCCAGTGTTATCGATTACATGATAATGATATAGCTAATTATCATTATTGTCATAAATATATATACCGCACTTATCCAGGTGCTAGTATCTGCGCTTCATTTGTTCCCCGACCAATGGTTTCATTTGACTTCCAGTCGTCATTCTCAGCTCCCTCGGGAGTATACAACACAAGCTGACAAGGTGCGCTAGAGGGAATTTGCATCCATCTCACCTGTCGGGTACCCATTCCCTGCCGGGTGATCAGAGGCACATTTGAACTAAGCCAGTTGCCTTGGGTGATTACAACACTGTAAAAATCTTTGAACATTGTTGATCCCTAGGCTGAATAATAATGACTGATATATTTTGTTTATATTTAAACATTTGTCTTAACGCTAGGGGCCAGTTTTTCACGAGAAAGATAACACCGTCACTATCAAATAAATTCTAAACCAACAAAACACACTGAAACAATATTGTTGCAACGCTATGTAAGTGATGACAGCGACCAAAACATTACCATAATCATATATTATAAACAAAAACGTCAACGCCAGATCGATATACAGAGACTCTCGATTATCAACCGAAACAAATGCCAATGGGCGTAAAAGAAAATCTCTGGTACGCAATGTCCATTGTAAGTTTTCGACTATATCATAATAATGTGTTTATGAATCACTATCAAAAAGGGACGATACCAGGTGTTTGTGATAAGGTGAGCGCAAGATGCGCCACGAGGGGCACCCGTCACAAACACACGCACAGGCAAATCTATTGTTCACCTATAAAACACAAACAACACGAGAACATATTTGTCCAGACATGCAATTGCATCGGTTATTTTTTTGTTACTGATGCGTCAAATTTGGTGGTGTACCTCACCTGTCAACCATTAAACGCTTTGGAAACTTTACTGATGAATTGAGTAGTTGTACAGGCATTAAATAATAGTTATGCAAGACGCATACTGTGTGAATCAAACCTTGTCTGCTTTATATTATATGCCGAGACTATGCATAACTTGAAAGAATTGTTATATGAATATATCATTTAATATAATTACATTTATATATTATACAAATGAAAACGAACACAAGATGTCTGTTGATAAACAAGATTAATGTGTATTACAGTAGGTTTGTCAATGATGTCATTTGTATCCATCCTTGTGTTCACATAAAAGGGAACGAAATGTTCTGCACATAAACCCAATATTCTTAAGTTGTTTCATCGATAAAATGATCATTTTTCACAGTTCATTTTACCTAAGAAATAAAGGACGAGTGGGAGTTGTTTATCGTACAATGATGTCACTTGTATCCATCCTTGTGTTCACATTAAAGGGAACGAAATGTTCTGCACATAAACCCAATATTCTTAAGTTGTTTCATCGATAAAATGATCATTTTTCACAGTTCATTTTACCTAAGAAATAAAGGACGAGTGGGAGTTGTTTATCGTACAATGATGTCACTTGTATCCATCCTTGTGTTCACGTAAAAGGGAACGAAATGTTCTGCACATAAACCCAATATTCTTAAGTTGTTTCATCGATAAAATGATCATTTTTCACAGTTCATTTTAACTTGTTTGATAGGCAAGTTGACGGATGACAAGATAGACACAATTTTTATGGATAACAACTTTTTTGATACTGTAAAAAGCGACGTTTCGGTATAGATCCTTATACCGTTGTCAAGCAAGACTGAATGAGGCTGACTGATATAGAAGATTTAACGTGCGCTTTCCGACTGTAGCGTATTTCGCACACGGGCCTGGCCAGACCATTTAGTGTATTCCGAAAAGGGTGAAAGTGGTGTGTGCTTAATTATATTGAATTTTTGGAATTTTTAAATTTGGAATAAATGCCGAGGTGGGTGGAGGAGGGAACTAAGGGAGCCGGTTGAGGTGGGTGTTTGTATGTTTATTGGATTTTGGATTGGTACATTAATTAGTTTTTAGATGCGCTTAATTAGGTCTGTTTTGATAAGGAATACGTCTAGGGCCTAGAAGTTTTCTAGTTTATTTTGAGGGTTTAGTATTTCATCTAGAGTAGGAACCTTATTTAGATTGAGGGTGGTTTGTAGTGTGGTTCTGTGTGTTTGATAGTGGGTGCAGTGAATGAGTGCGTGTTCTGTGGTTTCGGGTTGTTTGCAGTGGGGGCAGTTGCCTGTGGTGTGTCTTTTAAGTTGTTTTAGGTGGTTATTTAGGTTAGTGTGTCCTGTTTAGGAGTTTTGTAATTAATCTGTCAATTTTTTTAGAGGGGTGTAGGACTTTAGGTTTGGCTAGTGGTTTTCTGAGCACTTTTTTGATTTGGCTATTTGAGTTTTGATATTGATCATGCCATTTTTTGGTTATTTTTTGTTTGTTTACACTTTTAATTTCTGATTTTGAGATGGGTAGGTTTAGGCTTATTTCTGGTATTTTGAGAGATAATTTAGCTGCTTTATCGGCGCTTTCGTTGCCGTAAATTCCTACGTGGGCGGGGATCCCCAAGAAGGTTATTTGTTTGCCTGCTTTTGTTAGGTCGTTGGAGCTTTTAAGTATTTGGTTTATTAATTTAGGTCGTTTTTTGGTATTTTTGTTTTGGAGGGCTTGTAGACCACTAAGGGAGTCAGTGAGAATTAGGATTTTTTTGTTGTTTTTAGATTGTTGGTTATGCAGGGCTGAGGCCATGCCCATAAGTTCGGCCGTGAATATAGATTGGTTGTTAGGGAGTCGGTAAGATTGTGTGGATATAACTGGTTGTGTGGTATGAACTCCGAAGCCTGTGTGGTTGGAGATCGGGTCTGAAGATCCGTCAGTGTATATGTGACACCAGTTTGGCCAATTTTCGTGTATGTATGCAAGTGTGGTGGTTTTAGCTATGTTTGGGTCGGTTTGTTTATTTATTTGGTTAGCTAGCGTTGTGTCTATTTGGGGTATTTTGAGTTTAGGGGTGAAGATATTTGATTTTTTGCAGTTTTGTTTAAGATTTTGAGTTTGGTGTTCATTGAGGTAGTTAGTTATTCTTTGGGATATTGGGGTGAGTAAGGGGTGTTTGCGAGCTAGAGCTTGGTTTCTTGAGCTAATGTTTTGGTTAATTAGGTTTTGGATGAGAGGGTTTGTTTGGGACGCGGCCTAGAAATTAAGGCTTAGATGTTCCCTGCGTAGATTTAGTGGCATTTCTCCTGTAAGGGCCTGAAGTGAGGTGTAGGAGGTGCCATGTTGGGTGCGTGTAATTAGTTTGAGAGCCTGATATTGTATTGAGTCAAGTTTTTTAGAAAGAGAGTTGTTTAGGGTATTGTATATGGCACAGCCGTAGTCTAGTTTTGATCTAATTAGTGTTGTATATAGTGAGAGGAGGTTATCTTTGGAGGCTCCCCAGTTAGAGCCGGTGAGACATCTTAATGTGTAAAGGTCTTTGCTGCATCTAGTTTTTAGGTTTTGGACGTGAGCCTCCCAGGTGAGGTGTTGATCCTCCACTTGCTATATATACTCTGCACTATGTCCCTCAGTCGGAAAGCGCACGTTAAATCTTCTATATCAGTCAGCCTCATTCAGTCTTGCTTGACAAAGGTATAAGGATCTATACCGAAACGTCCCTTTTTACAGTATTAAAGAAGTTGTTATCCATAAAAAAATGTGTCTATCTTGTCATCCGTCAACTTGCCTATCAAACAAGTTAAAATGAACTGTGAAAAATGATCATTTTATCGATGAAACAACTTAAGAATATTGGGTTTATGTGCAGAACATTTGTGTCTATCTTGTCAGTTCATTTTACCTAAGAAATAAAGGACGAGTGGGAGTTGTTTATCGTACAATATTAAAGTATAAGAGGCACAGCCTCCATGTACTCGTCGTTATTTCTTTAAGGTTATATTCACATTAACGATGTTAAAAGAATGTACAAGCTTCAACATCATCTATCCGTATTTAAACATAGATGACGACCTGAATACAATTCGACCTCTGAAGTTTCATGAATAGGGGGAACCGTCTCACTGGACACTTCCCTCTAAAAACAACGTCATCCAATTTATGACGTCATCAAGTTGCGAGCGCATTATCGAATCTCCGGAAATGACGTCATAATAGAACAATATTTATCGTGAAATAAAACACGTTTCGTTCTTCATATGTCGCATAGCTCTCTTATATACCAGTATCATGTGTCAGTATATGTGTGTGAAAATCAATTTATTCTATTCTACAATATTAAAGAAACACCATGGAGCAGTACATAGAGCCTTTGGGGTCATACCTGAAGACGTTAAATGGCAATACTTGTTACCCTGCCTGGCGATAGTTGATTAAAATTGACGGACCGACTCGGAGTCAGTTTAATGTGTCTGGGTGACAATGGGGGCATCCATGATTTAACTGCAGCGTGTCATCTAGGTGAGCTAGCTCAATAAGGCACCGAAGTCATGCCATCTACACGCACTTGTATGATCATGGAACCTTGTGAAAGAACCTTGAACGCGACGTTAAACCCATTTCATATCACTTAACCTACAACAGGACCTCAGCATGAGGAACCTGCTCCACTGCAATCTTCATGCGTACAGGAAAATGAATACAGTAAACTGCGGTTATAACGAACACGCTTATAACGAACTACCGGATATAACGAACTAACTTTTCAGTCACGACTATATGCTGTAGTTATGTTGTATATATGCTTATAACGAATTACGGTTATAACGAACTAAAATTAGTAGTCCCTTTGAGTTCGTTATAACCGTAGTTTACTGTACTATTTAGTTCATGTATGCCGATCTAGATGCAGCGATAATGATTATATAGCCTTATAGTATTACGAAGAAGCTATTTCATGAGCAAATACAAAAACGTCAACGACAGAAAACAACCAGCTTCGATCATTCGCCGAAATTCCGGGCGCAAACTATACAAATGGATCACTGAAAATCACTGATGACACCAGATGTTCGCGAAAAGGGTAAGCGTCCTGCACCACCGGTACCACCAGCCACTCAAACAATTTTCATTAAAAAAATAGTGTATATTTGTTCCCAGACACCGTATAGAAGTATCTATGCCATACATCGGCGACCTGTACACTAACTTGACAACGAAATGATGACCCAGAATATCCAGTATCACGAATTTACTGCAAAAGCTATCGTGCATATTTATGTCATTGTACGAACAGGAAACATCGTAAATATTGTACTACAAGGGCAGTGACGCCAAACCAAGTTAGACTAAATCAACCATACTATTGCTGAGAGTACACTGGGTTCAAAGAGCTGAAAATGTATGTAAGGTGGCTTGTTTCAGGTCGATTTCATAGACTTGGGGCAGCTGTGACATTATACCTCATGCTCTTTGATCTATTCATGAGTAGAAATAGCTTCTCACCCAAGTAGAGCTAAGGAAATGACACAATGTCTTGCAAGAATGTTCCTGATGTCATGGCGCATCTTATACTCGTATGATGTACATGTTCATATATTTTATTTCCAAACTCCCAATTTTGTCTTTTAATTATGATATTATTTAGTACATGTTGCATGACTGACTGTAAAGCCAATTGAAATTCATATGTGTCAGCTGTGGTGTGGAATGGTATTTGTTTTTTTTTGACAGTCATATGTATTGCTACATTTTCCCGTAGCTATGTATAATGCTTTTTATCGATTACCCAAGGGCGCAATGTTTTCCCAATGAAAACAGCATTTTTAAGAAATAAATAATAACTAATACAGGCACTACATTGGGTGTTAGACTCCAAGAATTAAGCCCCGAGAGCATGCAAAATGTCAGATATAATTACTTCGTTGGGTGCATGACATATTTCGACACTGTTACAAAGTGAAGGACAGAAACTCGACCATGTCTCACAGTAGCGCCCTATCTATCTCAGAGAAAAGCGGTAGCCACAACGCAATAACTCATTCATCTGTCAGGACAGGGTCGGGTACATTTCTTCCGTGGATCACATCAATGCCCCGTCTATTTGATCAGCTGTGACTGACACATGTCGACCGTGACCCAAATCAATGCATTGTCCGCACGCCACAACTGTCTGACCCACCTCATCTGGAACTCACATCAATCCTCGTACATGTGCCAAAACAGTGTCTGACACCTTGAACGACGTGACCCACATCCATTCGTGTCTGCTCCACCCTGTCCGTGACTAACATCACATCCGCGATGTACATGTGGTTCAGAGTCGACCGTGGTTCACATTATTGCCTCGTCTGTATGCCCAACAATATCCGGTACACCTCTCCCTTGACTCACATTAATGCGTCGTCTATCTCCAACTGTGTGTGACACTTGCCCAAAACCCTCGTACATCCACCCAACGGGTGTCACTTCGGGTGTCACTTCTACCACAAAAGTGTTCTCTGTATACTGATTAGCATACTTACAACCCTAATACAAATAATGCAGTCGATATGTGCTGTCGGTTGTTGTATAAGAACAGAGAAATGATTGGATTATAATTTTATTTGCACATATCGATCACATAAATCCAGGTATTTGGTAACACTCCAGCGAAAATGGCGGAATACATCAGAGATACATTCCAGGAACTATCATATAAGTTAATATGTATACTTACCAGTAGCCGTGACATACAGTCAGGTATTTGATCAAGCGATGAAATATCGCTCTGAGATTTGCACAAGTAAACAGTCGACAGGGGTGTGGATTACGAGACTTACCGATACTGCGATAATAAAGAGTCATACTATATGTGAATGAGTGAGTTTGGTCTAACGCCACTATTAACAATATTCCGAGTATGTTTTGATCACACTGTGTCGGATTCATGTGTGAGGAAAGCCAGAAATGATGCAGATCTCAGATCTTTTCCACTTTGGTGAAACCCACGAGCACGGGAATGGTGCTGGCAAACCTAGAAACACAATCGCAGCGAACTGGGATTCAAATCCATGATCATCGTTTCTTGCGTGTCCAAGGGACGCAACTCTTCACAGAGAATTGTGTAGTTTTAGACGACTGGGCCACCTGTGCCGCTCTCATTATGTATGTGTATTTAATTGTATATGGGAATTGATGCATGCAATTATGTTCATCATGTATGGATTAATCAACTGAATACACATGTACATGTGAATTCTGCCAAATGTGTTAACACATACACTTGCACAAGTGGTATATCTTACATTTCGGACCATAAGAATTTTTCTTTTAAGAAAACGAAACTCAAAATTTTATGAAAACAGAAAACCCAGCCTCCATTTTCTTCAAAAATAAACAACCACTCAGCCTCAATAAAAAGGCGCGACCGCAACATGGTGTTCCTTATTAATAGAGAGTATTTCTTGCCAAAGCCATAATCTTTGACAGGGAGGCATCACCATGAGAGACAATTTGTCTGTTACCCTTATTTATTGATAATCATTTCAATTCTTCCATTTCAAGAGGCCATATGATGTTTTGTGCTGTATCCTTGGACAAGGTTAATGATTCCGCGTGCCCCACTGTGATCTGGGTGAAACAGTTGTGAAACAGATGTGAAATGCCCATTAAGCATCATTTACCCTTACTTGAAAAAATACAGCATAAACATATAAATAATTAAAAACAGTTTATTGCAATAAACTCAACTGACGAGCAAAAGAAACGTTACCAAAGAGCATTAGTTGTTCCCAAAACAGAACAGAGATGATGTCACGGAAGATACGTGAATTGTCAAAAGATATGAATTAACAACATCATTACAAGTTATCCCATGAGAATCAAGTTGGCCTCAAATGTACCCTATTGCAGATTGAGATGCATCGATTGTGAGGATAAAGGGTTTCTCTTGGTCGAGATATGCAAGGATTGGGTGGCTTGCATAAGCTTTGTGATTGCCTGTTGGCAACTTTTGGATCATTTGAAACACAAGTCTTTTTTCTAAAGGTTCTATAGAGGGGAAGTGATGCAAGAAAAATTTGGTACACATTTTCGGTAATACGAGACTCATGACATGGACATTTTTAGGGGATGGGATCTGTGTGACTGAATCTATTTTTGAAGGATCGACATGACAGCAAACTTTGCTGGTGCTATGCCCTAAGTAGGTGACTTGTTTTGTTGAATTTTGTCGAAAAAACGTTTAAGAAAATATTATGATGGCATCTACATATATTAATATGTAACAACAGTTTATTTCTTTTAGTGGCTGAAATGGTTTGCTGAAATACTACAGGAGTATATTTTAGGCCGAAAGTGGGGCAATTCCATTTAAAAATATCATCAGGTGTAATGAAAGCCGACTTCTTTCTTGCATCTGGATGGAGTGATGTTTGTCCAAAACCACTAGCACAATCAAGAAAACTGAAAATGTCGCCTATATGTTGCATCATGGTCATCTTCAAAGCGTGGTAGAAGGGAAAATATAGGCTTGGTAACTGCATTGGGGCGTCTATAATCTACGGCAAAGTGGTAAGAGCCATTCCGTTTTTTAACCATGACAACAGGAGAGTGTCATTCAGAAGAACTGGGCTGAATGATTTGCTTCTAACATGTCCCGCACCTGTCTGTCACATTCTTTCCTTATGGCTGCGTCTGGCATCACCTGTGTCTATTTTGTAAGTGTGAATGTTCTATGCAAACAACTTCAATAGGTTATATATCTTTATTTATCCAAACTAGTTAATAGTTTCAATATTATTATACTGCTATTTTCATTGTTCTGTTTTGAAATCACCTGTATCTGTACAGGTATTATACTTTATTGAACAGCAAGAAACTTTGAGCATTCTTTCCATAGGTTGAATTAGAAATGTGCCATAAAAAAGCTGTAAAAAAATCTCACCCCCTCAAAATGAAGTAACAAACAGGACTCTACCCCCAACAAAGCCTACCCCCCACCCACCCCCGCTAAATAGCAAATGGTCCGCCCCTTATATCATAAATCAATTAACAAAGTATAACTGTTACAGAATCACATGAAATAAGCTTTGTAAAACAGTTATAACATGTGAACATATTCTTATTAGAACATGTATCACATATCATATACGATTAAACTCGAGATTCCTTGTAGTAAGCGACTTAATACCATTGAGACATAAACAAAAAGACTCAAGATCATTGCTGAATTTTGCAAATGTACACACGACATATGTCAAGAAACATTGACTTCGGTTTCTGTGATATTGAAGAAATGATGGTACTCTTACAACATAACAATCCAACTCCAATGATTACATTCTTTCGTAACTGTGCCTGATGCGATTTTGTCTTGCTGTTTCTGCTATTTTCCTCGCTCGAGATTTATCCCTGAATAAAACAAAATGTTTGAGTTGAAAACATCCACACCATCGCATGCTTTTATGGTTACATTTGTTTAATATGCAGTTTGAAATAAATAAACAGAACTGAAATGTGTCTAATGTTTGAAATGCCAATACAGGAACTTTGAATGTCCTGGATCCACGGACCAACATAGAAATGTTGTAAATGTGCAGTGATGTTAAAGTTGACATCGGACAACGATCCACTCCGTCGGACCATATTAGCACCAGAGCATTTTAACCACCCGACCATTATCAACCGGCTCTTCGTGTGGAGCTAGGGAACTATCCACGGGGTTTGTGACGAGAATTGAAACAGTTTGTTGTCAACCTCTCAAATGACCACATGGTTTTCTTGGAACTGAGATATAACATTATTCATGATCATGACACCTTTGTGATAAGGTGTGGGTGAATTGGACGTTACGTCAGTTATGTCAAAGCAAAATGTTAGCGAAGGTGTTTATACGTATTTCCCCCGGAATCTCTGTATATTATTTCCGCGATAAAAACAAACCATAGCCACATTCTGATTCACATTATGTTTGACCTTTAAATGCTTTTTCAGTTCACAAATATAACATGACTTACCTCAAGTAAACTATGGCACCGAGGAGCACCAGCAGGGCTATAATTCCTCCTAAGGTACCGAGAACGATAGGGCCTTCTAAAACATGGTAAACAGGATAGGTTATTCTATTATGTTATTCTGAAATTATAAGCATGTTAATATGTTTGTGGATAATTGCAAAACAAATTTGCACATTCAACAATTCCATTGTATAATATTTACCTAAGTTCTTGCTTGCAATATCTGTCTGTTTGCTCGCATTTTCCGTACAATTTGCACTTGATCCGCCTGCATCTGAACAATTTCCACCTGGTTTTGAACTAGGTGTAGTTCCATTTCCACTTCCTCCTGAACTAGAAGTGATGTTCCCTCCAAAGGTAGAAGTGATGTTCCCTCCTGCACTAGAAGTGGTGTTTCCTCCTGAACTAGAAGTGGTGTCTTCTACTGAACTAGACGTGGTGTCATCTCCTGAACTAGACGTTTTGTCTCCTCCTGAACTAGACGTGGTGTTTCCTCCTGAACTTGACTTGGTGTCTCCTCCTGAACTAGAAGTGGTGTCTTCTACTGAACTAGACGTGGTGTCTTCTCCTGAACTAGAAGTGGTGTCTTCTACTGAACTAGACGTGGTGTCATCTACTGAACTAGACGTTTTGTCTCCTCCTGAACTAGACGTGGTGTTTCCTCCTGAACTAGAAGTGGTGTCTTCTACTGAACTAGACGTGGTGTTTCCTCCTGAACTAGACGTTGTGTCTCCTCCTGAACTAGAAGTGGTGTTTTCTACTGAACTAGACGTGGTGTCTTCTCCTGAACTAGAAGTGGTGTCTTCTACTGAACTAGACGTGGTGTCATCTCCTGAACTAGACGTGGTGTCTCCTTCTGATCTAGAAGTGGTGTCATCTCCTGAACCAGAAGCGATGTCCCCTCCTGATTTAGAAGATGTGGCTGCTGTGGCTGCTAAAGTGGTTGTAGTTGCTTTGTTAGCGCGGTCAGCATTGGTGATTTCCGTACAGGTGACTCTCACTTGTCCGTCTGTTAATTAGAAAAACAATGTAGTCAAAAAAGGCAAGTGATCGGTACAGTACAGTCAATTTATGTTATACGGATGAGATATCATCATATGACAATCGTAACTTACCTCCGGATTCTTTCTCCACTTTAACACAATAGGCAGAATTCGTGTCCTCCTTTTCCGTTGCAATAGTGAGGAAGGCAATTTGTTCAGTTCCTATACTTCCTGAAACTGTTGGCACCGGAATACCACAGTGTGCCGTAAAGCCAATTTCTGTAGAATACACCAGAGCGCCGCATTGGGCAGCTGGTACCACCGGTGCTGACATCCTGACAACAACAGCCCCACCCACAGCATGCACCTCACAAACACATTGTCCATGGAATCCCTTGGCCGTGGACCCATCCACCTGTATGGATGTACCTTCTTTGGATTCAGGCTGACAAACATGGACCACTGAAACAACATTTAACATATTTCACGTAAATTAAGAATATTTGTTGACTTGTCTCTTCCATTTTTTGGTTATCTGCTATGTGTCATTCTGTTATGTCCAACATTATTACGAATATGAGTTTCTCCTGTCGACTTATTATTACAATGTTTTCACAGAGAGCAATATACATATATATTTGATGTCATACCTTGCTAATGACATTGATAAAGATTTATGCCATGTTATGCTATATTAAATGGTAATTGTTCTCTTTTACATAATAATTACCGTAGATATTTTATTTTTTTAGAAAATGAGAAAAGTAAGTGTAAATTATGTACAAAAGCAATGACATGTTGTATATTTTATTTGGAAATGCATATGTAAACCAGACCATACATTTACGGATACCTTATCAACAGCTTGATAGACTCGGTATGTTGTGTAAATGCTCTCATAGTAACACCGAATGGTAACAGTTATAGCTACATCGTTGCAACAAACAAAATGGAGATTATATTTAATGGATGATACCTAGGAAACATAATATATCGACATTTTAAACATTATTGCCTTGCTTAATGTAACAATAATGGCAGGCATGGATTCGGTAGCATATACTTGCTGTCCAGGGTTGCAATTCCTAACAGGCTAGTATCCGCTCTCATTTGTGATCATTCCCCAGCAAGATCATTGTCAATGCGAGTTTTCATCCTGAGCCGATCAAAATATACCGCTAGTTCTGAAATACCGTTCAAAGCGGAGCTAAACCCAAGCCCATCCAGAATAATACTTACCATTATCACCCGAGGGACAGGCTTGGCCTGTTGAGGAGAGAACAAGCAAACAATTAAAGTTTATCTGTTTCTTTCATGTACGTTGCTGCATCTAGTGCATACCCTATGAGGAAGAAAGTATCGTATGATATCCTGAAGAATAATGTCAATGTCTGTACGATTCATTTAGCTTAATAGCACAATGCTATTGGTAAATGATAAAGTATAGACACATTGTAGATAGATTGCAAGCATGATACAAAGACAGATCAAGCATGTTAATGCCACCATTTCTTTGCATGAAAAGTAATTGTGAAGACACACAAGTGCCATGATTGTTCAAAGTAGTTCAAATAAAGCGAGCATAGATTTAATTGGTGTTCAAGGCAATTCCAATACATGAAGGATTCTATCAAAGCTTTATTTTCATCAACTGTTTTCATTTAGAATGTTTGTGTGACTTGTCAATACATGATATCCTTTGGAATATGCGACTTAATGATTGTGCAGTGTGCTCCATGCTGGCGTCCGTAAACGTCTTTGCACGTAGCTTCATTGTCCCGTTGGAATCTCTGCCGATAATACTTATGGTCAAATATCGACCCTCTTTTTGTCTCGATCTCCAGAATGATATCGCTAGTATGTAGTTGTTTCAGTTAAGTTGTGCGATCATGTGCATTTTTAAATTGCAATATTGTACATGTAGATTTATGCATTGGGTTAAATCCTGAAATGGACATTTTCAGATTGAATGTAAAGATATGTACATTAACTTACCGTTCACCCTGTATGGAGTCACAAGCAGGAAACATGCTATGCAAAATAAAAGACGAACCATCGCGAAAGTCAATGCGCTCTTCCACCGACCAGAATTACTGATTCGAAAACTAAACGGAAATTCCGGCCTCTAAATACCGGTGCTGTGTCTGTCATCAAACTCTGTAACGATGTTAATCCATCCACGACATTCACATCTGACCACACGGAGTGTTATGTATATGGCAAATCTTGAGTGTTGGTATAACAGGTAGCGCAATATCCTCCAGGTTACCTGTCATTAGTGTAACCACACCAGGAGGTATTGTACTGAGTCAGGCATATATCAAGTTCTGACGTGGACCTTCTTCTGTAAGTATTCATGTGTTGACACATTGTGTCGTTTATTCCATGGGCTGAGTTCCCAAGTACTTGAAATTCATAAACATTTCGAAGCTATAAACATTATTGATTGGCAGTTAATACGTGCTTGGCAATGAATATTTGAATGTTACAATGTTGCACTCCGTCCTTAAATCGATGCTGCGTTATAGATAATCATTCATTTATGTACTCATCGTGCTTGATCTGTAGCCGTTCTATGTATAAATTTGCCCATGTCGTGTTTATTACTTCATCACAAATGTCATGTAAGTTGAAATAGTTAGGAAATATCCCTATTTTTAACACTTTTGTCACTGTCTTCAATTTCTACATCAGACAGCTAGAAAATATAATTTGTAACCCTTCTCTGTAATGAGTTTTTCATATACTGTAGCCCAAAGGCCCTTTATACTAATGACGCGTATCAATTTATAAATACAATTCATTATGATGTCACTTCGCTTGAATTGTCATTGTACTTCCAAAGCATATGACAATTGTTACCAAATGATCAATACATGGATCGATGCCCCTGTGTAGGACGAACTCTTTCTTCTTCAGCGAGTAAGAGGAGATGACTTCAACGCCGCTTGGAGCACAGTTGTTATTTGAATGGCGATCTGAAGTGAAAGGAAAATCCAGATGTTTTCTCACAAGGGAGAGAAACCTGTGATCCTTGTTCGAACCCCAGTTCGATTTGATGGGGTTCCAGTGTCAGTCAGCAACATATCCTTGCTCATTGGTTTCACCAGATTGGTGAATGCTCAGCGCATAACTGGACTTACCTCATATATACGGCAAACGCGATGTGACATAATTGAAACATTGTTCAAAGCGGCGTTTCATCAAACGCAATTACTCACTAGCATGATTCGGAATGAGACGTGTTTAACATGGTATTTAAAAAAGTAAACTGAAAGGATGGACTTTAATAGTTTATCTATACCTTCACGACTTTACAATCATAGAGGTGCGACAGGCAACAATGTCTGGTCGTGACAAAGCTGAACTACAGTTCTGGTCGGCGTTAAACTAAACTCACTCACTCACACATACATAAGAACATTGGAACGTGGTTTGCAGTGACTGAAGATGTTCATGATGAAATGTAGTTGAGTTTTAAGTGGCTGTCACCAAGACAATTAATTGTTTTGTATATTTAGTATAATTGAGCAGCACCGAACTGGTATAATGAGCAGGACAAATGGACTCATTTACCAATGGCATACATATTATTAATATGCCAGTTAATCTTATAATAGTGATTTCCTCGGACAACATCTTGCTTGTAATTCTCAGTCAGCTCAATACTTCAAATTTCGAAAATGGTAGCATACTTTGATATGAACATGGGTAGCGTTCCATTTACTTACAAACTACATAGAGGCTCGTTAATCCTGATGCTATTTGATCAGGCGTACATACACGTAGCAACATCACTTTAGCTTCATATTGACAGACATGCCAATTGCCGGATAGATATGTGTCTATAATTATTATGTGAGCATTGCAATTGTGAGCATGAGGTGAGGTGAAATGGGGTTTAACGTCGCGTTCAAGATTATTGCACTTATATAGCGATGTGGATGTGTGTGTGTGTGCATGTGTGTGTGCGTGCGTGTGTGTGTGCGTGTGTGTGCGTGCGTGCATGTGTATGTGTGTGTGTGTGTGTGCGCGTGTGTGTGTGCTTGTACTGGTCCTATATAAGATTTTATAGTGCTAGCTCACTATAAGCGAAGAGTCCACCGCACAGTTTAATATGAATACCCCACTCAGGCACAGTATACTGAATCCGAGCCGATTAGTCCTTGTTTTAGCCCCACGCGTCAGGGAGGATAACAAGTACCATCTTTTAAGGACTTTTTTTTACGCCGGTGTTGATTGAACCCCCGACCTTCCGCTCTCCGGAAATGCTACAGGAGTATTTTTTAGACCGAAAGGGAGTCGATTCCATTCAAAAATATCATCAGGTGTAATGAAAGCCGACTTCTTTCTTGCATCTGGATGGAGTGATGTTTGTCCAAAACCACCAGCAACATTAAGGACACTTTCAATATCTGTCGTTTTACATGCATGTTTTGTAAATGATGGTTAATAGTGATGTGGACTGCGTTTTGTGCCTTGACAACACATTTAACCTCATCACTAATTTTGAAGTACTTTACAGTCAAGTTGAAAGTTCGCACATGCCATTGACCTACTCTTTGAAATTGACGCGGGATCACGATGTCATTCCACTAGCAGAAATACCACCTCAACCTAGATACGTTTTGGATGAATCACAAGCTAACTGTTACCGTCAAAACTGGGATCGTTTACCAGAAAAACTTGTAATTACGTTCAATTCGTGTATATCCAATGATGACAATCAAAATGCCTTTCCAACATTTGAAAATTTGATTGAATGTTGTGCAGACTTTTGTAAAAAACACCAAGAGAAATTCGAAAACGCATAAGGAAGGGGCATAACTGGTTTGATCAAGCATGTTGGGAAGCACGTGCAACCGCTCGCCGTCTTCTCCGAGTATATCATGATTCTAGCAGTGACAACAACCCACAACGGTACATTGACTCTTGGAGATCGTACAGAATTTTTTTGCAAACAGAAATCGACATCTGTGTTTCAGTGTTATATGACAGACATTAACAATGCTTTATCAACGCATAATAGTAGACAGTTCTGGTCTTTTTTAAAAAAAGGTAAATTAAAAGTAATTCAATTTCACCGGATACTTGGTTATTGCATTTCAATCATTTGTTCCAAGGCATTAATTTTGCTGAATGTGAGAAACAGTTTTAAAGAAGTTTTTTGTAGAATCTATTAGTGAAGAGTTGATTAACTCTACTGTAGATGACAATGGGTTAGATAGTAGAATAACATTAGATGACATATTTAAGGCTGTTAATGATATGCCAAATAGAAAGCCCAGGGTTGTACCAATTGATTTTATTAAATATGCCCCACCCATGTATTGTGAAAAATCCCCATTTTTTTTTACATCGACCGTCTGCCATCCTAAACGAGATGTGCAAGTATGTCAATGATGAATTACTGTTTACATTTATAGTTAATACTTACTAAATGTCAGGTGACATCGGCTATATAAGCCTTGGTCCAGAGAGATTATTTATATATATTGAAAAAAAAGGAAAGAAAAACGGTCTTACCCTTAGCCTAGCAAGGGTTAGGCTGGGTGCTCCGGGGCACCTAGACAACAACCACTACCGCTAAGTGCTGATATGGCACAAAGTGTCTTTTGTATGTATATATCTACATGTATAAAGTAAAACTGTATAAACCGCAAGCCGTCGTCTCCAAGTTGTCACTTCCTACTTAGAACCATACGTCGGCCCCTTGCATATATACGAGTATGCAAATTGTTCATTAATCAACGTCCAGACTGACACGCGTTGTTAATTTGGTGGAACTATCGGGTATGACAGACTTCTTAGTCTGTCTTTTCCTGTACCTCTTTGCAGCATGGCATATGGTTCACAATACTGTAGGAAACGACAGTCTCTTATTAAAAGGATATACTACCTTCCTGAAGGCCAATCACCAAGAAAGAAGAAACGGCCTTTAACAAGATTGAAGAAAGAATAAGAACCCCTCCGATCAAGAACAAGTTCTCCGAGCCAAGACCTTCCTTGCTCGATTATCTTAGCAACACTGCTAAGACTTCCCCTTCAAGATGTCGTTCCTGACCATGACCTAAGAAAAGAATTATACACTCCTATCCCACAGAGACGCGATCACAGCCATCTTCAGGCAGACCATGCACAATACAGAAACCGCCTCACGGGCACCTACAAGATGGACACTGTGTACAAGATATCTCATGGGGACTTACTAATTTGTGTTTACTTACATGGACTCAATCAAGGATATATATTGTGTAACTGTTGAATAGTGCAAGCAGGTATGTTTAATCAAAACAATGCCAAAATGTGTCTTTCCAAAAATCAGTTTTGTATCTGTGCAATATGCTCCAAATTACATCTTTAGTCAAGCTAGATGTTTGAAGTTATTATGTATGGAATTTATGAAATGTCTGCATACATACGAGTATGCAAATTATTCATTAATCAACGTCAGACCACACGCGTTGACACTATTATTGATAAATATCTAAGATTATATAAAGGTAGACTATACTGTGCCTTTATTGATTTAAAAGCAGCTTTCGATTCGGTGTCACATAATGCTCTGATGTATAAACTTTGGACTGGTAATATTAAAGGTTCTGTTTTTAGATTACTTAGAAATATGTATGAAAATGTGAAATCATGCGTATCTCTGACTTCTGGATTTACTAAATTCTTTGACTAATCATTTGGAGTTAGAGAGGGTTGCCAGTTGTCACCATTTTTATTTTCATTCTGTATTAATGACATTGTAGATTTTTTTGCAAAAAGATAAGCAATGATGTATTAGTAAAGGTACTCTACAGTTATATATGCTGCTTTTTGCAGATGACATTGTAGCAATAGATAGTACATTTATTGGTTTTCAAAAGAGATTAATAAACTTTCCCAACATTACGATGAATGGCAGCTGAAAATAAATAGTGTGAAGAGCAAGGTAATTGTCTTTCGCAAAGATGGTTGAACTGGACTTGGTGTCTCCTCCTGAATTAGACGTTGTGTCTCCTCCTGAACTAGAAGTGATGTCTCCTCCTGAACTCCTCCTGGCTGCTAAAGTGGTTGTAGTTGTTTTGTTAGGGCGGTCAGCATGGGTGATTTCCGTACAGGTGACTCGTACTTGTCCGTCTGTAAATTAGAAACACAATGTAGTCAAAAAAGGCAAGTGATCGGTACAGTACAGTCAATTTATGTTATACTCATGAGATATCATCATATGACAATCGTAACTTACCTCCGGATTCTTTCTCCACTTTAACACAATAGGCAGAATTCGTGTCCTCCTTTTCCGTTGCAATAGTGAGGAAGGCAATTTGTTCAGTTCCTATACTTCCTGAAACTGTTGGCACCGGATTACCACAGTGTGCAGTAAAGCCAATGTCTGTAGAATACACCAGAGCGCCGCATTGGGCAGCTGGTACCACCGGTGCTGACATCCTGACAACAACAGCCCCACCCACAGCATGCACCTCACAAACACATTGTCCATGGAAACCCTTGGCGGTGGACCCATCCACCTGTATGGACGTACCTTCTTTGGATTCAGGCTGACAAACATGGACAACTGAAACAACATTTAACTTGTTTCAAGTAAATTAAGACTATTTCTTGGCTTGTCTCTTCCATTTTTTTAGGTTATCTGCTATGTGTTATTCTGTTATTTCCAACATTATAACGAATATGAGTTTCTCCTTTCGACTTGTATTACAATGTTTTCACAGAGAGCAATATACATATATATTTGATGTCATACCTTGCTAATGACATTGATAAGATTTATGCCATGTTATGCCATGTTAAGTGGTAATTGTTCTCTTTTACATAATAATCACCGTAGATAGGCTAATCCCAGTTGTGATCATTCCCCAGCAAGAGCATTATCAATGTGAGTTTTCATCCTGAGCCGATCAAGATATACCGCGAGATCTGAAATACCGTTCAAAGCGGCGCTAAACCCAAGCCCATCCAGAATTATACTTACCATTATCACCCGAGGGACAGGCTTGGCCTGTTGAGGAGAGAACAAGCAAACAATTAAAGTTTATATGTTTCTTTCATGTACGTTGCTGAGGCAGAAAGTATCGTATACTATCCTGAAGAATAATGTCGATGTCTGTACGATTCATTTAGCTTAATAGCACAATGCTATTGGTAAATGATAAAGCATAGACATATTGTAGATAGATTGCAAGCATGATACAAAGACAGATCAAGCATGTTAATGCGACCATTTCTTTGCATGAAAAGTAATTGTGAAGACACACAAGTGCCATGACTGTTCAAAGTAGTTCAAATAAAGCACGCATGGATTTAATTGTTTTTCAAGGCAATTCCAATACATGAAGGATTCTATCAAAGCTTTTTTGTCATCAATTGTTTTCATTTAGAATGTTTGTTTGACTTGTCAATACATGATATCCTTTGGAATATGCGACTTAACGATTGTGCAATGTGCTCCATGCTGCGTAAACGTCTTTGCACGTAGTTTTATGGTTCCGTTGGAATCTCTGCCGATAATACTTATGGTCAAATATCGACACTCTCTTTGTCTCGATCTACGGAACGATATCGCCGGATTGTACCAGAAGCGCAGTCTCCTCCTGATTTAGAAGTAGTGGCTGCTGAAGTGGTTGTAGTTGTTTTGTTAGCGCGGTCAGCATTGGTGATTTCCGTACAGGTGACTCGTACTTGTCCGTCTGTAAATTAGAAACACAATGTAGTCAAAAAAGGCAAGTGATCGGTACAGTACAGTCAATTTATGTTATACTCATGAGATATCATCATATGACAATCGTAACTTACCTCCGGATTCTTTCTCCACTTTAACACAATAGGCAGAATTCGTGTCCTCCTTTTCCGTTGCAATAGTGAGGAAGGCAATTTGTTCAGTTCCTATACTTCCTGAAACTGTTGGCACCGGACTACCACAGTGAGCAGTAAAGCCAATTTCTGTAGAATACACCAGAGCGCCGCATTGGGCAGATGGTACCACCGGTGCTGACATCCTGACAACAACAGCCCCACCCACAGCATGCACCTCACAAACACATTGTCCATGGAAACCCTTGGCGGTGGACCCATCCACCTGTATGGACGTACCTTCTTTGGATTCAGGCTGACAAACATGGACAACTGAAACAACATTTAACTTGTTTCAAGTAAATTAAGACTATTTCTTGGCTTGTCTCTTCCATTTTTTTAGGTTATCTGCTATGTGTTATTCTGTTATTTCCAACATTATAACGAATATGAGTTTCTCCTTTCGACTTGTATTACAATGTTTTCACAGAGAGCAATATACATATATATTTGATGTCATACCTTGCTAATGACATTGATAAGATTTATGCCATGTTATGCCATGTTAAGTGGTAATTGTTCTCTTTTACATAATAATCACCGTAGATAGGCTAATCCCAGTTGTGATCATTCCCCAGCAAGAGCATTATCAATGTGAGTTTTCATCCTGAGCCGATCAAGATATACCGCGAGATCTGAAATACCGTTCAAAGCGGCGCTAAACCCAAGCCCATCCAGAATTATACTTACCATTATCACCCGAGGGACAGGCTTGGCCTGTTGAGGAGAGAACAAGCAAACAATTAAAGTTTATCTGTTTCTTTCATGTACGTTGCTGAGGCAGAAAGTATCGTATACTATCCTGAAGAATAATGTCGATGTCTGTACGATTCATTTAGCTTAATAGCACAATGCTATTGGTAAATGATAAAGCATAGACATATTGTAGATAGATTGCAAGCATGATACAAAGACAGATCAAGCATGTTAATGCGACCATTTCTTTGCATGAAAAGTAATTGTGAAGACACACAAGTGCCATGACTGTTCAAAGTAGTTCAAATAAAGCACGCATGGATTTAATTGTTTTTCAAGGCAATTCCAATACATGAAGGATTCTATCAAAGCTTTTTTGTCATCAATTGTTTTCATTTAGAATGTTTGTTTGACTTGTCAATACATGATATCCTTTGGAATATGCGACTTAACGATTGTGCAATGTGCTCCATGCTGCGTAAACGTCTTTGCACGTAGTTTTATGGTTCCGTTGGAATCTCTGCCGATAATACTTATGGTCAAATATCGACACTCTCTTTGTCTCGATCTACGGAACGATATCGCCGGATTGTACCAGAAGCGCAGTCTCCTCCTGATTTAGAAGTAGTGGCTGCTGAAGTGGTTGTAGTTGCTTTGTTAGCGCGGTCAGCATTGGTGATTTCCGTACAGGTGACTCGTACTTGTCCGTCTGTAAATTAGAAACACAATGTAGTCAAAAAAGGCAAGTGATCGGTACAGTACAGTCAATTTATGTTATACTCATGAGATATCATCATATGACAATCGTAACTTACCTCCGGATTCTTTCTCCACTTTAACACAATAGGCAGAATTCGTGTCCTCCTTTTCCGTTGCAATAGTGAGGAAGGCATTTTGTTCAGTTGCTATACTTCGTGAAACTGTTGGCACCGGACTACCACAGTGAGCAGTAAAGCCAATTTCTGTAGAATACACCAGAGCGCCGCATTGGGCAGCTGGTACCACCGGTGCTGACATCCTGACAACAACAGTCCCACCCACAGCATGCACCTCACAAACACATTGTCCATGGAATCCCTTGGCGGTGGACCCATCCACCTGTATGGATGTACCTTCTTTGGATTCAGGCTGACAAACATGGACCACTGAAACAACATTTAACTTGTTTCAAGTAAATTAAGACTATTTCTTGGGTTGTCTCTTCCATTTTTTTAGGTTATCTGCTTTGTGTTATTCTGTTATTTCCAACATTATAACGAATATGAGTTTCTCCTTTCGACTTGTATTTCAATGTTTTCACATAGTACAGAGAGCAATATACATATATATTTGATGTCATACCTTGCTAATGACATTGATAAGATTTATGCCATGTTATGCTATGTTAAGTGGTAATTGTTCTCTTTTACATAATAATAACCGATGGTATTATATGTTTAAGAAAATGAGAAAAGCAAGTGTAAATTATGTACTTAAGCAATGACATGCTGTATCGTTTATGTGGAAATGCATGAATAAACCAGGCTATACATTTACGGAACCCTTAACAACAGCTTGATAGACTTGGTATGTTGTGTAAATGCCCTGATAGTAACACCGAACGGTTACAGTTAAAGCTACATCGTTCCAACAAACACAATCGAGATGATATGTAATGGATGATACCAAGGAAACAGAATGTGTCGATATTTTAAACATTATCGCCTCGCTTATTGTAACAATAATGGCAGGCATGGATTCGGTTGGTAGCATATACTTGCTGTCCAGGGTTGCGTTTCCGTACAGGCTAGGATCCGCTGATCTTGTGTTCGAATCCAAGGCTGCTCTCAGTTGTGATCATTCCCCAGCAAGATCATTATGAATGTGAGCTTTCATCCTGAGCCGATCCTGAGCCGACATGTCGCGATATCTGAACTACCGTTCAAAGCGGCGCTAAACCCAAGCCCATCCAGAATAATACTTACCATTATCACCCGAGGGACAGGCTTGGCCTGTTGAGGAGAGAACAAGCAAACAAGTAAAGTTTATCTGTTTCTTTCATGTACGTTGCTGTATCTAGTGCATACCCTATGAGGAAGAAAGTATCGTATAATATCCTGAAGAATAATGTCGATGTCTGTACGATTTATTTAGCGTAATAGCACAATGCTATGGTGAATGATAAAGCACAGACACATTGTAGACAGATTGCAAACATGATATAAAAGACAGATCAAGCATGTTAATGCGACCATTTCTTTGCATGAAAAGTAATTGTGAAGACACACAAGTGCCATGATTGTTCAAAGCAGTTCAAATAAAGCGAGCATAGATTTAATTGGTGTTCAAAGCAATTCCAATAAATTCTATCAAAGCTTTATTTTCATCCATTGTTTTCATTTGGATGTTTGTTTGACTTGTCAATACATGATATCCTTTGGAATATGCGACTTAACGATTGTACAATGTTCTCCATGCTGCGTAAAAGACTTTGCACGTAGCTTAAGGGTCCCGTTGGAATCTCTGCCGATAATACTTATGGTCAAATATCGACACTCTCTTTGTCTCAATCTACGGAACGATATCGTTATATATCGATATGTACCAGAAGCGATGTCTCCTCCTGATTTAGAAGTAGTGGCTGCTGAAGTGGCTGTAGTTGCTTTGTTAGCGCGGTCAGCATGGGCGATTTCCGTACAGGTGACTCTAACTTGTCCGTCTGTAAATTAAAACCAAAATGTGGTCAAAAAGGGCAAGTGATGATCGGTAAAGTACAGTCATTTTATGTTATACGGATGAGATATCACCATATGACAATCGTAACTTACCTCCGGATTCTTTCTCCACTTTAACACAATAGGCAGAATTCGTGTCCTCACTTTCCGTTGCAATAGTGAGGAAGGCATTTTGTTCACTTCCTATACTTCGTGAAACTGTTGGCACCGGATTACCACAGTGGGCAGTAAAGCCAATGTCTGTAGAATACACCAGAGCGCCGCATTGGGCAGCTGGTACCACCGGTGCTGACATCCTGACAACAACAGCCCCACCCACAGCATGCACCTCACAAACACACTGTCCATGGAAACCCTTGGCGGTGGACCCATCTATCTGTATGGATGTACTTTCTTTGGATTCAGGCTGACAAACATGGACCACTGAAACAACATTTAACATATTTCAAGTAAATTAAGACTATTTCTTGGCTTGTCTCTTCCATTTTTTTGGTTATCTGCTTTGTGTTATTCTGTTATCTCCAACATTATATCGAATATGAGTTTCTCCTTTCGACTTGTATTGCAATGTTTTCACATAGTACAGAGAGCAATATACATATATATTTGATGTCATACCTTGCTAATGACATTGATAAGATTTATGCCATGTTATGCTATGTTAAGTGGTTATTGTTCTCTTTTACATAATAATAACTGATAGTATTATATGTTTAAGAAAATGAGAAAAGCAAGTGTAAATTATGTACTTAAGCAATGACATGCTGTATCGTTTATGTGGAAATGCATGAATAAACCAGGCTATACATTTACGGAAACCTTAACAACAGCTGGATAGACTTGGTATGTTGTGGACATGTCCTGATAGTAACACCGAACGGTTACAGTTAAAGCTACATCGTTGCAACTAACACAATGGAGATGATATGTAATGGATGATACCAAGGAAACAGAATGTGTCGATATTTTAAACATTATCGCCTCGCTTATTGTAACAATAATGGCAGGCATGGATTCGGTTGGTAGCATATACTTGCTGTCCAGGGTTGCGTTTCCGTACAGGCTAGGATCCGCTGATCTTGTGTTCGAATCCAAGGCTGCTCTCAGTTGTGATCATTCCCCAGCAAGATCACTTTGAATGTGAGCTTTCATCCTGAGCTGATCCTGAGCCGACATGTCGCGAGATCTGAACTACCGTTCAAAGCGGCGCTAAACCCAAGCCCATTCAGAATAATACTTACCATTATCACCCGAGGGACAGGCTTGGCCTGTTGAGGAGAGAACAAGCAAACAATTAAAGTTTATCTGTTTCTTTCATGTACGTTGCTGTATCTAGTGCATACCCTATGAGGAAGAAAGTATCGTATAATATCCTGAAGAATAATGTCGATGTCTGTACGATTTATTTAGCGTAATAGCACAATGCTATGGTAAATGATAAAGCACAGGCACATTGTAGACAGATTGCAAACATGATACAAAGACAGATCAAGCATGTTAATGCGACCATTTCTTTGCATGAAAAGTAATTGTGAAGACACACAAGTGCCATGATTGTTCAAAGCAGTTCAAATAAAGCGAGCATAGATTTAATTGGTGTTCAAAGCAATTCCAATAAATTCTATCAAAGCTTTATTTTCATCCATTGTTTTCATTTGGATGATTGTTTGACTTGTCAATACATGATATCCTTTGGAATATGCGACTTAACGATTGTACAATGTTCTCCATGCTGCGTAAAAGACTTTGCACGTAGCTTAAGGGTCCCGTTGGAATCTCTACCGATAATACTTATGGTCAAATATCGACACTCTCTTTGTCTCAATCTACGGAACGATATCGATATATATCGATATGTACCAGAAGCGATGTCTCCTCCTGATTTAGAAGTAGTGGCTGCTGAAGTGGCTGTAGTTGCTTTGTTAGCGCGGTCAGCATGGGCGATTTCCGTACAAGTGACTCTAACTTGTCCGTCTGTAAATTAGAACCAAAATGTGGTCAAAACGGGCAAGTGATGATCGGTAAAGTACAGTCATTTTATATTATACGGATGAGATATCACCATATGACAATCGTAACTCACCTCCGGATTCTTTCTCCACTTTAACACAATAGGCAGAATTCGTGTCCTCACTTTCCGTTGCAATAGTGAGGAAGGCATTTTGTTCACTTCCTATACTGCGTGAAACTGTTGGCACCGGATTACCACAGTGGGCAGTAAAGCCAATGTCTGTAGAATACACCAGAGCGCCGCATTGGGCAGCTGGTACCACCGGTGCTGACATCCTGACAACAACAGCCCCACCCACAGCATGCACCTCACAAACACACTGTCCATGGAAACCCTTGGCGGTGGACCCATCTATCTGTATGGATGTACTTTCTTTGGATTCAGGCTGACAAACATGGACAACTGAAACAACATTTAACGTATTTCAAGTAAATAAAGGAGATTTCTTGGCTTGTCTCTTCCATTTTTTTGGTTATCTGCTTTGTGTTATTCTGTTATCTCCAACATTATAACGAATATGAGTTTCTCCTGTCGACTTGTATTTCAATGTTTTCACATAGTACAGAGAGCAATATACATATATATTTGATGTCATACCTTGCTAATAACATTGATAAGATTTATGCCATGTGATGCTATGTTAAGTGGTTATTGTTCTCTTTTACATAATAATAACCGTAGGTATTATATATATGTTTAAGAAAATGAGAAAAGCAAGTGTAAATTATGTACTTAAGCAATGACATGTTGTATAGTTTATTTGGAAATGCATGTATAAACCAGGCCATACATTTACGGATACCTTAACAACAGCTTGATAGACTTGGTATGTTGTGTAAATGCCCTGATAGTAACACCGAACGGTTACAGTTAAAGCTACATCGTTGCAACAAACACAATCGAGATGATATTTAATGGATGATACCAAGGAAACAGAATATGTCGATATTTTAAACATTATCGCCTCGCTTATTGTAACAATAATGGCAGGCATGGATTCGGTTGGTAGCATATACTTGCTGTTCAGGGTTGCGTTTCCGTACAGGCTAGGATCCGCTGATCTTGTGTTCGAATCCAAGGCTGCTCTCAGTTGTGATCATTCCCCAGCAAGATCACTATGAATGTGAGCTTTCATCCTGAGCCGATCCTGAGCCAACATTTCGCGAGATCTGAACTACCGTTCAAAGCGGCGCTAAACCCAAGCCCATCCAGAATAATACTTACCATTATCAGCCGAAGGACATGCTTGGCCTGTTGAGGAGAGAACAAGCAAACAATTAAAGTTGATCTGTTTCTTTCATGTACGTTGCTGTATCTAGTGCATACCCTATGAGGAAAAAAAGTATCGTATAATATCCTGAAGAATAATGTCGATGTCTGTACGATTTATTTAGCGTAATAGCACAATGCTTTGGTAAATGATAAAGCACAGAAACATTTTAGACAGATTGCAAACATGTTACAAAAGACAGATCAAGCATGTTAATGCGACCATTTCTTTGCATGAAAAGTAATTGTGAAGACACACAAGTGCCATGATTGTTCAAAGCAGTTCAAATAAAGCGAGCATAGATTTAATTGGTGTTCAAAGCAATTCCAATAAATTCTATCAAAGCTTTATTTTCATCCATTGTTTTCATTTGGATGTTTGTTTGACTTGTCAATACATGATATCCTTTGGAATATGCGACTTAACGATTGTACAATGTTCTCCATGCTGCGTAAATGACTTTGCACGTAGCTTAAGGGTCCCGTTGGAATCTCTGCCGATAATACTTATGGTCAAATATCGACACTCTCTTTGTCTCAATCTACGGAACGATATCGATATATATCGATATGTACCAGAAGCAATGTCTCCTGATTTAGAAGTAGTGGCTGCTGAAGTGGCTGTAGTTGCTTTGTTAGCGCGGTCAGCATGGGCGATTTCCGTACAGGTGACTTTAACTTGTCCGTCTGTAAATTAAAACCAAAATGTGGTCAAAAAGGGCAAGTGATGATCGGTAAAGTACAGTCATTTTATGTTATACGGATGAGATATCACCATATGACAATCGTAACTTACCTCCGGATTCTTTCTCCACTTTAACACAATAGGCAGAATTCGTGTCCTCACTTTCCGTTGCAATAGTGAGGAAGGCATTTTGTTCACTTCCTATACTGCGTGAAACTGTTGGCACCGGATTACCACAGTGGGCAGTAAAGCCAATGTCTGTAGAATACACCAGAGCGCCGCATGGGGCAGCTGGTACCACCGGTGCTGACATCCTGACAACAACAGTCCCACCCACAGCATGCACCTTACAAACACACTGTCCATGGAAACCCTTGGCGGCGGACCCATCTATCTGTATGGATGTACCTTCTTTGGATTCAGGCTGACAAACATGGACCACTGAAACAACATTTAACATATTTCAAGTAAATTAAGAATATATCTTGGCTTGTCTCTTCCATTTTTTTGGTTATCTGCTTTGTGTTATTCTGTTATCTCCAACATTATAACGAATATGAGTTTCTCCTGTCGACTTGTATTTCAATGTTTTCACATAGTACAGAGAGCAATATACATATATATTTGATGTCATACCTTGCTAATGACATTGATAAGATTTATGCCATGTTATGCTATGTTAAGTGGTAATTGTTCTCTTTTACATAATAATAACTGATGGTATTATATGTTTAAGAAAATGAGAAAAGCAAGTGTAAATAATGTACTTAAGCAATGACATGCTGTATCGTTTATGTGGAAATGCATGAATAAACCAGGCTATACATTTACGGAAACCTTAACAACAGCTTGATAGACTTGGTATGTTGTGTAAATGCCCTGATAGTAACACCGAACGGTTACAGTTAAAGCTACATCGTTGCAACTAACACAATGGAGATGATATTTAATGGATGATACCAAGGAAACAGAATGTGTCGATATTTTAAACATTATCGCCTCGCTTATTGTAACAATAATGGCAGGCATGGATTCGGTTGGTAGCATATACTTGCTGTTCAGGGTTGCGTTTCCTAACAGGCTAGGATCCGCTGATCTTTTGTTCGAATCCAAGGCTGCTCTCAGTTGCAATCATTCCCCAGCAAGATCATTATGAATGTGAGTTTTCATCCTGAGCCGATCAAGATATACTGCTAGTTCTGAAATACCGTTCAAAGCGGCGCTAAACCCAAGCCAAAACAGAATAATACTTACCATTATCACCCGAGGGACATGCTTGGCCTGTTGAGGAGAGAACAAGCAAACAAATAAAGTTTATCTGTTTCTTTCATGTACGTTGCTGAAGAATAATGTGGATGTCTGTACGATTTATTAAGCGTATATGCACAATGCTTTTGGTAAATGATAAAGCACAGACACATTGTAGACAGATTGCAAACATGATACAAAGACAGATCAAGCATGTTAATGCGACCATTTCTTTGCATGAAAAGTATTTGTGAAGACACACACTGGGCAGTAAAGCCAATGTCTGTAGAATACATCAGAGCGTCGCATGGGGCAGCTGGTACCACCGGTGCTGACATCCTGAGAACAACACTTTGATGTTTTTCTAACAAAGGCTGGGGTGATACTATCAAACGAAATATAATAATTGTGGGATATTTGAGGGAACGAATAGGGAGGGGACATTGTATAGGAAGACACAAATATGCACTTGAGATTACTGGCCATGGGGACCCTTGGTCTTTTTCGGAAGGTTTCATTCAATTCCGATTTGGGTATAATTATGAAATGATTCTAGACCTATTCCATAGTATATGTTCCACGACAAAAACTAAGCCTACTAGTATATGCAATTGCAAGTAATGTGTATGTTTAGACGTTCATGGTCAACAAAAAGTACGTTCCGGCGTGAGAGAAACCTGTGATCCTTGTTCGAACCCCAGTTCGCTTTGATGGGGTTCCAGTGTCAGTCAGCACCATGTCCGTGCTCATTGGTTTCACCAGTTTGGTAAATGCTCAACGCATAACTGGACTTACCTCATATATACGGCTAACACGATGTAACATAATTGAAACATTGTTCAAAGCGGCGTTTCATCAAACGCAATTACTCACTCACATGATTCGGAATGAGACGTGTTTAACATGGTATTAAAAAAGGAAACTGAAAGGATGGACTTTAATAGTTTATGTATACCTTCACGACTTAACAATCATAGAGGTACGACAGGCAACAGTGTCTGGTCGTGACAAAGCTGAACTACAGTTCTGGTCGGCGTTAAACCAAACTCACTCACTCACTCACACATACATAAGAACATTGGAACGTGGTTTGTGGTGACTGAAGAAGTTCATGATTAAATGTTGTTGAGTTTTAAGTCGCTGTCACCAAGACAATTAATCGTTTTGTATATATAGTATAATTGAGCAGCACCGAACTGGTATGATGAGCAGGACAAATGGACTCATTTACCAATGGCATACATAATATGCCAGTTAATCTTGTGTGCGTGTGCGTGTGCGTGTGCGCGCGCGCGTGCGCGTGTGTGCTTGCACTGGTCCTATATAAGATTTTATAGTGCTAGCTTACTATAAGCGAAGAGTCCACCTCACAGTTTAATATGAATACACCACTCAGGCACAGTATACTGAATCCGAGCCGATTAGTACTTGTTTTAGCCCCAAGCGTCAGGGAGGATAACAAGTACCATCTTTTAAGGACTTTTTTGACGCCGGTGTGGATCGAACCCCCGACCTTCCTCTCTCCGGGGGGACGCTCTACCACTAGACCACGGAGGCGCCGCTATGGCCTATGATCATATAGAGGTCATACGCACTAGAGTACCAACAACTGACAGGTACATGTATGCCAGATAGCAACATGTTGTTGCAACATATGTACTACACAGAATGTCAGTAAGACCTTATGAAGATGTGACACAACTATAATCAATACCAGACCACCTGTGGCGCTTTCTCTCAATATACATGCTAATTAAGTGTTGATGGATGTCATTTTGTCAATTTGTCGGACATGGTATTTACAAAGTTTTGATATGTCCATTCAACAATCAATAACCAGCAACAAAAGAATTGAAGAGTATTGAGGTGATGTGTATGTGTGTGCTTGTGTTTGTGTTTGTGCATGCTTGAATGCTTGCGTACATGCGTGACTGCGTGTGGGACTCCTTTTATTAGTCCGAATTTATGCCGGTTTCATAGTGGTAGCCCACTGACAAACCAGGCAACATGACGCGCCCAGCGATGCAAGGTAAAAACAAGTACCATCGTTTAACTTCTTTTGGTATACCACGGCCACGGATCGAACCACCGACCTTCTGCTCTCCGATCACTCTACCTATCTACAACACCATGGAGGTGTTCACACACAAAAAGTGAAAGACTCTGTAATACTGAAGTTCATTCTGCACAAACTCATTTATGTGACGCCTGGTGTCATCACTGATTTTCAGTGATCCCTTCATTTAACATATCATGATATCATTTTGCATTGTACTCGAAACTGAGTATTCTCCGGCTTTGACTATGAATGCCTGCAATATGGAGTTATGTAGGTTGTAAGTTTGATGCATTTGATACATTAGTTAGATTTGTATAAATAATATATATTTTATAGTATAAAACACAAACAACAAATATTATAATAAGAAATAGTTTGATTTTAATTCTCAATGAGTCAATAATAAATGTAGAAAACAAAACGTGCAAATGTTGGAGTTAAATATCACAAATTTACATAAAGTAATTACACGGAAAGATCTATCTTAGGATTATCCAATTCAGTGCAACCTCGTTGTAGTATTGTCAACACGTGATCTCCAGTCGCTTCATGGTGTAGTGGACAGAGCGCACAGAGGCCTTGTATGACAAGGACACTGTACATTGCTGTAGTTAGCATGCTATGACATCTCCGTTCGTTTTCAGTTATCAATAATATATAATGGCATCACGGGGACAGCAAAGGAATATAAGTAATTTACACAGGATGATAAATAGAGAGTATTAGCCGAGTGTGTTTTCTCAAAGTAAATATCATATATTAGTCATACAAACTGTATTGTGGGAGCATTCGGCGATACTGAAACAGGTGAGCGTAATAATATCTTTATCATATCATGTAATTTTTAAACTAGTGATTGTATTAGACGTATTTTCACTCATTGAAGTAGCTTCAGAAACCATTTAATGTTTGATTGAACCACCCAGTTTACCAAACAGTGCCAAATGACTGTCTAAAAAAACGGGGTGACACTTTGGGGAACTTCAATTTTATCATATTGAGAACGTCATTCAAAACGGACATAGCATGGATGTATGGAGCTTGAAAGTAGTTCCTGCTAGGCGATCCCATTTGCATATTTATCGGATAGTAATGCCAGTTTTATCTGATTGGTTTATCGCACCTATAACACATGCCGTTATACGATAATGCAATATATTCCAATAAACCTTATGATTCATTGACATAACACTGAAACAAGCAATATACGTACAGAATATTGTGAATATGAATAGAACTAAGGCATATATATATTAGTATTCCTCTTAACACATCAGGTTCATCAGTAACTATATACAACATATTTCTATTTGACATTGATAACACATATACATACATATAAACATCTGGTGTTAAGAAGAGTTCAACAGGACACACGAGTTAATTTGATCACAGTTCATAGAGGAACAGGTAAGGAAACACTTCACCAGAGGAACAAAGGTAATTTTGTCCAGCTAGGTATCGTGTGTTGAAGAGGACGAGGTTCTGTAACACTTTACTTTATCCTGTTAGGTATCACAGTTTGTTGAGGATTGGAATATCTATATTGTGGTCTCTACAACCTCTTTCCTCCGGGGTGGGTACAGCCGGTGTATGGCGTTCATTTTAGCCATCCTTCTTAGTCTTGCTTCTTCCTCCTCCCTAAGAAGTCTCTCCTTCAGCCGCTTGTCACTGCAATAAGTATAGACTTATATATATGAACGATGAACCGTGACCAGAGAACCTAGAACCTAAAAATATGAGATCACAAGCATTTCCAGCTCCCAAGAATCATGATCATGTGAACTCAGAACCATTGGCGCTCGTTGGCAAATGTTCATGTTTGACCTTTCAATGATAACGCTTAATACGTAAACGTGCATGTAGTATTACGGTCCATCCAAATACTTTCCAATGTTCTTACTAATTTTGACGAAATTAAACACGTCTAATTCCGAATCATCTGACTGAGTGAATAGATGGGTGCAACGCTGCTTTTGAACGGTATTCATTTGTACCACGGTATTCATTTATACCGCATTATACAGGAGGAAAGCGCAAAGTAATGCAAGTATTATCACCTTGGTGAAAGCCACGAACACAGACATGGTGTTGATAAAGAGAGAAACATAATCAGTGCGACTCTGGGTTTTGGACCCTCGATCCTACGTTTCCGCCTCGGCTAAGGCTCGAAACTCGCCTAAACGACTTGGTCACCTGTGCCCTCCAAACCATGCATAACGTGGATGATCATTTGCCATGAGTATATATGCTGAACGTTAATGCCTAGATACATGTACACAAGGGATACACAAATGTTCAAATGTATCTCACCTGAAATGAACAACGAGTCCGAGGAGAAATAGTGTGATGATAATGGCAGACAGGATTCCAACCGTAAGACTACTCACTGAAATTGGGAAAATAATATTATGAAATAATACAGAGACAAACCAAAGTCATAAGACAATTAAAAAGCAATATTATAACACTGTAATTTGGACAAGCATTGATGGAAATATGATTTTGTGGAAATAGTATTTAATCATGTTTCCTATATTTACAATATGCTATATGTTTCTGTATTATTTCTTTAAATAAGTTTGTGCTAATATAAAATACTCACAGGTTAATTACAGTTATCTCTTTCACATACAGTTTACAGTGAAACATCGATACCATGGACGAATGCTATTCCCATGGCTATACAAAGGGGCATTACTCCATAGCCATGACCAGGGCAATGGTGAATTCTATGAACTGCATTGCTTATCATTGATATCATTGCTTAACACTAAGAGTCTGTATTGCATATTAAGTAATCATGATATGTCTGATCGATAAACTTCGACCATGAGACGGTAGGATGATCTAATTTGTTGGTTAATTTCCCTAAATTTGAAGTGGTTAATGAACAATCACCATTGCAGACTGCATCACTACACTGAATACATGCGTAAGAAACAGAGTCTCGTATTTAGTTATGGTGAAATGGAGATAAACATATTATGTTTCATATTTTGAGCTGGCTCATTGTTGATTAAACACTGCCAAATGTATTTTGAAACCGAACGTCAAACCTAAAAACAGAATAGGTTTATCTCCTAAATGAAATACAATTACCAAATCTTTTTCGATTTGCTTTTGCCATCTCGGGCGAGACAGTAGTTTGAGGGGCCTCTAGTGCAGCAGTAGTGAAGTGCGATTTGATGGGGCTGTCACCTGGATATATACAAATATATTGAGCATGACACACGATTCTCTTACATGCGTATGTACTTACTGGTAGGCATATTGATAAAATATAAATGCAGTCAAGATACATGCACGTTAGTAGTTATTCGTGGGTTGAACATAGTTTGGTGCCCGGCGCTATTGTTATGTCTGTCAATAGCATAAAGGCTCACATGTGTTACCAGGTTGATATTAATAGCAAATACGGACAGACTGATATAGTGAATTGTGTAGCAATATGGAATGGAACTGACATACCTGTTGTTTTTTCAAAATCACCACCTTTCTCGCAGTGAAGACTGAGGTTGCCCGCTGAAAGTAGTTAAGATTTTAGAAAGACGTGTTGTGTTGACTTAATTTGACAAACGTGTTGTGTTGACTAAATTTCATACAGAGGCAGCATGGCAATGTTCATCTTAAATTCTAACAAACGCATGGCTGATATTGTTGGCATTTTAACAGTTGGATGCAGTATTTATTTATAGTTTATTGTCTTGTCATGAGTTCTTAATAGTGAAACTATTCAACTTAGCAAAATGAAAAAGGTAATGTAGGAAATTTAATCCTTTTAATCGTTAGACTTTCTTTACAACGAAGAAAGGGTGATGAGGTAAGGTGAAATGGGGTTTAAGGTCGCTTCCAAGATTATTGTACTTATATAGCGACGTGCATCCACGTGTGTGCGTGTGTGTGTGCGTGCGTGCGTGCGTGCGTGCGTGCGTGCGTGCGTGCGTGCGTGCGTGCGTGTGTGTGTGTGTGTGTGTGATCTTCGGAGCAGGATGACACACAGTCAGGCCATGATCACACGAAATAACCACCCAATCGTCATTCTCCGACTTTCACGACAATCATTGAGTGCTAAATTCCTATTTCTCCCAGAACGACCTTATGTAGGTGTGGGGATAGCGTGTAAAAATATTGCGTCGTTTGCCCTGCAGGCGTCTAACGTGTTTCCTGAACTTGCTCTAGGGTCCATGTCATCCTAACAGGACTGCCTCCGTGGTGTAGTGGATAGAGCGTCTGTCAGAAGAGCGGAAGGTCGGGGGCCGATCACCGGCCGTGTCATACCAGAATGGAGACACCAAAAGATGGTACGTGTTGGTACCCTGTAGCGCGCTCGGACACAAGAGGTTAAGACAATCACTGGTCGGCTCAGAGTCAGTATACTGTGTCCGAGTAGGGTATTCATGTTAAAACTGCGGCATAGTTTGTCAGTGGGCTAGCTGTATATAATACGCATGCGTCCGGACTAGTACAAGCAGTCACATACACATATAGTTTTGGTTTTGGTTTGGTTTGTTGTTTAACGCCGCACTCAGCAATATTCCAGCTATATGACGGCGGTCTGTAAATAATCGAGTCTTTTTAATATCATGAGCATCCATTCACGCAATTGAGATCGATGACATGCATCAACCAAGTCAGCAAGTCTGACCACCCGATCCCGTTAGTCGCCTTTTACGACAAGCATAGTCACCTTTCACGGCAAGTATGGGTTCCTGAAGACCTATTCTACCCCGGAATCTTCACGGGCCTCATACACATATAGACAGACAATCCATGCATGTCGCTATATAATTTACATCTATGCGCAATTATCTTGAACGCGACATTAAATCCCATTTCACCTCACCCCACCCGTACAGCAATGTTTAAATGATGTCATCGCCCCAAGTCGAATCGAGGATACTTCTGAAATTACACAAATCTCGAATATATTAATAAAAGCACTCACCTGAGCTTTGTTGACTTTTTGCTATCCTGACACAGGTATCCGTGCTTTTAAATGCATTCTTTTTTGTCCATGTTATGTTAAGATTCGTCGTGAGGTTAGCAACAACCGAACCAGGATTTTGTCGACATGTGACATTATAGTCTATGGAGGGGAAGTTCAGCACACTTTCACATTGTTCAGCAATACTTTCCACTGAGATGTTTACAACCATTGGCGCAGGGTTGACATCCAAGGTGCAACTGCAGCAACCTGTCATGGCGTACGTCAGAGAGGTGTCTATGTACACAACACTGCCCACAGCGATCTCGTCGTTACATGCATGGACTACTGAAAAGTGGCATTAGAGACATGCGTTAATCGTAGGGGAAAAGGGATATCATAGAGAGAGAGAGAGAGAGAGAGAGAGAGAGAGAGAGAGAGAGAGAGAGAGAGAGAGAGAGAGAGAGAGAGAGAGAGAGAGAGAATAATGTTTATTATAGTGTCAAATGTTATATACACTTCATAATAAAACACGTACACGAACAGTAAAATATAACATCCGACCAGGTATAGTCCACGAGACACTTAGACATAAAAGCAAATTATAACGCCATGATCTGGGTAAGGTAAAATAAGACATATAAAACACGTACACGAACAGTAAAATATAACATCCGACCAGGTATGGTCTACGAGACACTTAGACATAAAAGCAAATTATAACGCCATGATCTGGGTGAGGTAAAATAAGACATATACTAACACAATGTTTAAAATTAAGGTTAGGTTATGAACACACACGCTCGCACGCACACGCACACACACACACACACACACGCCAAAGTACTTATAAAGTCACGCACACAATCATACACAAACACGTAGGTACACACACACCCACCCCACACCATACCACGCACACACGCACAAGTACGTCAAAACAAATCTGTAACCGTTACGTCGTTCTATGGCTTAAACAGTCCATTAGTGTTTAGGAATGGACGATTGGTTGTCAGTTGTCATCCTGAGCGGATGTTTAAATTATGTACACATGGAGTGGACTGAACCGTTTTTGTTTAGAAACTCCAGATAATTATTTCAATAAAACCCGCAAGGTACGATTTAATAACGTGTAATGATCAGGGTAACAACAAGTATAATCTTTCAGCCGTCATTTGGTATAAGGCGGCTGTCATGGCGCTCTATCCACTAGACCGCTGATGAAGTCCTTACCAACAGACGAGAAAAAATGGTACTTGTTGTTACCCTGCCTGACGCTCGATATTTCATGTAAGATGATGGAACAAGGACTGGTCGACATAGAGTCAGTTTACTGTTTCTGAGTCCGGTATCCATGTTTAGTTGCAGCATGAAACCCTTTGTATAGCACTGTAAAATCGCCTTTAGTCCAGGACTATTACAGACAGGCAGACAACATAACAGCATCATATCCGTGCTCATGGCTTTTACCAAAGTGTGAACAAACTAAGACCTGCATCTCTTCAGATTGATTTAACCGTTTCCTTGCTCAAAGCGACGGCAAACCAAACGTTTTCCATTGTATCACGATGTGATTGTGAGTGTTTAAAACGTTCAGAAGCCTGCTTCCCCTTTTCGCTGGGTTACATTATAACAAACCTCTTGCTTAAACACACGACATGAATTTTCCGGGGATAGGATTTCTAATTAAATTATAATATACTCTTCGCTGAATATCAATATTTGGAGTGTTGTGCTTGTTAAACCTACGCTAATAAACAATTCAATTCTACAATAACATAACAGCTGTAACCATAGTAAGGATAAACATTGTGTTGCGTATATCATTGTTCTGATCATGCAAAGTGAAAAGGTGTAATCATAAAAAAAACTTTTCATAATCATAAGAAATATTAAGACGTCAGTTGTACGATTCTGAGTATATCGCGTATCTATGAATAGCTATCAAATCGTGATGATACCGGGTGTTGGCGAAAACGTGAGCTTGATCCTACCCCACTGGTGGCATCTGTCACATACACATGAAAAGTCAAGTCAGGCGTACATTTGAATAAACACGGGAACATATGGCAGAAGTCAAAATAGGGAATTGCATACAACATCGTTTTGGTCACTGATGCATCAAATTTAGAATTTTCCTCGACACATCGCATAGTCGTGTGGATATTTTTGTTACTCAGAATATGAATGCATATATCTAAACATGAAACAGATTAGGCGATTTCATTGGTTTCATTTATTACAAGTTCAGGTGCGTAAATCATAGGAAGAAAATGGCGATTTGACCATTATTGAACGCTATAAGATCATTTTTATGCCCCTTCTTATCAGCCTAGCCAAGTTCCTGCCTCGTTTGATATTAGAAATTACTATTATATACTTTATGTTGGTAGTTACGTTGGTTATATATCTTGCATAGTGTTATATGTGTTATCCTGGTATCATCATTAGCCATTTAATTTTCACACACACACACACACACACACGCACACGCACACGCACACACACACTCGCACACACACGTACACACACATACACATGGTTATGATATAGTCGCATTCGTGCAATGGCCTCAGGTTTTAGTCGCAGTATAATAAGTAAGACAATATAAGCAACCGTGAAGTGATAATGCATACAATGCACCTTGGAGTGTATTTAAACGTGTAGTATATGTCAAGCGACTGTCATGACATCATAACACTGCAACTGACTCACTCACACTCATTCACTCTTCCAACACCAAAGCACCTTGTGATAAAACCTCGTGAAATCACGAGGTCAAACAGTGCAATGGTAACCTACTTCTTTCCCTAATGACAAATGTCCCTAGTCTGGCATTATGTATAGAAGAATGACACTGACCTGATTCCAGGCTGGCACAAGCTGCGCCTGCAATTGTACGATGAAACAAATCAATATCATATGTCACTGGAATTACTAATACATGTTAATGCACAAACATCGACTCATCGACCATGACAAAAACATCACAATTGTGGTTTATATTTACATTCCTACAAAAGCACATATGTTTGTGCCATCATTCATTTGCATAACTAAATAGTATTATGTTTTATAAAATGTCGTCTCTTGAACTTTACTCCGATTCAATTCAATCTATACATAATGGAAAGACAGACGAGATGGCTTTGTAAGGAAGCGTATACACATGTGAGGCACGGAACTTTGCACGTGGAAGTGAATGTAGGCTGGATATTATGTAATTGCTGCACCTGTTGTAAACATTTCACCAAGGACATATTTTGTTGGCATATATTTTAATGGAAAACTGATAACTCCATTTTGTCTATGTATTCCTATATTTCTTTACACCAGTTTACAATGAACGTGGGTCTTGACCACAGTAAACAGGACCTTATATTTAATACATAAACGGAGCAAACATATGCATATGTCATTGTGCAAGGTAAATACATAGATAGATAATAAATGAATAAATAGCGGGTGAGAAATAACAACGGAAAATGAGCATTCGGATATTTACAGAACCCACATGATAATGTTCCATGATAGGGCGAAAAATAAGAATACATGTCCAAGTTATGCCAGGTATACGTACGCCGATATGATAATCACTACACATCTTTTTTGAATAAAAAAATACAGTTTGAAATACAGCTGAAGATGACAAAAACAAATAGTTTTGTCAATATCCATCACAGGTGTGCACAGAAACTAGACCACGCCATTGAATGAGTACGCAGCATACAGACAATGAGGATAGTACGGATAGTTCAGCCATATTCTATTTTAAATGATTTACCGACAGCATACATATACTGCAGTAATTATAAATACAAGCAATATTGTACATGTTCCTAAATATAAACGTAACAGGAAGAAGATAATAAGATGAACATACGTGTGGATGGCAGGTTAGTAAACATCAACAGAGACAACCAATAGAGAATCATGTCGCCTCATCTCTTGTGTGAAGAGAAAATGGCAGTACTGATAGCCACATGTTACACTGGAACAGCCCAGCCGGCTGCTGCTCGTCAGCCAGGGCCCAGATCTACTACAATTACATATCATATTTATTACAAATGTATACAACTCATGTGTGTTCAGTAGAAGCGAGACCAATGACTATATCATCTCCTTGGGAGTAATTTTCATTCTCAACATGTATGGACTTTATAGAAGGGTGCAGATCCTGGGACGGTGGCATTGGCTGATGACTAAATACAATTCAAATACAATTACACCTACATCCATATATTTATTGGAATTGGAGTTGGAGATTCATCAATTCTGAACGAATGTTGCAATGGTTCGGTGTCACGATTGTATGAAAATAGAAAACATATGGTGTTGTGTCAAAATGGAGAACTGACAGTTAATTCTGGTATATTTACCGTCGACTGGCGTGCAGCAATGTGCAAGAATAAGGCATCCTAAAAGGATCCTCATTGTCCTCAAGATTCATCTGGCCTGGTGGTCTGTGGAGATTCCATCAGTGTACAGTATTTTCTTAAGTTCCACCCATAAACAACATGGTGTTTCTTCAGTCACAGTCGTCAAAGTGAGAATGTGTCCACTTAGGAAACCATTTAGCCCTGACATACATCGGCGAGCTGTTATAATGATGGACGTATTATGAGCGCCATAATTACACCGTTGGAGACGACCAAATACATTCTATAGCTAATTGATGCCTAATCATTACGATAATGTTTTTTTTCATTGCCACCAGTACTAAAGCTGCCTCAACATTGCTCTGGTATCGGTGTTGCAATGACCACCAGTTATCAGTGATATAACTGATCATGCACCGTCAGTATCGGTGATGGATCCGATTTGCCCATTCAGAGTTGGGACTGCAGGTGGTCGAAATGTTAATTGCAGTATCCAAAGGGATACCTTTACACACAGTATTATCATTCTGTATCATAGGCTTCTGTATTCACTATAGAATAACTGTGACTCGTGTCACCCACATACGTCGGTTTGTATTGCTATTTATATATAGGACGAACACTCATATTTTATTGGGAGCCATTGTCAGCTGTTTTTATCCATATGGATGCGATAAAACTAGATTGATTGGAGGAAAGATACCAATCCGAGAGATGCATTACTCACATGCGCATAAATCATATACTTGCCAGCATGTAATTGAAGTATCGTCCGGATTGAATGATTTATTTCATGTGTAATTAAATATTGTATTGAAACAAAGTGCAATATATACGACAATACTAAGACATAAGACACAGTGATAACCGACTGCCATCGTTACATCTGACTTTACTGCATCTCGCACTGATTTAGAGTTGATGTGAAATAGGGTTTTAATGCACATTTTTGATTAATTCACGTATATAGCGACTCGTTTGCGTGCGTGCGTGCGTGCGTCCGTGCGTGTGTGCGTGCGTGCGTGCATGCTAGCGTGCGTGCAAGTGCCACTGTGATACCATGCCACAGGATAGCACAGATGGACCAGGCACATCATACTGACCTCGTCTCCCCGGTCCTAGTTTTTTATCCTTTATGCTGGAAGCCTTAATGTCAAGTATTTGTCGTATGACGCTCCCAAACATGGTATCGAACCACCGACCTTTCTTCTCTCCGGGCGACGTTCTATCCACTTCACCAGGGAGGCAGTTCACCGATTTGGAACTAAATAATTATAAGCTATCGTGAAAGCGCAATGCATTAAGCTGCTGGCGGAAAGCGCAGCGGAATCCATTGAGGAGAAAAAGTCAAAAGGAAGGGAAAATTATTTTGTGGTAATTAAACAAGAGAAAAAAATAGTTTTAATCAACAAAGGGGTAATACCACAAAATGTGAAAAGCTACATATAATGGGAAATAATATAATTCAGGGTAATAAAAAAGATACAAAAAGTAATGGATACAAATGAAGCAATAAATAGAGAAAAAACAACAATGGAAACACAAATAAGCATAATAAAAAAATAACCCTGGAAAGAATTTAAAGGAACGGTAAAAGGAAAACTAGTCACGATGCATTTCTACGGTGCCTTGCACGTTGCCATCATTGCTAAATAGCATACTGGACAAGTATACTGCATTTACCAGATAAAAGCAAACCAGCAATAAGGGGAAACAAGTAAGGTACTGATTACAACATTAAAGAGGAAACTAATATAAGGGTAACGCTATTTTCAGGGCATTATCATGTGCAGAAGCTCGAGGTCTTCCATTAACCGCCCGACGAAGGAGGGCAGTTGAAAACACCTAGGGCTTCTGCAAATTATAATACCCCGAAAATAGCGTTTCCGTTATTATAGCTAAAATGGATGGGAATTTGTTAAGAAATAAAAAGAAACAACAATATCGGTTTCGAAACATTTACTGCAATCAACACGAATGTTACTGACCCACTTGTACAAATATGGAAACGTCATAGAGCAAACCTGATGACATCACTATTGAACATGACGTCACTACCCTATGACGTCACCTTACAACGGGCGTGAAAATGGCCCGTCGTCAAGGCATATGAGGGCATTATCAAGTTACAGTACTGACCCGCTGATTTCTGATAAAATGCGGACGGTTTATTGAAAATTATATCCATTTTAGCTATGACTCTGACAAGAAAACCTACAATCAAAACAGCACATAGGACAGAGTAAATGAGTGAGTGAGTATGGTTTTCGCTACTTGTAGCACTATTCCAGCAATAACACGTCGGGAGACATCAGAAATTGGCTCCACACATTGTAGTCGCGTGAGGAATCGAACCCGGGCCTTCGTCGAGACGAGCGAACGCTTTGACAGCATGCTACCCAACCATCACATATGAGAAAATCACACACTTGGAAGAAATAACGCGACAATATGGGATTCATAATATTAATAAGATGCCCAAGCAGGTGAGTTGCTTGAAACGTCTTAGACCTACATAACCTCGTCTTTCCTCCCCAACAGACCGTGAAATGACTGGAATACCATTCATAAAGCCGTTAAACCCAACACACTCACTCACACACTTCATCTCATATATCCACAAGAGCTGGAAATCAAAGCAATAGCTGAGAAACCATATCCAGTGTCCCCTCTGGCTCTGTACATTGAAATTCAAAATGATGACAACCTAATTCTGTACCAAGGAGCAGTCCGCCCGGAGAGCGGAAGGTCCAGGGTTCGATCCCGGGCCGCGTCATACAAAAAGACGTTAAAAGATTGTACTTGTTGTTACCCTGTCTGGCGCTCGGCATTAAAGGGCTAAAACAAGGACTGGTCGGCTCGGAGTCAGTATACTGTGTCTGAGTGGGGTATTCATGTTAAACTGCGGCATGGTATCTCAGTGAGCTAGCACTATAAATCGGCATCAGTCCGGACTAGTACAAGCAGCCACACACACACATACACGTGCATGCACGTCGCTATATAAGTGCAATAATCTTGGACGCGACGTTAAACCCAATTTCACCTCACCAAGGAGCAGGGTTCGATTTTCGAAACAGATGTCACCGTCATGATCACGTTGAACAAATACCATCAGCTCTAGCGTATGAATTCTGCATTTCACATTCTCTGAGGTACCCGAGAGTATACACATTTTATTCAAATGTCGCGGAAAGTCCCATTTTTCTCACAACCTAAGCTTTTTCCAATCAAGATTTCACCATCAAAGGCCTGGTACTAAATACGACATGTCGCTTGTAAACTTAATGCGGGAATCACATACAAATGCAATGAACATAACATGACGTTTTTACATCCCTGTACCCACTTGCACTTACTTTAATGGATCGGGTGGTCAGACTCGGTAGCTTGGTTGATAGTGTGGCGTCGTGCCCCAACGGTACTCATTGCTCACGCTATCAATCACTTCTGGTCTGGTTTTGGGTTGTTTTGCGGGCTGCCGCAGTGTCCATGGAGTGTTGCTGGATGCAGGTCATCGTTGTCCCTTGAACACCTGGTGTCCTTTTCAGTGATCCATTCATACTGTTTCCATCACTGTCTTGCCTTTATGGCCACATGGAATCTGCTTCGTCACATATTCAAGGCTGATTATTCTCTGGCGTTAACGTTTAGAATTAAACTGGCATTTTAAAATGCTTCAGTACTCTAGACGTCAACTACATATACAATACAATGAACAATACCTAGGCCTTTTTGCGCTAATTCCCCTTAGGGGCAAGGTGCATCTACATGTGTGTGTGTGTTTGTTTGAATATTGCCATCTTTGCTTACCAGCGCAATAATGTAAGTGTATGCAAAAGCAAGATTCATATGTAGTAATACCCAATGTATATATTCAGTTACATAAAAGTAATAAAATATTGGATAAAATTGCTTAAAATGCCAAATACCAGATTCCCAAAGAAATGCTGTAACATGATGATTCTTTACGATAGCAGAGGTAAAAATAACTGGGCCTCGGGTGTCAAAAAGATATTCCAATCTTGCGGGTACGAGTACATTTGGAGAGAGCAACATGTAACACTACCAGATCGTTTCATATATAATTTAAGACAAAGGCTAAAAGATATGTATTTTCAAAAGTGGTACTCTTCACTAAACTTACATAATAAGTTAAAGCATTACACCTGTTTTAAATCATTCATTCTGACCGAAAAATATCTTTTGGATATAAATGTTAAGAAATTCCGAACAGCACTATCCCGTTTCAGATGTGGTTCTCATGACCTTCTCATAGAAAAAGGTAGACATTTAGCGATACCAAGGGAAAACAGATTGTGTAAATATTGTACTTGCAAAGAGATAGAAGATGAATACCATTTTTTGCTAGTCTGTCCATTGTATGCAAATATCAGAAAAGAATACATACATAAATATTTTTATCTGAATCCTAGAATAGACAAATTTTATATCCTCATGTCATCCCAAAATGAAACAGTCACAAAATATCTTTCAATGTATATATATCATGCAATGAACATCAGATCCTCTGCATTATAGATGTGATATTTTGTTACGATATATGTAATTCCTATTGCACCCATTGCTACTGTATGTATATATGTACTATAGGCCTATGGCCTTTTCAGTACTTGAAATAAAGATTGATTGAATACTTGTCTATTTTATAGCGTATTAGATATCATATACTATGTGACTTGAGTTATCGATTTATAATTATAGATTGAAAATGCATCTCCAAATACATGTAAATATATGATGATATATGATGCAATCATACGGGTACTAAAATGCCACCTGCCGAAATAGATTTAAAAGTTTCCACAACAATCTGCAGCAAATGGAATTACAAATGACATCTCGTTATTACAAATTATATATTTTCTGATGATCAGGTCACTTAAAGTCCCTTTACTAATTTACTAATCGAGCAAACGGAGGAATTATGTCAGCTCTCTTCTCTATCTTGATTTTAATTGTGTTCATTTTTTCCATTTCAACACTACATTGGACAACGCAAACGTATTTTACTTTAGTTTACAAATTTCCCACGAAGGGGATTTTGCAGAATTTCTGACTCGCCTTTCGCCTTTTGTGGAATTTCTTAGTTTCTTCGCGGGGCGACGCAGAACAATTGCGGAATATCTGCGGATAGCAACGGTTATTCAGCGGAGATGTAACGGATTAAATACTTTTTTCTGGAACGAATTGATCATATGAGCCTTGAGTGTCGGCAGAAGCATTGTGTTCCGTGACAAGGTGTCGCCTGAAAAGCTAAAACCTGGTCTGCGATTAACTGTTGACATTCCAGTTTGCGTTATTCATATCTCAGCTGATATTAATAATACCACACTTAACTCCTTTGAGTAAATGTTAACATTTCTAAAATACTGTACAATATAGGAATAGCGGTTTGAACAAAGAGAGAAGATTGTGAATAAAACTTATGTGTTACCAAATAGCGAGTTTCTCATATTTTTCATCGGGAATATATATATATATATATATATATATATATATATATATATAATAAAATAATAAAGTCCACGTTAGTCCATCATCTTCTTTATATCAGTTTCATACATAGTACTTTCGCTGTCTCATGACAGCTCTTCAGTGTAACTGACATTGACATATAATGACGTCATACTTATGATTACGTCATAAATTACAACTGTGACGTCATAATGTATTTACACACTCCAGCGACGACACCAAGTAATTTAACAATTGTACGGAGACATTTGAATTAAATATACAGTATTTGTAAAGTAACAGTGCAACATTTACGTTTGAAATGACAAATCTATTAATACATTCTAGAGTTCAATTTTGGTTTCATCAACTGGATAAACATTTGTTCTTTTTCCAGTCTCAGCTGCTTGTTACTTGTATACAATTTATAAAACGGAAAAATAGTAAATTTCCCGTTTCCGCAATCATCAATGTGTTTGCTGACACCTAAGCATCGAACATTAGGGTCTCTAATCTGCTGTTTGTGTACAGTCACTCTATCTTTTAATTCCATGCCGGTTTCACCGATGTAGTTTTCGCCGCATCCCGAACATCTCATAACATACACCACATCTTTGCTGCGGCAGTTCATGTCGGCTTTCACATTGAAACCCTTGCCATTTGCAAAAAGGAAAGTAGTACCTTCACTTATGATGTTACACGTGCCGCATCTTGGTGTGTTACATCTACTTACACATGGTACACTCTCTGTACAAGAATATTTGGATGGACAAAGAATTTGCTTGAGATTTTTTGGTTGCCTTGTACTTTTTATAATTTTAAATTTATTCAGTCCTTGTTTCATTTTATCGCTTTGCTGTAAAATTACATGTACACCGAGTGAACATTTACCTCATTTTTGTATATATATATATATATATATATATATATATATATATATATATATATATATATATATATATATATATATATATAAAACAATATAAAAACTGTTGGTTTGTGGGTGTTGGTACTCAGCAATAATATGTCAGCTAAAAAGTGACAGTCTGTAAATATTCGGGTCTGGACCAGACAATTCAGTAATTGACATTACATTTGCTATTGGGATAGAATGACATTCATCAACCACTTCAGCTAGAGTGACCCACTCTACACCCATACCCAATCTCGTAAGTCGCCTCTCACGACAAATGTGGGTTGCTGAAGGCAAATTCAAAACCCGGATCTTTACAATTATAATATATCGAAAGATAAGTGTCCTGACCCATATCAGAATACGTCTACCTCAACACATGCCTCTTTAAACTCAAAAGATTCTATTCATGTTTGAATCCATCAATACAACTAAATTATCGTGAACGGTAAAAGTTACTTGGGAGCTCTTGACCAGTTTACCCCTACCCAGTGGTTCATTATGGATGGGCAACTCATGTCAACAGAATCATTGTACTGTGAACTTAACGGAGGTCAATACCTCGGTCATCGCGCTTTCATCGGGTCGTCCCGGGTTTCTAAATCGAAAGCAGGCTATGACAATGTACACCCAGTGGGACTGAAACTGGACGTACAGCTGTTATAAGGGAGATCATTCATGTCATCAAAGGATCATTTAAAGTGTCGTAAAATATCTGCGCATGACACTGCTTCTCTAAATTGAAACTGGCTACTTTTCACTGTTGAGTTGATGGACCCTTGAGACTCATGACGAGGAACGACGTGCATTAAAAATGAAATATAAATACTGAAGTGTTTATTTTCATAATGACGATGAACTGTATTCTAGATGAGACTATATAAAAATACTTGTGGTTTACAAAATAATGACATAAAGCGTTTTACCATAAAATAACATTGGAACATAATGTACAAACGTGTACATCCACAATGTTTTCAGTGAAAATGGTCTATTTAACACAATAATGACTCGAGTGAGAGGGAATAGTTTGGGAGATGTGCTTCTATCCGGCTACCATCTTTGTGACACTGTGACACCATCCTGCACGGGTTTGGTGCTAGCAGTCCACTCAGGTGAGTCTCGGAATGAAATCAACGATCAGCTGATACTGGTAGCAGAGAAGCACAACTCTACACATATAATCGTGGTGCTTTGACCACAAGGCCCCCTCTCACCAGCCTCTTTACAATACATGATGATGATTTGAAACATAAAAAAACCGTACAAACATATCGTAATAACATAATGGACATACATCTATTAAGTAACGGCTACAAATTGCTTAAGTAATGAAAATTAGATATCATATGAATAATGAAAAGTATAGAAATACGCAGTGTTAGTTTAACGCCTTCATCGAAAACATTAACAATCTAATTTTTATCGTGGCATAATAAAATGACAGTAATAATGTACATATGGACAACAGTTCCAATTCTCCTTGTAACTAGGACTGTGATTTATCATGACCTGCATTTAAATGAGCATCTGTTTTACAAAGTACATAAAAGGCCTTGAAGCTGCGATACGGTCGCAGGCAGCAGTGCAGAGCGAACATTGTTTACAAATTACAGGGAAATCATTGCATATGTTCCTCCGATGACGTTTCAACACGGACATGCTCTGGCCAGTATTATACAGATGACCTTGTTCACACTGTACAGGAACAGCATTGGCGCTACGACACGGAGATAACATTGTCAGCAATACCCAAGGAACCTTGGAAATGTTCTTCTGATTTAGCTTATCACACTTTCACAAATTACACGGGCAGTCAGTATTGAGAATCTTTGTACATAGTGTTTGGCAAGTATTTTCTCTTTGTTGGTGATCATGATGAATTACCAGCTGTTCAGGTCCTTGAATTGGTTTTGATTCTTGGCTTCCCATCAATCCAGGGAAGGACACGTTACATAGATACGTTGCGTTCATGTCCTTGTTTGTTCCTGTGTCCAGTTATAGGCTGACGTTGATCAGACCGTTGGCAGAACTTGGGGCAGCTGCCACTTGATTGGAACTTGACTTTTTCCTAAGAAAGACAAAAGCATTGCGCAAATAAATATAATGATGTTTTATGCAGCTTTTACAAGAAGTCGACTCGTTGGGCTGTGATTTGGCCGACTTTCCGGCATGTAACTCCAACAGGCTGGTTAATTACTCAGTTCTCTTTCAGTCACTGGTTTCGTTGGTCTTTAGACCATGGAAATGTAGCCCTAGTATTGCTGATTGTTACCGGAAGTGCAGGACATACTTACCCTCTTACCCTGATTATTAGTGATTCATTCATATAATTTCCATTGCTGTTTTGCATTATACGCCAAATGGAATCTGTTTCGATTATTGACGTTATATATTTGTATACCGTTTACACAATCACTCATATATTATATGTCTGCACATTAGTTAAAAATGTAAATCATCGTACCGGTAGAGATCACAAAAAAATGGAAAATACAATATGACTAACACATGATCATGTGGGGCCTTACATACAAGCGTAATCTCAAGCAAGCTGCATTGTGCTTGAGACAAGATATCTTACCTGACACGTTTCGCAATGACCATTATTATCGTCAACAGCACAACTATCCCAAAGACAGTTACCACAATAATGCTCACTGAAAAAAAAACTATATGAAGTTTATCTTGGGGGTCTTGACTTTACAGGACATCGAATAAGAATATTATCTATAGCAATTTGTTTGTGTATTACATTCTAATGTTTCACTTAAAGTGCTCATCCGTTAACAATTATGATACAAGGGGTGATTGATCTGTCCTGAGCCTCGCATAGACATACTTGACCTGCGACATTAATATGAATCGTTTTTAACACAATCCACTTCCAGACACGTTTGCCAACAATGTTGAAGAGATTTTATCCAAGTTTAGTGGAATTCATTCTCTTGGCTCTCCACAAAGTTCCCCACATCTGGCATAACGTCTTCTGTCATGTCGAAATGGGTTTCGGCTGGAGCTTTCCTCATGTTTTGGGAACATGGTCTGAAGGAAAGGAGGTGCTGCTGAATGACTAATCTTCAAAGCGACACGCATGCATTTTAGACACTATGACCATCGCTGATCATGATTTGTGCACGTTTCATGTCTGGTCTTTAGGAAGATGGTCCACCGTGATGACATCGTCGACATCCCAGAACACGGATGTCATAATCTGTCTTGCTGACAGGACAGTCTTTGCCTTATATGGCAATATGGCAATATGGCAATATGACGCTTACTCAGACGCCGGTCGGCCATCACTATACAGTGGATTCTCTGGATCTTTTCAGGTGTTGCTGACGTGGCAAGTATTCCAGGACGGGCGTCGTTTTTAGGCGATCTCTGACAGGCTTAAACTTCTTACAATGGCACAGAAGGGGCATCCTTCCCTCCTGTTGTACTCATATATTCATGGATAGCTGTTGGTGCTTGCCATTTTTTCAGTAAGCACTTGGTCACTGCACGCTCCTCAAGTTTGTCCATTTTCGAAAAGTAGCTGATCGCTGCTTATTACACTGACTTGTCAATGCGAAACAATTAGCTCACTAGACTCAATTTCTTATGGATAATATACCTTTTTGACGCCATGTAATGTTCAGTAGACAAGATTTCAATATTCGGCAATATTCTGTGTGAGGGTAAGCACTTTTTAATCACCCGTCGTACGCCAACTCATATCAGTATTGATGTGCAACTGAGATATGTAAAAATATAACAATACAAACGGTGTTTTGTCATGAAATATAAACTGTGAGGCCAAAGAAAGTATACAATGAAAAATTATATTTAACCAATAAATACAAACGTTGTTAAAACATTACTGAGCTGAAAACAGTCGCCGAAATAGAGGAAACATAAGGTCCAAAACACAACCATGATACTCGTATCAAATACATCACAATTTCTTGTTTGTTTCATTTTAGTCCCCATTAAACAAGTGTGTATACTTTCTGGTACATGGCAGTTTCATTCTTCCACGAAATCTGAAACTATTCGATTCACATTAAAAACATACTGTGTGGAACTTACCAATACCAAAACCTTATCATAACAACATTCAAATGCCCATACTATATTACATTTAATGTAATACCAATAACCCATTTATATATCAGCGGTAAACACTTCCTGATTAGCGTTCATGAGGATTGACTGGCTATTGAAAATTTGTCAGTGACGCAGCCAATCAAATTGTCAAATGTGACAATGACGATCATTCACAAATGCTTATGAATCCTTACCAACAATCGTAGAATGGGCAGGAGATTGTTCTAAGGGCGCCTGTTGCGGATCCTTTGTGGTACCGTTTCCCCCATCGGTGGTGTTTGTCGGTACAGAGGGGCTGGTAGTGCTTTTCGGCAAAGAGGAGCTGTTAGTCTTTGCAGTGGTACCGGTTTTAGTAACCTCACTGCCTGTGATGTTGGGCAAAGTGGAGGTCTTTGCAGTGGGCACGACAGTAGTTGTAACTTTTGGTGTCCCTTCCGAACAGCTTAGGCTTAGAGATCCTGAGATACATGGAAAGAGAAAGTGCACACATCGTGTAAAGTGAAATTTGAGAGGAAATAGCGCCTCCAAAGATTATGTGACAACAATGACTTGCTTTATGATAGAAACCCGTCCATTGACATGGATGAATGATGATTATCTCATCGTGTGACGTGTGAATAGAGATATTGTCTCTAATGGCAGTCATGACTAAAATATATACTCGTTGAATTTTCAGAAATGAGAGATCAATTATATTCATGCACACACAGATATAGAGGATTCATCACGAGTGTTTTTTAATATGGGAAATATCAACCGAGTCTTAGTTAATCGGTATTTGCCGAGCCTTTGGCATTTTTGCTTCCCAATTAAGGAATAATTGCATTAAACATTAACATCAGCAACTTGTGGAAATCTTACTTATAGATCGTGCGTAGTGATACAGTAGTTTTCCATAGCCGTGTAAACCAAAATAAACAACCTCTTAACTCCTTTATGGCATATTCCTTCGCTGAGAAAAAAAGTTCCTCTGATTATTTTAAACAAAATACTTGAACAGACTTTTGCAGAATAATTGAAATAATGTCTCCAACATCAAAGGTATCCATGTTGTTTGTAAACACCTACTCACGTGCACTGGCGAAAAAAGTCCCACTTCCGGTTATCTAATTTGCATATCTAATTTGCATACTTATGTCATTGGGGTATGACATACATGTTTTTATGTCATAAGCTTATGTCATTGATAAATGCTTTAGTTAAATGATAAATTGTATTTATTGATATCTCAATTGTATATTGGACAGAAAAAAATATCTTGAAATGAATACGGTTATCCTGCTGGAGATCAGACGCAATCTCCTAATTTTATGATTGTTGTCAAATCACTTTATCACAATAAATGAAAAGAACTTTGCTAGAATTTTGCAGGATCATATCTCTGTACCTAACATATTCACCTCATAAACACAAGTAATTTGACACTTATTTTGCGCACATTTTAACATAACACCAGAGGAATAGTTCATGTTGCATATAGCCACGATTCATTGCTATTCAGAAGTGGGGGATGTATTGTTTTACACGATATAGGTGTGTACGATTTAGCCGATATTTTCAGAAACGATTTACTTCTGATCAGGGACTTCATTGTTGAATCATCTTTGGAATCATCTTTGGAATCATCTTTGGCATTGGGAATGATCGGAACAATGCAACATGGTATATGTGCACAAAAGCTGATTGCTATGATTATTGCATGACGCTCGTGTACTAATATGGTGGTAAATAAATTGCATGTTGACCAATCAACACACTTTTTCCTATGTTGTGACGAACTTCTGTTCTGTCACTGAAAAACGCATATTTGACCCAAAAAAATTTGAAACACAGTTACATATAGTATGGTGTTACCTCCTGATGATGTTTGCGCTAAGAGAGCACAGAAATCTGCTGCAGCATCAGAGCCTTTGGTGAGAGTAAGGAAAACCATACTTCCTGACTCGATCCGTCCTGTAGTATTTGAGGATATCTTGTCTGCACAGTTATAGGTGTGATCGATGGACGGTGAGAAATACAGGGTAGCGTCACAGTCTGCGTGGGCTCCCTGCACTGTTAACTGGAGATCGACATCACCCCCCTGTGGTCTCAATGTACACACACATCTGCCTTGGTACTTGACAGCCTTGGCCGTGTCCAGATAGATGGCAGTTCCACTATCAAAGCTTTTCTCACACATATTCACAACTGAAAGGGAATGAATATCGATGTATGTCCCGAACATACAGTATAAGATAATTACCAATGTAGCTTCATCATTTGTATCTCCCTGGGAGAAGCTTTAGTTTTCTGGTCTTTCGGTAATCCCTTTTGATTATGTCCAATGCTTCAGTCGAAAAGCTTTAGTTTGAATAGATGCGTTATATTTGGTTTTAATTTGATTGATTTTGGCATGAATATCAGCCATTAAAACCAGTGAGTCTTGAAATATTGTGAAATGATAAAAATATAGTACATCAGACAAACATACCTTTATCTCCAGGTGTGGCTTGACAAGTAGGTTCTGCAACCAACATTAACAACAAGTTTAGACTCCACGTCATTTTGTCTGAACTACGTACGATATAGTTTTGTTTCTGATTAAGAAAGTGTACGAGTTTGTTTTCATGATGCTCATTCCCATAATATTCATCAATAATAATAAAAATTAACATGGGAATGAAACGAAACTTCGCAATATACGGAATTACTAATAGCTTTGTGCATATAAGAATGTAGCTTGCAGAATTCAATATGAACTTAAAGTAGTTTACTTATCAGATTTCTGTACAGAAATACAATATATAGTCAAATTAAAAGACGTAGAAAAGTTGATATTTATGAATACATTTTGGACACATGAGTGAAAAGAAACGTATTTTGTCTTAAATTGTTAAGAATTAAATTGTTTACTCACCTATTACCCGTGGCTTTTGAACAGAAACCGTTGTCGCAGTTGTATCATTTGTGCGCGGTTCACCAGATCCACCCGGTTTAACAGAGGTGGTGATGTTCGCAGTACTCACTCCACTTCTTGTACTGTTGACAGGCTGGCTGGTTGTAACAGGCCTACGGGGAGTTGTGGTAGGTTTCGGTGTAACTTCTTGGCAGGTTAAAGTCAGAGATCCAGCTGGAATGATTCAGAAGAAACGAAGTTAAACCACACTCCTTTCAGTTATATTTGTGCATTAACGGACAACATATGACAATGTTGGTGATGTCATTAGACGTATTCAATTTTAAAATCACGTCAAAACCAATTCCACAATCAAGAGACATTGTCGCTAAAAATAGAGTCAATTGTACAATTCGGACTTTATCACGAGTGTCTCTTTATGAATCACTATACATTGTGAATGAATTTCCGTGTTTGCGAAAAGGTGAGAGTATCATGTGCCACCGGTGGCACCTGTCACAAACACATGCAAAGGCAAGTTAAATGTTCACCTGAACAAACACAGAAACGCATAAAATAGAAAAAGTCACAAATGGAATTTCAAAAGAGTTTTTAAAGCTTTATAAGGATATTGATACCGGAGACTTATATCGTTACTCTTGAAGCCATATCGATAATTTAGCCTGTGATTATGGCTTCATTATTCATCACGTTTTAATTCCAATTGGTATTGCTACTTAATAATATCTATCAGTCCATCTACATCAACCACACATCACGTGCACCATTTTGTCTTCTTGGATATGGGAGTTAAATTGGTATACGGTGTTGCCGTACCAGGATCCACTGATTGGAGCTTAGAAGCTATATTCTCAAGGATAATGATTCTTAGTTCCTGGCACCGTGCACAGCAAATTCATTTTACCAAAGTGGCAAACGTGCAAGACCTGTGTCACATGGAAATATCAGTTTTCGTTACGTCAAGTTTACGTTATATCGCCGTTGTATAACTTAAATACTATTCAAAGCGGCGTAAAATGTAAAGCACTCAGTCATCATTTTCTGCTGACATACCTCCAGACGATGTTTGCACTATGTGCACACACAAATCGGCTACAGCGTCAGGAGATGCCTTGGACAGGGTAACGAAAACGGTTTGGCCCACTTCGATCTTCCCTGTGGTCGAAACAGATTCCGGTTGTACACAATTAAAGGTATAGTCAATGAAGGGAGCTAGATACAGGGTGGCGTTGCAATCGGCGTGGACACCCTTCACTGATAACTCGAGATTAACAGCTCCACCTTGCGCCTTGAGTTGACACATGCAGTTGCCTTGGTAGTTCACAGCTTTTGTTGTATCCATATAGATAGAATTACCGCTGCCAAAGTCGCGCTCACACATGTTGATGACTGAAATATAAATTTGATGCAAGCCATTGTATCTACGTTGCATAGATTACATATGTTTGTATTACTGCTACCATGACACAAGATGATAATCTTAAACCTCTCTAGGCACTCAACATTCTCAGTGCTAACTGTCTGATATCTAGAAGGCATACGTTTCATTACCATCACACCAGCATCAGATCATTACCAAATTTGGCTTGGTTTCAGAAATTTACCCAACCAATGAGTTGGGCTGCCCCGTTTTCATTTATGGAATGACATTCGATGTTAATGTTGTGAAAATGAAATGATACAAGTCATTCCAACAACGGAATCGAAATGGTGCGTGTAACCCAGCTAACACACGACGTTGTCACAGCGTTGGGGAAAGGTTGTGGATTGGTAACGTCGTGATATAACATTGTCACAACGTTTTTATAACGTGAACGTGCAACGTTATTTCACAACGTTATCACAACGTTTCAGATAAGGGATCACGTGGAAATGTGGTGCCCTAAACCACTCGGTTGTCCATGACCAACATTATGAAAAAAATATCACCAGTATATCACACGAGGTCTGGAATAACATGATAGGACAATGATGTACGTATATACACCGGAGTGCTTCTGAATTACTTACATAATAATCCGACATAGAATATGTCTTCAGCAACCCATGCTTGCCGTAAGAGGCGACTGTGCTTGTCGTTAGAGGCGACTAACGGAATCGGGTGGTCAGGCTCGCTAACTTGGTTGATGCATGTCATCGTATCTCAAATGCGTAGGGGCGGTCGGGTAGCCTAGTGGTTAAAGCGTTCGCTCGTCACGCCGAAGTCCCGGGTTCGATTCCCGACATGGGTACAATGTGTGAAGCCCATTTCTGGTGTCCCCCGCCGTGATATTGCTGGAATATTGCTAAAAGCGGCGTAAAACCAAACTCACTCACTCACTCAAATGCGTAGTTCGATACTCATGACGTCAATCAATGGATTGTTTGGTACTGATCAAATTATCTACAGACCGCCGTTATATCGCGGGAATATTGCTATTTTCGACGTTTTACAACACACAAACAAACAAACAAACAAACAAAACGTCTGGATGAGGAGGTTGCATCAACATACCTTTGTCATTGGGGTCCTCTGAGCAGATGTTGGCTGTAACAGATGTCTCCTGTATACAACATTATTTAGCATTCACACTGGTTCAGAACTGGCCGATTTGCTGACAATGTTTCGCTTTTATGTTTCAAAGCTATTATTTCAGTCATTTTCATGCGCCTACTCAGGTGATGAACATTTATTTTCAATGTAGATCTCAACATGTAGGTGACCTGAAGACGCATAGGCGCAGAATTGAACTTGGAACCGGAAAACTATGTTTTAAACAAAATGTGGCGCTTTATATTATCATACTTTACACGCATATATGACAGGCGATGAAAGTGCCGGACCAAAGTTAAGTTCTGCATTGCACGATGTCCCTGTCGGATATAGAAAGCGACAAATTTCAAATACTCTGACCCGTGAAGATTCCGGGGTAGAATAGGTCTTCAGCAACCCATACTTGCCGTAAAAGGAGACTATGCTTGTGGTAAAAGGCGACTAACGGGATCGGGTGGTCAGGCTCGCTGACTTGATTGATACATGTCATCGATCCCAATTGCGTGGATCGATGCTCATGCTGTCAATCACTGGATTGTCTGGTCCAGAATCGATTATTTACAGACCGCCGTCATATTGCTAGAATATTGCTGAGTGCGGCGTTAAACAACAAACAAACAAATACTTTGTTGTCCCTTAACGTTTCATATAGTCACTCAGTTTGTCGATTGCTGTTGTGTTTCGGACCATAAAGTGGTGCTTCACACATGTTGTTGAAATCACAATTATGCATGTAATTGCACATATCGTTATAACAAAATGCTTATCAGTCATGAGAAGGAAGAACTACTATTTACAGTGGCGATGCGGCCGTTAAAAAACTGTAGCAATCAGTGATTTTGTTGTGAATTGAAACCTCCTTTTGATCGACAAGAATCGAGTATTGTTTCATTTTACAAATTCATGATAGAGAGAAAAGCGGCAGAACCCAATTCCATAGTCACAAGAAATCTTTGTTGAAAGGAGAGTCGATTGTACGATTCCAATGGGTTTATGAATCACTATCAAATAGTCATGATACCATGAGTTCTACGTAGAATGCAAATACGTTGTATATCACCATGAATGGACATATTCTAGTGGCATTCACAAGATCAACGACTGTGGTGTCTTTTACGTTTCGGTAAAGCTTAATGGTTGAAGGAAAATCAAATGGTTATGGATACGAGGGGGTTAACGTTATTAAAGAGGCAACGAGCCTTTGTGATAATATGGACTTGGACTTGAAGATGCATACCTGTATTAGCAGGCACCAGACCCCTGCTGACAGTTTGTGTACGAGGCCTTGTAGTTGAAGTTGGTGTTGGAGGCGGACTCGGTGTCGGCGTAGTTACTGGAACAGAAGTAGTTTTTGATGGTTTCAAGGTCCCCTCAGAGCAAGTCAAACTGAGAAATCCTGCAAACAGACCAAAGATGAAATAATTAATAGACGTACATTTTGATGGTCTTTCAGAAGTTTCCACTGTGAGCTAGTAAAATCCGCATCCACAATATTGCAGCCACATGGCGATGTGCTTATTGTGAAATATCTGCTGATAAAGGGCACCAGCAAACAAAGCTAGTCTGCCATATTGGGGATCTTGGGAACTTACAGTTCCTATTGCAATTTCCAGAAAAAAAACAGTACCTATATTATGAATAACTTGTAGACATACCATATTTGTGTCACCGTGGAGGGATATTTCACGTTACATATATCTCTGTAATCATGTTATCACTTAACCTCTGTATGTAATCACAATAGACATGCTCAGCAATTGATGCTCCACGCACTACTTGGTGTAGATGTCCATACACTGCATGGATATAGATGTCCACACAACAATGGGTATAGATGTCCACACTCTATTGGGTATAGATGCCCATATAACAATGGGTATATATGTCCACACTACACAGGGTATAAATGTTTACTCTTTTGTGTATAGATGTCTATACTCTACTGGGTATAGATGTCCACCCAACAATGGGTATAGATGTCCACACTCTATTGGGTATAGATGTCTACAATCTACTGGGTATAGATGCCCATATAACAATGGGTATAGATGTCCACACTACACTGGGTATAGATGTCCATACGACAATGGGTATAGATTTTTACACTCTACTGGGTAAAGATGTTCATACAACGCTGGGTATAGATGTCCACACAACACTGGGTATAGATGTCCATACAACAATGGGTATAGGTGACCAAACTCTATTGGGTATAGATGTCTACACTCTACTAGGTATAGATAGACATACAACAATGGATATAAATGTCTACGCTCTACTGGGTATAGATGTCCATACAACAATGGGTATAGATGTCCACACTCTGTTGGGTATAGATGTCTTCACTCTACTTGGTATAGATGTCCACACTACACTGGGTATAGATGTCCATACAACAATGGGTATAGATGTCCACACTCTATTGGGTATAGATGTCTTCACTCTACTGGGTATAGATGTCCACACTACACTGGGTATAGATGTCCATACAACAATGGGTATAGATGTCCACACAACACTGGGTAAAGATGTCCATACGACAATGGGTCTAGATGTCCAAACGACAATGGGTATAGATGTCCACACAACACTGGGTATAGATGCCATTACAACACTGGGTATAGATGTCCATACACAACCGCGTATGGGTGTTCATCAATTCCTACTTAAGGTTGTTCATACACGACCCCATATAGTTGTTCGTACATTAACGGATTTAGGTGTTCATATATTAACGCATATAGTTGTTCATACACTACCGCATACAATTGTTCATACACTATGTTATATACTTGTACGTATGCTATCTGCTTTTTCAATACACTAACACATAAAGTAGTCAAGGTATAAAAGACACAATTTTATGGATAACAACTTCTTTAATACTGTAAAAAGCGACGTTTCGGTATAGATCCTTATACCGTTGTCAAGCAAGACGTTGTTATCCATAAAATTGTGTCTACCTTGTCATCCATGACTTCTAAGTAATGCCTATCAAACAATTTAGCATATAGATGTCCACATATTACCGCATGTAGGCGTTCATACACTGCCGTATATAGTTGTTCATGAACTAACGCATATTTTCGTTCATACACAAACGCATATAGGTATTCATGTATTCTTCTTTCAGTCACTGGTGCGCCTTCCCGAACTGGAATATTTACATACCGCCGTGACATACCTGGAATATGTATGTTTTCGGCGTCATAAACATTTACTCTCTCACTCACCTCCAAACGATGTTTGCCCTATGTGCACGCACAACGCCGCTTTAGCGTCAGTGGATGATTTTGTGAGAGTAATATAGACGACCTGGCCAGGCTCTATTTTCCCTGTGGCAGTAATCGGCTCTTTACCGACACATCTAAACGAGTACTCAATGTATGGTGATAACAACAGGGTAGAATCACAGTCAGTTTCATTTCCCCGCACGGATAACTGGAGTTCAACAGAGCCACCTTGCGCCTTGAGCCCACATGTACAGCTGCCTTGATAATTGACAGCTCTTGCCGTGTCCAGATAGAGGGAGTTACCGTTATTGAAGGAGTTCTCGCACATGTTGACAACTTTAAAAAAGAAAAACATAAAGAATTATAAAAAAACACATTCTTTGACACGTTTTTCTACTATGGATATGTATTAATATTCAAATTGACAAAATTGAATGCTGTCGGGGTAATTATGTTTGGATGTCTTTATGGGAGGAAATCAAAACGTCTAATACTCACGAATTATAGTACATGATAATGAGGTGTTTGCAAAACGGTAAAGCATGGAATGTCCTATATGTACCAGTATCACCCGTTGGGATTCGGGATAAGAATAACATGGAATTAATATTAGCGGTGCAGCATATGTGGTTCGTAGGAGGCGACTAAATGGATAGGGTGGCAAGGCTCGGTGACGTGGTTGATTGTATATCATCGTATCCCAACTGCGTGTATTAATGTTGTTGATGTCAGTCACTGGATTACGTTAAGAAGGTCGCCATATAGCTGACATATTGCCGATTGTAGCATTATAACAGAGCAACAAACCAACAGCACCGATTGTGAACTAGGACAAGACACTTATTTACCCGTCCAAATGAAGTTAGTGTCTTCCTGCATCGGTCGATAACAGTATTTGTACACTGTCTTAAAGAGAGTTGTAGCAGTAAATTGGAATTGACTGGTCCATTATATATCTTTTTAGCAAAAATAAGGATAGACAATATGATTTAGAGCAGCCGTTATTCCGGCTAGACTGTGTGATACATTAAACACAATATACCATGTCTTAAAGGCAAGGTCACGTATTGATCAAAAGTTACCTTTTTCACCCGGGTCAGATCGGCACACCTGTCCTACACAAACAGAAGAGGATAATAATCCATTTGAACGAATTAACGCTACCAGTACTTGTCTACTAAAAATGATTAGTAATACCAATTTTACATACATGCTTTAAATGTGATGACAATAACAATGTGAATCGCTTTGCTCCGTAGACTTAGGATTACTCGTCAAACGTAATATACACGGAAACAACACTTTTAGGTGTGGCCCTGATGATTACCCTAAATTCGTTTGTGAGCATCATATATCCATGCTCGCGGGTATCACCAAAGAGATAAAGGTCCGAAACATGCATGTCATCACATGATATCATATTAGAAATGTAAGAATCAACACTGCTGAAGGCAGGGTTAAGTCCCGTTTATATGATATCATATTAGAAATATATGAATCAACACTGCTGAAGACAGGGTTAAGTCCCACTCACTTTTTTTCATATCATAAATATATGAATCAACACTGCCGTTGACAGGGTGAAGACATACTTATATGATATCATATAATAGATATATGAATCATCACTGCTGAAGACAGGGTAAAGAAACACTCACATTGATATCATATCATAGATATATAAATCAACACTCCTGAAGGCAGGGGTACATGTCCCAATAACGTGAAAAACGTTCTACCGTGTATTCTCTCAAACTTGATATTTGGATGAATATATTCATGTTAAGGTCATAGTGCATACGTGCTACAGTTTTGTATCTCAAGTTAATGGTTTTCTTTTTTCATTTCAACATACAATTTCCTTACCTTGTATGACGAAGCAGTGTGACAACAATAAACACAACAAAACCGCAGTCTTAAGCCCTGTATCCATCCCGGATGAGTCGTGTGTGTAGGAACTCCTTAAAATGTGTCCGTGCGAAAATTAATCCTGTTTTAAAATCCACTTAATTTAGATGATGCTAGTGGGGATAACATGTGACTTCCGAGTAGACTTTCCTATGGTAAGCTTCAAATTTACTATTGCGGTGTATGCCAATCGCCTCCATGAAACCCACGTGTGACATCTTTTCTGTTGTTGTCGGAGACAGACACAGTTACATTCTGACATTGTTATATCACATATAACAATATCAACTTGGATCAACTTTATTGTTATTTACACGATAAAGCGTCCTAAGAATTGCACAGTATCGACTTACAATTATCGCAAGTATAAACTTTATTGATTCCTCGTTATCATAAATTTCCCAGCAATATATGCAACTACTGGCTAATAGAGAAACCATTATGACTTGAAAGATGCTATTCTTCCCTAGGCGTTCCGTGTGAATGTTCAAATGATTTTCAGCGCAGCATATAAGAAACTGTGTACAGATATATGCAGATGCATCCACCATGTTTTACAAGTGATGTCACGATATTGTGCAACAGTATCAGAAGCCCAATCTTCATCATCATCATCATCATCATCATCATCATGATTATTATTATCATTATTAATATTATTATTATTATTTACAGATTAAAATAAAAAATGCAGCAAAGAGGGTTTGGGTGATCCTGGCACAGTCAGGCTGGTAAGGCTCATATCATCAGCTCAGGTCCTCTTGCCCCCTCTATACTCAGCCAAGACAGCGAATGGGACTTCTCCCAGGAAGCGCCACCTTGTTAAATCCAGCCAGAACTTTTCGGAGAAAGTGAAGATCTAGACTCTCCAACACTGCAGCGTTCTGCATTAATTACGCAGATTGTCAGAAGGGCTGTATTCCTTGTGCTCTCCCAATGTCTATCAACAGATTGGGTGGTACCAAACCTAAGGCACCGAGAACAATTATCATTATTATTATTGTTATTATTAGAAGTAGTTGTAGTAGTAGTAGTAGCAGCAGTAGTAGTAGAAGTAGTAGTAGTAGTAGTTGTTGTTGTTGTAGTAGTAGTAGTAGTAGTAGTAGTAGTAGTAGTAGTAGTAGTAGTAGTAGTAGTAGTAGTAGTAGTAGTGCGGATTAAAATGAATAAATGCAGCAAAGAAGGTTTGGGGAATCCTGGCACTGTCGAGATGGGAAGGCTCATCAGCTCAGCGCCCTTGTCCCCTCTACACGCAGCCTATGTTGATATTATTATTGAATATTTCATTAGATAATAAGTATAGTAGCAGCGTAAAGTACCATCCTCATAAAAGTTCTGTTATCCAGTTTTGACGAAGAATTACATTCTTGATCTGTTAGGTTATAATTGTTGCCCCTTGACACATATTAGTGAGTCATTATCACCATCTCGGAGAATATGTGTACAGCAATCAGTCACTATGAATAATTAATAGTGACACTACTGACACACAGTCGTATGGTGCGGAACATATGATGATGCTATTCAGATGCGTGTGGCATTTATCCTTCAGAAATCACTCAATATCCCAAGCTGCCGCACGCCATTGTTGATCAGTCAGATCAACGCGGGGACATTGAGATACGTTAGTGCGCCATTTGATGATGATGCTTTGTGCATACACGTGACAGGTGTCTTCAGGGATGTTGTTAATCCCGTCTCGATAATGTAACGTGTTATATTCTATAGAGAATGCTTTGCGATTCGCTACTTGCAATCTTCCTTCAGTTTATTAGGATCAAATTGCAATGATAAATATAGAACATAGACAACCTATTATCCTCGCGAATGTCTCAGATCACAGTCTAAATGCTCGAGATTCATGGATAACATTTACGTGTACAGGGAACAATTCGCGCAACGGCACTTGGCAAGTTCCACGCAAATCCCGGAATGATCTGTGCCTTGGCTTGTGTGTAACCTCGAGGAACGTGAAACTCGTGCGGCGATGTTGTATTTAAGTGCATTTGTAGAAGTACATTATCTACGTATGAGCTTTTAATACATGACTCAACTGACAAACATGCATTGATCTAGAGTTCTTTGCTACGGTATTTCTGATACCGATACCCTGCGCCGTTGTGAACTGCAACTCGGGACCCTCTCTGTGTCAACTGTGTATTGATGTTAATACATTTGACAAGATGACATGTATTTATCGTTATGTGTATATTTATACACGCGAAAATCACCAGGTAAGTATATGCATCTAACACATGCATATGTATACATACCCGTGAAGACCCGGGCTAGAATTGGTACTCAGCAATGTTTGTGGTAAGTGAGTGAGGGGGTGAGTATAGTTTTAGCCGCTTTTAGCAATATTCCAGCTATATCACGGCGGGAGACTCCAGAAATGGACTTCACACACTGTACTAATGTCGGGAATCGAACCCGGGTCTCCGTCGTGACGAGCGAACACTTTAACCACTAGGCTATCCGACCACCTCACTTTGGAACGAAAGGGTGGTTTGTATTCATTAAAAGATTACACAGTGATATAATCAGGCGTACATGTACATATAGTTAACAATATTATAAACATACACACCCGATGTCCTAAACTTAAAATTAGAAATAATTTGTATGGATTTGTTCAATGGTATCATTGGTGAGATGCTTTTAGTTCTAAAAAGAATAATAATGAAATGACAACTTTTAGATATTTGTCCTAGTTAAACTGTCACAAAATAGTGTTCACAATAGAAGTGAAGGTCAAGAAAAGATATCTTATCACAAATGTCTAGACGTACTGTACATGTTGCTGGCCAAGCTATCGATTTAAGCAACTGATTCACAGAATAATCTTTAGAAATAGGAGAAAACATTTATTTGATGCTTTTAAAAGATTTATGCTTTTCGCCGCAATATTCCAGCTATATTCGGCCGCCTCTAGATAATATATTGAGTCTGAACCAGACAATACATATATTATACCTGGAAAAAACTTCATTGGACATAAACTGCAAAGCCCAATATCCGATGATGGCACTGTTTCCTGTTCTTGTATTTCAACAACAAAATTTCATTTACTTACATCATTAAACATGTTCAGTAAAGTTGGAGAACGTTTACTTTCTGACCCATGTCCGTGTGTTTGTGTGGCACAACAAAATTACAAAACTTGTTCGACTAAGATAATAAACATAACTTAACCATCACAGTTAATTTAAGTATCACGACTTTTATCGTTTGATTAAATAAATCGGTTTGAGTGTGACTTATCAGGCCAACATGTTAACTGGGGGACAAATCTGTCAAAAACAACGCAACAGTACTATAAACTTTGCGCTTAACGTTAAAACCAGAAGACAAGTCATTTCCGCTTGTGTACTGAATTCCAAAGTTCCATAAATAACCGCACAAAGTGATATGTTACCGAGGCCATCAAGTGTTCCACCTATAACTTGTCTCAAAGATCTAATAGCCATAATCCTTAATGCAACGAAGGAGGGGTAATCTTTATATTCACAGAAATAATTTGAGTGTGGGTTGAATGAAGTGTGGGTTGAATGAAGTGTTGGAATGAATATTAATACCATGTGGATTCTCAAAACGTTTTGTGCAATCTCAGAAAAAAACAAGTTAAATTATATCAAAGCATTTGATTTTTCAACTTTGTACACCACGATGTTAAGGATAAAAGAGTGTACGATTATACGATTCCAAATATATCATGATCATGATCGACTAGTGATGATACCAGATGTTCGTGGAAAGGTGAGCGTATACAGTCCCATCAATGGTCCCCGTCACAAACACATGCAAAGGCAATTTTCAACTTGGAAAAAAGCTCACAGGAACACAGGATAGACGTCAAAATAGGGAACTGCATCGGACATAATTTTTGTCACTGATGCTTCAAATTTGGAAATGTTCTCCAAATGTCTACCATAAAACTTGTTGACCTTTGAGACTCATGACGAGGAACGACGTGCATTAAAAATGAAATATAAATACTGAAGTGTTTATTTTCATAATGACGATGAACTGTATTCTAACTGAAACTATATGAAAATACTTGTGATTTACAAAATAATGACATTTTATAAAGCGTTTTACCCAAAAATAACACTTGAACATAATGCACAAACGTGTAGATCCACAATGTTTTCAGTGTTTTCCCTTATCACAATGGTGATAATGTTATATATGCTTACTAACACCATAAATATCGATATCTTCATATAGCTTAACGGTCTATTTTACACAATAATGACTCGAGTGAGAGGGAAAAGATAGGGAGATGTGCTTCTATCCGGTTACCATCTTTATGAAACTGTGACACCATCCTGCACGGGTTTGGTGCTAGCAGTCCACTCAGGTGAGTCTCGGAATGAAATCAACGATCAGCTGATACTGGTAGCAGAGAAGCACAACTCTACACATATAATTGTGGTGCTTTTGACCACAAGGCCACCTCTCAACAGCCTCTTCACAATACATGAAGATGATTTGAAACATAGAAAAACGTACAAATATATCGTAATAACTGGTGAGTAACAAAATGTACATACATCTATTAAGTAACGGCTACAAATTGCTTAACTAATGAAAATTAGATATCATATGAATAATGAAAAGTATAGAAATACGCAGTGTTAGTTTAACACCTTCATCGAAAACATTAGCAATCTCATTTCTATCGTGGCATATTAAAATGACAGTAATAATGTACATATGGACAACAGTTCCAAATCTTGTAACTAGGAGTTTGATATATCATGACCAGCAGTTAAATGAGCACCTGTTTTACAAAGTACACAACAAACCTTGAAGCTGCGATACGGTCACAGGCAGCAGTGCAGAGCGAACATGCATATGTTCCTCCGTAGACGCTTCAACACGGACATGCTCTAGCCAGTTGTATACAGATAACCTTGTTCACAATGTACAGGAACAGCATTTGGCGCTACTACACGGAGATAACATTGTCAGCAATATACAAGGAACTTTGGAAATGTTCTTCTGATTTGGCTTATCACACTGTCACAAATTACTAGAGCAGTCACTATTGATAATCTTTGCGCATAGTGTGTGACAAGCATTTCTCTTTGTTGCTGATCATGATGAATTACCAGCTGTTCAGGTCCATGAATTAGTTTTGATTCTTGGTTTCCCATCAATTCAGGGAAGGACACGTTGCAGAAATACGTTGCGTTCATGTCCTTGTTTGTTCCTGTGTCCAGTTACAGGTTGACGTTGATCAGACCGTTGGCAGAACTTGGGGCAGCTGTCACCTGGGTGGAACTTGACTTTTATCTAAGAAAGATAAAGGCATTGAGCAAATAAACATAATGATGTTTTATGCACCTTTTACAACAAGTCGACTCGTGAGGCTGTAATTTGACCGACTTTCCGGCATGTAACTCCAACAGACTGGTTAATTACTCAGTTCTCTTTCAGTCTCTGGTTTGGCGGGTCTTCAGACCATGGTAATATAGCCTGAGTATTGTTGATTGTTGCTGGTAGTGAAGGACATGCTTACTCTCTCATCCTGATTTTTAGTGATTCAATCATATAATTTCCATCGCTATTCTACATTTTACGCCCAGTGGAATCTGTTTCGATTATTGACGCTATATATTTACATACCGTTTACACTCATATATTATATGTTAGCACATTAGTTACAAAAGTGAATCATCGTACCAGTAGAGGTGGAAAATGCAATATGACTAACGCTTGATCATGTGGGGCCTTAGATACATGCGTAATCTCAAGCTGCAATGTGTTTGAGTCAAGATATCTTACCTGACACCTTACCTTACAATGACCATTAGTATCATCAACAGCGCAACTATCCCAAAGATAGTTACCACAATAATGCTCACTGAAAAAAAACCAATATGAAGTTTATCTTGGGAGAATATCATCTATAGCAATTTGTTTGTGTATTACATTCTAATGTTTCACTTGAAGTTTATATCCGTTAACATTCATGATACGAGGGGTGATTGATATGTTCTGAGCCTCACATAGACATACTTGACCTGCGACACTAATATGATTTATTTTTTAACAGAATCCACTTGCACACTGGTACGCGCTTGCAAACAATGTTGAAGAGATTTTATCCAAGTTTAGTGGAATTCTTTCTCTTGGCTCTCCACTAAGTTCTCCACATCTGGCATAACGTCTTCTTTCAAGTCGAAATGGGTTTCGGCTGGAGCTTTCCTCGTGTTTTTGGAACATGGTCTGAAGGAAAGGAGGTGCTGCTGAATGACTAATCTTCAAAGCGACACGCGTGCATTTTAGGCTTGAGCATTGTCCCTATGGAAGAGTACACTTTTTCGCAGCTTCTCAGGTCTGTTAGTCTTAACTTCATCCCGTAATTGGCCCTCCAGTGCAATATTATGTCCTCCGTTTATTGTCTGGTCTTTGGGAAGAAAGTCCACCGTGATGACATCGTCGGCATCCCAGAACACGGATGCCATAATCTGTCTTGCTGACAGCACAGTCTTTGCCTTATATGGCAATATGGCAAGATGGCGCTTACTCATTCGTCGGTCGGTCATCACTAACAGTGGATTCTCTGGATCTTTTCATGTGTTGCTGACGTTACAGATATTCCAGGACGGGGGTTGTCTTTTAGGCGATCTCTGAGAGGCTTAAACTTCTTACAGTGGCACAGAAGGGGCATTCTTACCTCCTGTTGTACTCATCTATTCATGGATAGCTGTTGGTGCTACCATTTTTTCTGTAAGCACTGCACGTTCCTTAAGTTTGTCCATTTTCGAAACGTAGCTGATCGCTGCTTGTTACACTGACTTGTCAATGCGAAACAATTAGCTCATTTGACTCAATTTCTTATGGATGATATACATTTTTGACATGTAATGTCCAGTACACAAGATTTCAATATTTGGCAATATTATGTGTGAGGGTAAGCACTTTTTAATCACCCGTCGTACGCGGTATTATCAGTATTGACGTGCAACTGAGATATTTAACAAATAATGCAAACGGTGTGTTGCCATGAAATATAGGATGTGAGGCAAAAGAAAGTATACACTGGAAAATTAGATTAAACCAAAACATACAGACGTTGTCAAAACATTACTGAGCTGAAAACAGTCGCCGAAATAGAGGAAACTTAAGGTTCAAAACACAACCATGATACTCGTATCAAATACATCACAATTTCTTGTTTGTTCCATTTTAGTCCCCATTAAACAAGCGTGTATACTTTCTGATGCATGGCAGTTTACATTCTTCCACGAAATCTGAAACTATTGGATTCACATTAAAAACATACTGTGTGGAACTTACCAATACCCAGACCTTATCATAACAACACACCAATGCCTATATTACATTTAATGTAATACCAATAACCCATTTATATATCAGCGGTAAAAACTTCCTGATAAGTGTTCATGAGGATTGACTGCCTATTGAAAATTTGTCAGTGAAGCAGCCAATCAAATTGTCAAAGGTGACAATGACGATCATTCACAAATGCTTATGAATCCTTACCAAAAATCGTAGAATAGGCAGAAGATTGTTCTAAGGACGCCTGTTGCGGATCCTTTGTGGTACCGTTTCCCCCATCGGTGGTGTTTGTCGGTACAGAGGGGCTGGTAGTGCTTTTCGGCAAAGAGGAGCTGTTAGTCTTTGCAGTGGTACCGGTTTTAGTAACCTCACTGCCTGTGTTGTTGGGAAAAGTGGAGGTCTTTGCAGTGGGCACGACAGAAGGTGCACCTTTTGGTGTCCCTTCCGAACAGCTTAGGCTTAGAGATCCTGAGATACATGGAAACAGAAAGAGTACACATCGTGTAAAGTGAAATATGAGAGGAAATAAGCGCCTCCAAAGATTCTGTGTCAATAATGACTTGCTTTATGATAGAAACCCGTGCATTGACATAGATGAATGATGATTATCTCATCGTGTAATGTGTGAATAGAGATATTGTCTCTAATGGCAGTCATGACTAAAATATATACTCGTTGAATTTTCAGAAATGAGAGATCAATTATATTCATGCAAACAAAAATATTGTAGTTATTGATACCTCAATTGTATGTTGCACAGATAAAACATATCTGGAAATGAATACGGTTATCCTACTGGAGATCAGATGCAATCTCCTGATTATATGGTTGTTGTCAAATCACTGTAAAAAAATACACAATAAATGAAAAGAACTTTACTAGAGTTATGCAGAAATATATCTCTGTACCTAACATAATCAACTCATGTTTACATATAATTTGACACAGATTTTGCACAAATTTTAACATAACAACAGAGAAACAGTTCATGTTGCATATAGCCACGATTCATTGCTATGCAGAAATGGTGGATGTATCGTTTTACACGATGTAGATATACACGATTTAGACGATATTTTCAGAAACGATTTACTTCTGATCAGGGACTTCTTTTTTCGTTGAATCATCTTTGGAACATGTGGCTTGCATAGGGGTAGATTGGAACAATGCAACATGTTATATATGCACGGAATTCGAATGTTATTGCTATGATTATTGTATGACACTCGTGTACTTATATGGTGGTAAATAAATTACATGTTCACCAATCAACACACTATTGTCTATGCTGTGACGTACTTCTGTTCTGTCACTGAAAGACGAATATATGACAGAATATTTTTTAAACACGGTTACGTTTAATATGGTGTTACCTCCTGATGATGTTTGAACTAAGAGAACACAGAAATCTGCTGCAGCGTCAGAGCGTTTGGTGAGAGTAAGGAAAACCATCCTTCCTGACTCGATCCGTCCTGTAGTATTTGAGGATATCTTGTCTGCACAGTTATAGGTGTGGTCGATGGACGGTGAGAAATACAGGGTGGCGTCACATTCCGCGTTGACTCCCTGCACTGTTAACTGGAGATCGACATCCCCACCCCGGGCACTCAGTTGGCACACACATCTGCCTTGGTAGTTGACAGCCTTAGCAGTGTCCAGATAGATGGCAGCTCCACTACCAAAGTTTCCCTCGCACATATTCACAACTGAAAGGGGATGATTATCGATGTACTTAATGTTCCGAACGTTAAGTAGACGATAATTAATCATCTATCTTCACCATTTGTGCCGCTTTGGTGAGAAGTTTTAGTTTCCTGATCTTTCAGTAATTCTCTTTGATTATGTCCCATGCTTCAGTCGAAAAGCTTTAGTTTGAATATATGCTATTTAATTGGTTTAATTTTACTTGGTTATTGTAGGACTATCTCAGCAAGTTTTCAAATATTCAGAAATATATGTGAAATTTTAATTGAAAAGAGAATATCAGACAAACATACCTTTATCTCCAGATGTGGATTGACAAACAGGTTCTGCAACCAACATCAACAATATGTTATACATCACAGCTTTTAGATACTACTACTACTAGTTTCGATACCGATAAAGTTTCTTTTTTTTCATATTGTCCAATCCTAAAATATATATCAATACATTAACCTAGCAGGACCACAGAACGAAATCGAATACGAAACGGATTTATGTATTTACTTTGTGCAAATAAATTTGTATAAGAAGTAAGTGATTTTGTCCTTCAATGTCCTAAAATTGTTTACTCACCTATCACCTGTGGCTTTTGAACAGAAACAGTTGTCGTAGTTGTATCATTTGTGCTCGGTTCACCGGATCCACCCGGATTAACTGCAGAGGTGGTGATGTTCGCAGTACTGTCCGTCACTCCGCTTCCTGTACTGTTGGCAAATTTGCTAGTTGTAGATGGTGGTGGTTGGGGAGTTGTGGTGGGTTTCAGTGTGCCTTCACTGCAGGTCAAACTCAGAGATCCAGCTGGAATGATTCAGAAGAAACAAAGTCACAACACAAACATTTCAATTAAGTCTGTGCATTTACGAATTACATACTTTTGCGCCACTCTTGTTAGTCAGATGCAATTTAACATACAAATTGACAAAGAAAATCGTTTCTATAATAACAAGAAGTCTGCTAGTGAAAAGGTCCGTTGTACAATCCCAACTATATCACGAGCATGTGTTTTTGAGTCACTATCATAATGATGATGATACCAGCTCTTTGCGATAAGGTGATTGTAACCTGTCCCACCGATAGCACTCTTCACAAACACAGGCAAAGGCAAGTCAAATGTTCGCCTGGACAAACACAGGAACATAAAAGTTTCAATATGGAATGCGTCCTCCACATACACGTAGCTACCATAAAAACTTGTTTTTATTCATAGCCTTATATTGATAGCCTTGAAACCCTAATGATAACTTTACAAACATATGTGCTTATGGCTTCATTATTCATCACGCTTTTTCATTCGCAATTGGTTTTAATACTAAATAATATATACTCACACGCAAAAGAAACGCAAGTCGAGTATGCAATATACATGCTATTTATTTTCAACAGTAAAAACAAAAAATACAAACAGGGCAAGATTGACAAAAATGTAACTGAAGACAGTTTAATTAATTAAAAGGCAGATGCCATGATTGTTTTGTTTTTTAAATGTTAAGGGCTTATACAGTTTCGGGCAATACCCAAAATGTCAGTCAATACCTGGTGTGACGACCATTGAGTGGATCAGACGATTTGTGCGTAGCTCATCGGCAGTTGTAGACACTGGGCGCACATTGTGCAGACGCCTTTGAACCTCATCCCACAAGTGTTCGATGGGGTTCAGATCAGGGTTGAGGGCTGACCATGGTAGAACACGGATGTTGTGTTGTTGCCGAAAGGCCATGGTAGCTCTAGCAACATGGGGACGAGCGTTGTCCCTGCTGGAAAATATGATATTGATGTTGTGCAAAAAATGAAACAACGTGGGGTCTGATCACTTGGTCGATATACCGCTGAGCACTGACGCTGGGTCCCAGACCTTGACCAACGTTCAGAAAGCACATGGGTCCAAGTCCAAGTCCAATCCCTGCCCATATCATGACGCTAGGTCCACCCAACAGATCCCTTTCCACAACGTTTCTGTCAGCGAAACGATCACCTCGATGCCGCCAAATTCTGACTCTTCTGTCTGCATTGGAGACACAAAGCGACTTTCATCAGAGAAAAAGACACGCCTCCACTCACGATGACGCCAATTGTGATGACCCTGTGCCCACTGAAGTCATGCTTGTCGATGCTGTGGTTGGAGAACAGGACCACTTGCTAGTCGGCGACATTTGAGGTTGTTGGAACGGAGATGTCTTATCACAGTGTCCCGGCTAATGTGTCGATTATGTGTTCCTATGGTCTGTCGAGCACTTTCACTTGCAGTTAGGAACGGATGTCGCTGGTGTTGACGGGTAATCCGCCGATCTTGTCGAAATGTGGTGAACCTAGGACGGCAGCTCCGAGGAAGGTCATCTGTGGTCTGTGTAGCACTGTATCGATGCAGGAAACGGTAAATTGTGGTTATGTTAACGTTGAAATGACGGGCAACATCTTGGACAGACTCTCCAGCTTCCAAACATCCGATAGCCTGGTTTCTCTGAATTTGATTTAGGCGTGGCATTGTTGACCAAGGAGTGGTAGGTCCAAGAATCGGCCACAGTTTTATACCTACTACAGTTCATAACAGTTCGTGCATTTTCAATTTCGCGAGAAATGGGTTCATGATTCCCACATATTCATTGAAATGGTGCGTTTTAGTGTTTCGTTTTTTATGTTGCGTTTTTACTCGGGGCTTCCAAAATGCAAACACAAATATTGATAACACCATCAGGCTTCACTAAATCTCGTATCAATTTATGTTTCCGTGTTTGTTACCTATTTGCTTAAAACCACTTGCGTTTCTTTTGCGTGTCAGTATCTGCATCTGCATCAACCATGCTATCACGTGCATCATATGTCTTCTGGGACACAGATGACCCATTTCGTAGGTAACGTTTCAACTAGCCGTGCCAGGATCCTCTGATTGGATATTGGAATTGTATATTCCCACCGACTATGATTCTTAGTTTCTCAGCACCATACCCAGCAAATCAATGTTACCAACATGGGAAGACGTCCAATACGTGTGTCACAGGCATAACACCATCAGTACGTTGACACACCCTTGCATAACTTAAATACAGTTCAAAGAACATACACATGATATAGTTCGAATCGTACAATTGATTCTGCTACAAAACAGAGAAATATCTCTGGTATGGAAAGGGTTTTGTCGCTTTTATTAATATCATTATGAAAATGTAATCTTTCTTTTTTGAATCATCTTTGGGACATGTGACGGGCATGGACATGAGGTAGTTTTCGTAGAAACAATGCACAATATTTTCTATTTGTACAATTAGTGATTGACACTCGGATTTTGAAATGATGTTAATCAATTACAAGTTGACCCATCAACACAATATTGTCTAAGCAGTGACGTACGGATATGCCATTACCGAAAAATATAAATATGTCATTGTGAACAATAAAAAAGATAATATACAGAAAACATGAAAGTATGACGTGTTTTAAAAATATAGAATACTATAGAAAAAAGCTCCCGTGTAATCTCAATTCTATGAAACGATTGAAGAGTTCTGGTATCTGACTCGCTTTTGCTCGTCAGATGTCAGAACTATTCACGACTTTAGTATTTTATTTATTACGTGCCGTTTATGTCATTTTCTAAAATTTCACTGTTGTGTCTGAATAGGCAGACATCTACGCGATCCACAGCATAACCCAAAATGAGTGTAACAGAATAATACTTCAAACATATCAAACATGTATTTATTGAATACGACAGCCCACCTTTAGAATTAAGGAGGGCGTTCCACAAAGTTACCACAGTGCTAAGGTGATCGTAACTCAGACACTTTAACATAGACTTACGACTGCCGTTGCACTACGATCGGCTTGTGGAACGGGATTCTGCACCACAAAGTTTCAAGCAGGTCACAATACCCTGTAACGTTATTTGTGAAATTTGGTTGCAGGACAGACCGGCGAAACAACGCCATGTGATGTCAGCCCAACAAAGGGTCACTAGGGTCATCGAGTGTTCATAAGCTCATCTCAGTGATCTATCATTTTTACAGGCAATGTCATTGAACTAGCTAAGGGATATTGAGAGGTTTCAATATTTGTAGGTGAAACTTCCCGCAGTTTCATAAGCATGCGCTTTGATATTCCACACTGTTTAATGTCGGCTTATTGTTACTAAACGGGTGATCTCTTCAGGGGCGAGTAATAAACAGTTATATGTAATTATGATAAGGTATTACCTCCTGATGATGCTTGAACTAAGCGAACACAGAAATCTGCAACAGCATCAGAGCCTTTGGTGAGAGTAAGGAAAACCATCCTTCCTGACTCGATCCGTCCTGTAGTATTTGAGGATGTCTTGTCTGCACAATTATAGGTGTGATCGATGTACGGTGAGAAATACAGGGTAGCGTCACAGTCTGCGTGGGCTCCCAGCACTGTTATCTGAAGATCGACATCACCCCCCTGTGCTCTCATTGCACACACACATCTACCTTGGTAGTTGACAGCCTTGGCAGTGTCAAGATAGATGGCAGCTCCGCTATCAAAGCTTCTCTCGCACATATTCACAACTGAAAAGGTATGAATATCGATGTATGTTACGAACATACAGTAGAAGATAATTAACAATGTATCTTCATTATTTGTATCGCTTTGGAAGAAGCTTTAGTTTTCTGGTCTTTCGGTAATCCTCTTTGATTATGTCCAATTAATGTTTCAGTCGAAAAGCTTTAATTTGAACAGATGGGATTTAATTGGTTTAAATTTAATTGGATTTAATTTAATTGATTGTGCCATGAATATTTAGTGAGTCTTGAAATATTGTGAAATGATAAGAATATAGTACATCAGACAAACATACCTTTATCTCCAGGTGTTGTTTGACAAGTAGGTTCTGCAACCAACATGAACAACAAGTTTGGACTCCACATAATTTTGTCTCAACTAATTACTATATACTTTTGTTTCTGATTAAGAAAGTGTACGGGTTTGTTTTCATGATGCTCATTTCCATAATATTCATCAATAATAATAAAAATTAACATGGGAATGAAACGAAACATCGCAATATACGGAATTACTAATAGCTTTGTGCATATCAGAATGTAGCTTGCAGAATTCACTATGAACTTAAAATAGGTAACAGATTTCTGTAGAGAAATACAATTTGTAGTCAAATTAAATGACGTAGAAAAGTTGATATTTATTAATACATTTTGGACACATGAGTGAAAAGAAGCTTATTTTGTCTTACATTGTTTACTCACCTGTTACCCGTGGCTTTTGAACAGGAACCGTTGTCGCAGTTGTATCATTTGTGCGCGGTTCACCAGATCCACCCGGTTTAACAGGGGTGGTGATGTTCGCAATACTCACTCCGCTTCCTGTACTGTTGGCAGGTTGGCTGGTTGTAACAGGCCTACGGGGATTTGTGGTAGGTTTCGGTGTGCCTTCACTGCAGGTTAAACTCAGAGATCCAGCTGGAATGATTCAGAAGAAACGTAGCCATAACACAATTATTTCAATTAAGTCTGTGTATTAACGTATTACATACTTTTGTGCCACTCTTGTTGGTCAGATGCAATTTAACATACAAAGTGGCAAAGAAAACCGTTTCGATAAAAACAAGAAGTATCTCTCAGTGGAGAAGTCCGTTGTACAATCCCGACTATATCACGAACATGTGTTTATGAGTCACTATCAAGTAATGATGATGATACCAGGTGTTTGCGATAAGCACTCTTTACAAACACACGCAAAGGAAAGTCAAACGTTCGCCCGAACAAACTCAGGAACATATCATACAAGTTACAATATGGAATGCGTCCTCTACATACCTGCCATAAAACTTGTTTTAATTCAAAGCCCTATATTGATAGCCTTGAAACCCTATTGATAACTTTACAAACACATGTGCTTATGGCTTCATTATTCATCACGTTTTTTTCATTCGCAATTGGTATTAATACTAAATAATATATATGTATTCATCTGCATCAGCCATGCTATCACGTTCTCCATATGTCGTGTGGGACACTGGTGACCCCTTTCGTATATAACGTTCCAACTCGCCGTGCCAGGATCCGCTGATGGGAGATTGGAATTGTATATTCTAACCGACTATGATTCTTAGTTTCTTAGCACCATACCCAGCAAATCAATATTACCAACGTGGGAAATCGTCCAAGGACGTGTGTCACATAGGAATACCATCATCATTACCTTGACACGCCCTTGCATAACTTAAATACAGTTCAAAGAACATACACATGATATAGTTCGAATCGTACAATTGATTCTGATACAAAACAGAGAAGTCTCTCTGGTATGGAAAGGTTTTTGTCGCTTTTATAAATATCATTATGAATATGACATCTCTTTATGTTGAATCATCTTTGGGACATGTGGTGGGCATGGACATGAGGCAGATTTGGTAGAAACAATGCACAATATTCTCTATTTGCACAATAAGTAATTGTTATGGTTATCGAATGGACTTCGGGTTTTGAAATGTTGTTGAATCAATTACAAGTTGACCCATCAACACAATATTGTCTAAGCAGTGACATACCCCATATGTTGTTACTGAAAAATATAAATATGTCATTGTGAACAATAGAATAAATAATTTACAGAAAATATAAAAGTATGACGTGTTTTAATAATATAGAATACTATAGAAAACAGCTCCCGTGTAATCTAAATTTTATGAAACGATTGAAGAGTTCTGGTATCTGACTCGCTTTTGCTCGTCAGATGCCAGAACTATTCACGACTTTAGTATTTTATTTATTACGTGCCGTTTATGTCATTTTCTGAAGTTTCACTGTTGTATCTGAATAGGCAGACATCTACGCGATCCACAGCATAACCCAAATGATTGTAACAGAATAATACTTCAAACATATCACAATTTCACAATTTAATACCACAGCCCACCTTTAGAATTAAGGAGGGCGCTCCGCAAAGTTACCGCAGTGTGATAAGGTGATCGTAACTCCAATACTTTAACATAGACTTACGAATGCCGTTGCACTACGATCGGCTTGTGGAACGGGATTCTGCACCACAAAGTTTCAAGCAGGTCACAATACCCTGTAACGTTATTTGTGAAATTTGGTTGCAGGACAGACCGGCGAAACAACGCCATGTGATGTCAGCCCAACAAAGGGTCACTAGGGTCATCGAGTGTTCATAAGCTCATCTCAGTGATCTATCATTTTTACAGGCAATGTCATTGAACTAGCTAAGGGATATAGAGAGGTTTCAATATTTATAAGTGAAACTTCCCGCAGTTTCATAAGCATGCGCTTTGATATTCCACACTGTTTAATGCCGGCTTATTGTTACTAAACGGGTGATCTCTTCAGGGGCGAGTAATAAACAGTTATATGTAATTATGATAAGGTATTACCTCCTGATGATACTTGAACTAAGCGAACACAGAAATCTGCAACAGCATCAGAGCCTTTGGTGAGAGTAAGGAAAACCATCCTTCCTGACTCGATCCGTCCTGTAGTATTTGAGGATGTCTTGTCTGCACAATTATAGGTGTGATCGATGTACGGTGAGAAATACAGGGTAGCGTCACAGTCTGCGTGGGCTCCCAGCACTGTTACCTGAAGATCGACATCACCCCCCTGTGCTCTCATTGCACACACACATCTGCCTTGGTAGTTGACAGCCTTGGCAGTGTCAAGATAGATGGCAGTTCCGCTACCAAAGCTTCTCTCGCACATATTCACAACTGAAAAGGTATGAATATCGATGTATGTTACGAACATACAGTAGAAGATAATTAACAATGTATCTTCATTATTTGTATCGCTTTGGAAGAAGCTTTAGTTTTCTGGTCTTTCGGTAATCCTCTTTGATTATGTCCAATTAATGTTTCAGTCGAAAAGCTTTATTTTAAACAGATGGGATTTAATTGGTTTAAATTTAATTGGATTTAATTTAATTGATTGTGCCATGAATATTTAGTGAGTCTTGAAATATTGTGAAATGATAAGAATATAGTACATCAGACAAACATACCTTTATCTCCAGGTGTTGTTTGACAAGTAGGTTCTGCAACCAACATGAACAACAAGTTTGGACTCCACATAATTTTGTCTCAACTAATTACTATATACTTTTGTTTCTGATTAAGAAAGTGTACGGGTTTGTTTTCATGATGCTCATTTCCATAATATTCATCAATAATAGTAAAAATTAACATGGGAATGAAACGAAACATCGCAATATACGGAATTACTAATAGCTTTGTGCATATCAGAATGTAGCTTGCAGAATTCACTATGAACTTAAAATAGGTAACAGATTTCTGTAGAGAAATACAATTTGTAGTCAAATTAAATGACGTAGAAAAGTTGATATTTATTAATACATTTTGGACACATGAGTGAAAAGAAGCTTATTTTGTCTTACATTGTTTACTCACCTGTTACCCGTGGCTTTTGAACAGGAACCGTTGTCGCAGTTGTATCATTTGTGCGCGGTTCACCAGATCCACCCGGTTTAACAGGGGTGGTGATGTTCGCAATACTCACTCCGCTTCCTGTACTGTTGGCAGGTTGGCTGGTTGTAACAGGCCTACGGGGATTTGTGGTAGGTTTCGGTGTGCCTTCACTGCAGGTTAAACTCAGAGATCCAGCTGGAATGATTCAGAAGAAACGTAGCCATAACACAATTATTTCAATTAAGTCTGTGTATTAACGTATTACATACTTTTGTGCCACTCTTGTTGGTCAGATGCAATTTAACATACAAAGTGGCAAAGAAAACCGTTTCGATAAAAACAAGAAGTATCTCTCAGTGGAGAAGTCCGTTGTACAATCCCGACTATATCACGAACATGTGTTTATGAGTCACTATCAAGTAATGATGATGATACCAGGTGTTTGCGATAAGCACTCTTTACAAACACACGCAAAGGAAAGTCAAACGTTCGCCCGAACAAACTCAGGAACATATCATACAAGTTACAATATGGAATGCGTCCTCTACATACCTGCCATAAAACTTGTTTTAATTCAAAGCCCTATATTGATAGCCTTGAAACCCTATTGATAACTTTACAAACACATGTGCTTATGGCTTCATTATTCATCACGTTTTTTTCATTCGCAATTGGTATTAATACTAAATAATATATATGTATTCATCTGCATCAGCCATGCTATCACGTTCTCCATATGTCGTGTGGGACACTGGTGACCCCTTTCGTATATAACGTTCCAACTCGCCGTGCCAGGATCCGCTGATGGGAGATTGGAATTGTATATTCTAACCGACTATGATTCTTAGTTTCTTAGCACCATACCCAGCAAATCAATATTACCAACGTGGGAAATCGTCCAAGGACGTGTGTCACATAGGAATACCATCATCATTACCTTGACACGCCCTTGCATAACTTAAATACAGTTCAAAGAACATACACATGATATAGTTCGAATCGTACAATTGATTCTGATACAAAACAGAGAAGTCTCTCTGGTATGGAAAGGTTTTTGTCGCTTTTATAAATATCATTATGAATATGACATCTCTTTATGTTGAATCATCTTTGGGACATGTGGTGGGCATGGACATGAGGCAGATTTGGTAGAAACAATGCACAATATTCTCTATTTGCACAATAAGTAATTGTTATGGTTATCGAATGGACTTCGGGTTTTGAAATGTTGTTGAATCAATTACAAGTTGACCCATCAACACAATATTGTCTAAGCAGTGACATACCCCATATGTTGTTACTGAAAAATATAAATATGTCATTGTGAACAATAGAATAAATAATTTACAGAAAATATAAAAGTATGACGTGTTTTAATAATATAGAATACTATAGAAAACAGCTCCCGTGTAATCTAAATTTTATGAAACGATTGAAGAGTTCTGGTATCTGACTCGCTTTTGCTCGTCAGATGCCAGAACTATTCACGACTTTAGTATTTTATTTATTACGTGCCGTTTATGTCATTTTCTGAAGTTTCACTGTTGTATCTGAATAGGCAGACATCTACGCGATCCACAGCATAACCCAAATGATTGTAACAGAATAATACTTCAAACATATCACAATTTCACAATTTAATACCACAGCCCACCTTTAGAATTAAGGAGGGCGCTCCGCAAAGTTACCGCAGTGTGATAAGGTGATCGTAACTCCAATACTTTAACATAGACTTACGAATGCCGTTGCACTACGATCGGCTTGTGGAACGGGATTCTGCACCACAAAGTTTCAAGCAGGTCACAATACCCTGTAACGTTATTTGTGAAATTTGGTTGCAGGACAGACCGGCGAAACAACGCCATGTGATGTCAACCCAACAAAGGGTCACTAGGGTCATCGAGTGTTCATAAGCTCATCTCAGTGATCTATCATTTTTACAGGCAATGTCATTGAACTAGCTAAGGGATATAGAGAGGTTTCAATATTTATAAGTGAAACTTCCCGCAGTTTCATAAGCATGCGCTTTGATATTCCACACTGTTTAATGCCGGCTTATTGTTACTAAACGGGTGATCTCTTCAGGGGCGAGTAATAAACAGTTATATGTAATTATGATAAGGTATTACCTCCTGATGATACTTGAACTAAGCGAACACAGAAATCTGCAACAGCATCAGAGCCTTTGGTGAGAGTAAGGAAAACCATCCTTCCTGACTCGATCCGTCCTGTAGTATTTGAGGATGTCTTGTCTGCACAATTATAGGTGTGATCGATGTACGGTGAGAAATACAGGGTAGCGTCACAGTCTGCGTGGGCTCCCAGCACTGTTACCTGAAGATCGACATCACCCCCCTGTGCTCTCATTGCACACACACATCTGCCTTGGTAGTTGACAGCCTTGGCAGTGTCAAGATAGATGGCAGTTCCGCTACCAAAGCTTCTCTCGCACATATTCACAACTGAAAAGGTATGAATATCGATGTATGTTACGAACATACAGTAGAAGATAATTAACAATGTATCTTCATTATTTGTATCGCTTTGGAAGAAGCTTTAGTTTTCTGGTCTTTCGGTAATCCTCTTTGATTATGTCCAATTAATGTTTCAGTCGAAAAGCTTTATTTTAAACAGATGGGATTTAATTGGTTTAAATTTAATTGGATTTAATTTAATTGATTGTGCCATGAATATTTAGTGAGTCTTGAAATATTGTGAAATGATAAGAATATAGTACATCAGACAAACATACCTTTATCTCCAGGTGTTGTTTGACAAGTAGGTTCTGCAACCAACATGAACAACAAGTTTGGACTCCACATAATTTTGTCTCAACTAATTACTATATACTTTTGTTTCTGATTAAGAAAGTGTACGGGTTTGTTTTCATGATGCTCATTTCCATAATATTCATCAATAATAGTAAAAATTAACATGGGAATGAAACGAAACATCGCAATATACGGAATTACTAATAGCTTTGTGCATATCAGAATGTAGCTTGCAGAATTCACTATGAACTTAAAATAGGTAACAGATTTCTGTAGAGAAATACAATTTGTAGTCAAATTAAATGACGTAGAAAAGTTGATATTTATTAATACATTTTGGACACATGAGTGAAAAGAAGCTTATTTTGTCTTACATTGTTTACTCACCTGTTACCCGTGGCTTTTGAACAGAAACCGTTGTCGCAGTTGTATCATTTGTGCGCGGTTCACCAGATCCACCCGGTTTAACAGGGGTGGTGATGTTCGCAATACTCACTCCGCTTCCTGTACTGTTGGCAGGTTGGCTGGTTGTAACAGGCCTACGGGGATTTGTGGTAGGTTTCGGTGTGCCTTCACTGCAGGTTAAACTCAGAGATCCAGCTGGAATGATTCAGAAGAAACGTAGCCATAACACAATTATTTCAATTAAGTCTGTGTATTAACGTATTACATACTTTTGTGCCACTCTTGTTGGTCAGATGCAATTTAACATACAAAGTGGCAAAGAAAACCGTTTCGATAAAAACAAGAAGTATCTCTCAGTGGAGAAGTCCGTTGTACAATCCCGACTATATCACGAACATGTGTTTATGAGTCACTATCAAGTAATGATGATGATACCAGGTGTTTGCGATAAGCACTCTTTACAAACACACGCAAAGGAAAGTCAAACGTTCGCCCGAACAAACTCAGGAACATATCATACAAGTTACAATATGGAATGCGTCCTCTACATACCTGCCATAAAACTTGTTTTAATTCAAAGCCCTATATTGATAGCCTTGAAACCCTATTGATAACTTTACAAACACATGTGCTTATGGCTTCATTATTCATCACGTTTTTTTCATTCGCAATTGGTATTAATACTAAATAATATATATGTATTCATCTGCATCAGCCATGCTATCACGTTCTCCATATGTCGTGTGGGACACTGGTGACCCCTTTCGTATATAACGTTCCAACTCGCCGTGCCAGGATCCGCTGATGGGAGATTGGAATTGTATATTCTAACCGACTATGATTCTTAGTTTCTTAGCACCATACCCAGCAAATCAATATTACCAACGTGGGAAATCGTCCAAGGACGTGTGTCACATAGGAATACCATCATCATTACCTTGACACGCCCTTGCATAACTTAAATACAGTTCAAAGAACATACACATGATATAGTTCGAATCGTACAATTGATTCTGATACAAAACAGAGAAGTCTCTCTGGTATGGAAAGGTTTTTGTCGCTTTTATAAATATCATTATGAATATGACATCTCTTTATGTTGAATCATCTTTGGGACATGTGGTGGGCATGGACATGAGGCAGATTTGGTAGAAACAATGCACAATATTCTCTATTTGCACAATAAGTAATTGTTATGGTTATCGAATGGACTTCGGGTTTTGAAATGTTGTTGAATCAATTACAAGTTGACCCATCAACACAATATTGTCTAAGCAGTGACATACCCCATATGTTGTTACTGAAAAATATAAATATGTCATTGTGAACAATAGAATAAATAATTTACAGAAAATATAAAAGTATGACGTGTTTTAATAATATAGAATACTATAGAAAACAGCTCCCGTGTAATCTAAATTTTATGAAACGATTGAAGAGTTCTGGTATCTGACTCGCTTTTGCTCGTCAGATGCCAGAACTATTCACGACTTTAGTATTTTATTTATTACGTGCCGTTTATGTCATTTTCTGAAGTTTCACTGTTGTATCTGAATAGGCAGACATCTACGCGATCCACAGCATAACCCAAATGATTGTAACAGAATAATACTTCAAACATATCACAATTTCACAATTTAATACCACAGCCCACCTTTAGAATTAAGGAGGGCGCTCCGCAAAGTTACCGCAGTGTGATAAGGTGATCGTAACTCCAATACTTTAACATAGACTTACGAATGCCGTTGCACTACGATCGGCTTGTGGAACGGGATTCTGCACCACAAAGTTTCAAGCAGGTCACAATACCCTGTAACGTTATTTGTGAAATTTGGTTGCAGGACAGACCGGCGAAACAACGCCATGTGATGTCAGCCCAACAAAGGGTCACTAGGGTCATCGAGTGTTCATAAGCTCATCTCAGTGATCTATCATTTTTACAGGCAATGTCATTGAACTAGCTAAGGGATATAGAGAGGTTTCAATATTTATAAGTGAAACTTCCCGCAGTTTCATAAGCATGCGCTTTGATATTCCACACTGTTTAATGCCGGCTTATTGTTACTAAACGGGTGATCTCTTCAGGGGCGAGTAATAAACAGTTATATGTAATTATGATAAGGTATTACCTCCTGATGATACTTGAACTAAGCGAACACAAAAATCTGCAACAGCATCAGAGCCTTTGGTGAGAGTAAGGAAAACCATCCTTCCTGACTCGATCCGTCCTGTAGTATTTGAGGATGTCTTGTCTGCACAATTATAGGTGTGATCGATGTACGGTGAGAAATACAGGGTAGCGTCACAGTCTGCGTGGGCTCCCAGCACTGTTACCTGAAGATCGACATCACCCCCCTGTGCTCTCATTGCACACACACATCTGCCTTGGTAGTTGACAGCCTTGGCAGTGTCAAGATAGATGGCAGTTCCGCTACCAAAGCTTCTCTCGCACATATTCACAACTGAAAAGGTATGAATATCGATGTATGTTACGAACATACAGTAGAAGATAATTAACAATGTATCTTCATTATTTGTATCGCTTTGGAAGAAGCTTTAGTTTTCTGGTCTTTCGGTAATCCTCTTTGATTATGTCCAATTAATGTTTCAGTCGAAAAGCTTTATTTTAAACAGATGGGATTTAATTGGTTTAAATTTAATTGGATTTAATTTAATTGATTGTGCCATGAATATTTAGTGAGTCTTGAAATATTGTGAAATGATAAGAATATAGTACATCAGACAAACATACCTTTATCTCCAGGTGTTGTTTGACAAGTAGGTTCTGCAACCAACATGAACAACAAGTTTGGACTCCACATAATTTTGTCTCAACTAATTACTATATACTTTTGTTTCTGATTAAGAAAGTGTACGGGTTTGTTTTCATGATGCTCATTTCCATAATATTCATCAATAATAGTAAAAATTAACATGGGAATGAAACGAAACATCGCAATATACGGAATTACTAATAGCTTTGTGCATATCAGAATGTAGCTTGCAGAATTCACTATGAACTTAAAATAGGTAACAGATTTCTGTAGAGAAATACAATTTGTAGTCAAATTAAATGACGTAGAAAAGTTGATATTTATTAATACATTTTGGACACATGAGTGAAAAGAAGCTTATTTTGTCTTACATTGTTTACTCACCTGTTACCCGTGGCTTTTGAACAGAAACCGTTGTCGCAGTTGTATCATTTGTGCGCGGTTCACCAGATCCACCCGGTTTAACAGGGGTGGTGATGTTCGCAATACTCACTCCGCTTCCTGTACTGTTGGCAGGTTGGCTGGTTGTAACAAGCCTACGGGGATTTGTGGTAGGTTTCGGTGTGCCTTCACTGCAGGTTAAACTCAGAGATCCAGCTGGAATGAAGTTATACCACACTCATATCAGTTATATTTGTGCATTAACGGATAACATATGCCAATGTTGTTGATGTCATTAGACGTATTTAAGTTTAAGATATCGTCAAACCCAATTCCATAATCACGAGACATTGTCGCTAAAAATATCAATTGTACATTCGGACTTTTTCACGAGTGTGTCTTTATGAATCACTATACACTACATTTCATAAGTAACTTCCCCTACTTTCTCGAAAATTGCGCGAAATTTTCTCGCCACTATTGCGGCACTAACGCATTATTATCGCGCCACTTTTGAGCCATTAACGCGAAACTATTGCGCCACTTTCGAGACACTTTCGAGACATTTTCGCGAAAACATTTTGCAAGATCACGGCACTTTCGCGACACTTTCACGGCACTATCGCGCCACTTTCACGCCACTATTGCGACACTTTCGAGACAGAATAGTCACCTATCATGTGACAGTTGTGCTAAATGTACGGTACAATATATCTTTTCCTGGACTGATTTTGAGTTACATGTTCCATGGCATGCTAGTCTGCATTATTTAAGATCATAGAGTAAAGCTTCTTTTCCTTTTACAAATACCGCTATCTATACTTTATTTTGACTGCAAATGTAAGGTGATCTTGTGGTCATGACTCCAATCACAAATACTCCTACACACATTAGCTGAGGTGATTTTCACGGCAACAAAAAAGATAGAACAGAATCAAACACAATCATGTGTCGGCCAAAATGACCGTCAGGAAACCTCATAACCAACTAATGTTTTGTGCATGTCTAGTATCCCATAATGTTTCGTGATAAGTTTCATTCTGAATATAATGTGAAATAGTCTGGACAAAATCGTTTGGTTATTAAAGATTTCCTATGATACACGAAGTCCTTCACAATTATTACGTCGTTAGGTATTTGTATTACACAGTGACTTGTTCTTGATGTGTGGACGATTATTAACATTGTAAAAGAATACGCTTTTATTGGAAACAAAATAAACAAACCATTTCCATAATTTACTTCTTTTCCATTCCGACTATATCATAAGCATGTGTTAATGAATCATACTCATGAATCAGGTTTAAAGCGTATCTACCACAAACACATGCAAATGCAAGTCAGGTATTTGCAAGTCAAAGACATACATGTACAGTTACCACATTGAAATAACACAACTCTGTACGAAGCTTCTGAAATATACTTTGGGAAGAGCTGGTTTCGTGTTTTAGAGGAAGACACTAGAATATACATGTATGTATTTGCATAGACTTATCAGTCTGATTATAACTAGATTTGATTGAGACATTTTAATCAATTAGACGTACTTTTCTTAGAATTGATGAGTAGATGTAAATCTTCCATGAACTTCTATTTGAGCGTCTTCGGGATTTATAACATGGTGCCCCTATTTTGATTTCAGCTGGGGGCACGGGTGGCCTAGTCGTATTAGGCGCCGCGATTCGCTGTGCATAGTTGCGTCTCTTGGGCACGCCAGAAACCTATGATTATGGGTTCGAAACCCGGTTCGCCCCGATTAAGTTTCTAGGTTTGTCAGCACCATACCCGTGCTCGTGGGTTTCACCGAAATGGTAAATTTATAAACGTCTGAGACCTGCATCACTTCGGGCTTTCCTCCGACATTAAGCTGACACGCCGCGATATAACTGGCCGAATACTGTTAAATGGGCAATTCCCCGAGAGTTGTTGCCTTTGTTATTGTTTTTCCCCGTGAGTACCCGGATGATATAGCAGAGATCTAGACTAGTTCGCGACCTGTGCTGCGCCATTAATAAGCGCAGTTGTCACTTTTATTGACAGTATAAGGTCGTATTGTCACATTTATGAACAAAACGAAATACAGTTTTTGAAATAATAAGGAAATGTAGGTATCTTTGTGGGTAGCATCATTAATGGTGACGGTGTTTTGATAAGTCACTTGCTTGGTAATTGTGTGATTTTCGTTTACACTATTTTGACTTGCAACACAAAGAAAATATTTCACCTGCCCATTGCTTATTTTATGGTGTTTATATTTTTACAGTCAAAATGTGCAGAAGTTTTACTTAGGAAATTTATTAAACGCCTAAATATTCAGTTATTTCAAAAATATGCCCATCTGTATTATTATGATGACGAATCAAAAACATTTGTATGTTTAATATCATCACCAAGTGACTGAAAATGTAAGGATATTAAAAGTACATTTCTATATTGTTTGGATTCTAATCCCAGCATAATTAATCTATTGTGGTGTTTTTAGGCCCTTTTGACCGTCTTAGTCATTTTTAGTCAATCTGTTAAATAAATGAACAGATTTTTCAGTCAATCGCCTGAACTTTTTAGACATTCTATAGATTGCCTGAGTCAATCATATTTTACACATTGACTATAACATATACACGCATACAAAGGAAAAGACTTGTGAAAACGTCAATCGCGCATCGAAGAACCTCCTAACCAAGACGTAGAGGAACAAGAATGATTCTGTTCAATGCTACAGCAAATGAATGAAAACAAAATGCAAATATCATAATTACAACCTACCAAAGTTATATGTATATTTTTAGTCAGCTGCCTTGTTCGAGGAATGAAACCGTAAATATTCACATAAAGGAACAATATTCCACATATCTGCAGCTGTACAAAGAAACTTATAGGATGTCACGTGTCTCTGTAACCATCAAATATTTCAAAAATATATTTATCATTTCGGGATATTATAGCCCGTGTTTGGTTTCACAACTGATCACTTAGTTTGTTTCAGTTGTTTCACATAGGTGTCAAGTCTCAAAGGTCAGCTGAGAAAGCCCACGTGACAACTTTTTTCATAATGTCAACGGTTCTTTAAAAAGATCCATTGAATTAGATAACAATGAGCAATCAATCACCGTTATATCGGTTTTGAACAAAGTATGTTGTTTTCACATCGGCACTTCACGCCCAGATATTTGCTTACTTTTGACAAATCCACTGTACAAAATAACAGTGATTATTCAATCAACGTAATTTCTGCTGACCCTTTGATGGCGAGGAATGATGGTGATCACTCCTCTTGCTGGGCTGAAACGTGCATATTATATAACATACATTTCCCCTCACTTCAAACCGAGATTGTAAGTCCCCATGGACCCTTGCGTGGTGATCTACCTTCAGTCGTTGGCGATCTATAGCCTGTTTTTATGTTGTATTGTCACCTGTTAATATATTTTTACATGCTCTCTGACTAGTTTTATGAAAATCTGTGATATTCTAGTTATTCTACTGCCCTTCGTTGGTAGAATTTTATACAGTTTAAAATATATTGTTAATGTCAAATTTTGTTTCGTCACGATATGGCTGAAATATTGCCGATGTGACGTTAAACTTTCACTCACTCACTCACTCACTCAAACCGAGATTCGGTTTAAACCTTACTTACTTACTTACTTTGGAGGATTAACGTGCGCTTTCCGACAGATGCGTATTTCGCACACGGGCCCGGCCAGGCCATTTAATGTGTTTCCGAAAGGGGCGAAGGTGGTCTGTGCAACCCAAGAGGGGGCTTTAGGGGCTGCTTATATATAATTTGGGAATTTTGAGATTTGGAATAGATGCCGATGGGGTTGGGGAGGAGAACTAAGGGACCTGGGTATGGTGGATGTTTGTTTGTTTATGTGATTTTGATTTGGTAGGTTATTATGTTTTTAGATGCGTTTTATTAGTTCCGTTTTGATTAAGAATACGCCTAAGGCCTTGAAGTTTTCTAGTTTATTTTGTGGGTTTAGTATTGCTTCTAGAGTGTTTAGATTGAGGGTAGTTTGTAATGCGGTTCGATGTGTGAGGTAGTGTGTGCAGTGGATGAGTGCGTGTTCTGGGGTTTCTAGTTGTTTGCAGTGTGGGCAGTTACCTGTAGTGTGTTTTTTAAAAAATTTTAGGTGGTTATTTAGATTGGTGTGTCCTGTTTGGAGTTTAGTGATTACTCTGTCGATGTTTTTTGATGGATGAGGAATTTTTGGTTTGGTTAGTGGTTTGCTGAGCACTTTTTTGATTTGGCTATTTGAGTTTAGATATAGGTTATGCCATTTTTGTGATTTTTTGCTTGTTTACACTTTTAATTTCTGATTTTGAGATGGGTAAGTTTAAGCTTATTTCTGGGATTTTGAGGGATAGTTTAGCTGCTTTATCGGCGTTTTCATTACCGTATATTGCCTACGTGGGCGGGTATCCACAAGAAGGTTATTTGTTTGCCTGCCTTAGTTAGGTCGTTGGAGCTTTTAAGTATTTGATTTATTAATTTAGGTCGGTTTTTGGTATTTTTGTTTTGGAGGGCTTGCAGTCCACTTAGGGAGTCGGTAAGTATTAGGATTTTTTTGTGGTTTTTGGCGGTTTAAACCTGGATTTGAATTGAATAAATACCCCAGACACACGAAATGCCAAATGGGAACCTTTATCGGGTAATCTGAGTGGTGCCTCCAGTAATTATACCTGTAATAAATTAACTAAGCATCAATTGAATGACGACAAATACACAAGTGTAGTGTTATACCAGAAAACATGGATGACAACAAGGGAGTAGTTTACCCACGCAATCCGAAATCCGAAAATGCTTTCACTGCAGGGATACTTTTCTTATTATAAACTATAACCACCAGGGGTATTTCCAAATAACAACATCCGATGAGTTTTCGTCGTTCTTTTTTTCTGTTTATCTAGGCTGAAAAATGTATTATCATGCGCCCTTTGTCCAAATCTTCATAGATCCCGGGTAACCCATCAGTGTTGAAAAATGCGTAAAACAAATATTGCCTCCAAGTTTATTTAGCTATCCTTGCAGACGGTAGCCCAGTCTCTCGTCACGCTCAGTTGCGTTAGCGAGGAAAATCGACTCACGGCAGCTAGTGTGCCCAAGCGGCCAATGTCAGACTGCCGAGAAGAAGCTAGAGATTAGCGGCATTAAACCCAACTCACTCACTGATTTCAGTGATTCTTTCTGATAAGTAGTGCCCCTTCTAACTATTCACGTATTATACCTCTTGTCAGTGTTAGAAACATTTCAATGTTCTAAAACAGATAATTAAATAGTTGGTTCACATACGCATCGACCCGTTGGACGCGGACATTTCACAATTTCATAGATCAATTTCTGAAGTGGTCTAACGGGTTCATTTTGTGAAACGTGTAAGTAGCAAAAGTGTCAATTTAATGTAGGCATATAACGTACGGGCTTTGCCTTAAATATATGCAATATTATTATTAAAGCAATACACAGACTTCTTTCTTTAGATACGCATGTATGTGTTTAAAAGAACATTCCCGGGGGAAATATTATCTGGGATGGTAGGTGGCAAGACGATTATGTTGTATTATTTTCCCCTTACATGGAATTAACATTTCACGAACGCCCGATACCATCACTATTTGACAGTGATTTATAAACACATGCTCACGATAGAGTCGGATATGCTTTTAGCAGAGATTTTCTTTTGAATATGGAAAGGATTGTGTCGCTTTTATTATGAAACTGTAGCATATTAAATATTTCACTAACATTGTTGGCGGGTGTTAGTACATGTCAGTATAGACGCTTGAAATATAGCTTATAACAAGCCAATTGGACATATCCGATAACACACTCGCGAGTAATCTCTCTTACTTTCTTAAACATATGTTCGAGCTCAAATTAATGAACTGAATTGTTTACAAATATCAAAAGATGCATGGAACCCACGTCGCCAATATCTTCTCTATCCAGGGAATATTTACAAGAAACAGTGTCAAAAGTAAACCAAATCACTCTATTGCGAAAAGCTTTTTTGTAAAACGATAGCCAATGAAGCGTGTTGATTGGTAAAACAATAGAGGATTATAGGGCCGTCTCACAGGCAAGTGAGCGAAGCTCACGATGGTGAGCAGAGGCTTCAGCTCCACAGGATCTCAAACAACCAGCCAGGTCGAAGGCTGGCATTCTAATAAAAGTAAGCGGGGTCCGACCAGACCACCCCCAAACAACAACACTCACGCACGCAAAACAGTATACCCAGTCTCCGTATGGGACCAAAATCAGCGAGACGCATACATCGCAAATGAAACAAACACCCCACACATCCCACAAACTCACACTCTCACCCTCCCCGCCTCTCACCCTACAATTACCACATCTACACCCGCAAGCAAAACCCAACGCACAACGACCACCACACAACCAGCACCAACACAAGCCATCACAGCCACAAGGGCAACAACACTCCCAAACCTACAGGCAACCCCCGAACACCCAGTCAACAGGGAAACTACAGAAACCACTCAGACTCTCGCACCCAAACCCAGCATGCAACCCACCACCGAACAGATTGACCAAACTAAAGACAACTTAACCGAAGAAGACGAGTACACATCCTCAGAGGAAATAAACGATCTTACCTTGTCAGCCCCAAAAACCAAAAGCTATAGAAAAAAACTCACCCAAAACGTATCAAGCAAAAATCTAAACAACTTAGTCCTCCTACTAGCTTACGTGTTAAAGCAGTCTAATCCAGAAGCCAGCTCAAAAGCCTTCTTTGGTGTAGCACATAAACTAAAACTCGTCAGCACCTCTTTCGACCGTTTCAGCAGCAACCTTAATAACCTACTAAAGTAAATACCTAAACCAAGCCTAAACCAAACATAAATCCACCCAGTTTCCCAATGGAAGGCCTAAACATTTTTCAATGGAATGCCAATGGCCTCGCCCGCCATGGTTCTGAACTCAAAGCTAAATTCAAAATAGATAAAGGTCCCCATGTAGCTTGTATTCAAGAAACCAAATTCTCACATAAAACTAAATTAAACCTACCAAATTATAACGCAGTGAGAACCGACAGGTCCAAAACCATGCCAGGCAGAACAGGAGGAGGTCTAATCATCTACGTTAGAGAGGATATTAACTACGAGGAAGTTAAAGTAAACACTCCTAATCTAGAAGCTAACGGAATCCAAGTCACCATCAATAACCAAAAAATAAAAAATCATTAACATCTATCACTCAACACTAAAACCAATTAAAGATACAGACCTAGATATCCTTTACCAATTAGGAAATAAATCAACCATCTTCCTAGGAGACTTCAATGGCCATCATCCTACCTGGGGCATTGCAGATAAACTAGACTACCATGGACAACTAATATCAGAGTGGATCGAAAAAAATGACCTAATACTATTAAACAATAACCAACCAACTAGTTACGACAAAACCCACCACACCATGTCGGCTATCGACTTAACAATATGTACGCCAGACTTAGCACAAAGTCTGATGTGGGACGTCCACCCAGTACCTCTAGGCAGCGACCACTTTCCCATAAATATAACCCTAGGAAATATAAAAATACCAAATCAATCCCCTAAACAGGAACCTAAATTTCAGTACAAAAACGCCAACTGGGACCAATTCCAAGAATTATGCAACGAAGCTAATCTAAACGATTTAGAAACAACAGACCCCGAAACATTCTGTCAAAACCTAACTAACTTCATAATCAACGCAGCCAAATCCGCAATCCCCTTCAAATCATCCAACCCAGGAAAACCCACTGTCCCTTGGTGGAATGAGGAAATAGAGCTAACTAGACTAAAACGCAAATCAGCTTTCAACAGAGCTAAACGAGACCCCTCTCATCTCAAAACAGCTCATGAACTTAACCACCAAGTGCAATACCTAGTTAAAACTGCTAAAACCAAAAACTGGAAAATATTCTGTGAGGAGCTAAACCACCACACCGACGCTAGGAAGGTGTGGCGCAAAATTCACGCCATCCGAGGCATCAAACGGCACAAAAAAAGCCCCAATATAAACAACTCAACTAACCCCACCCAAAAGGCCAACAACCTAGCCAAACACTTCTCTAAAGTTAGCAGCAACAGTAACTTCAGTAAGAAATTCCAAGATAAACTAAATAAAGAAACCAAATTCTCCAAAGAAAACAGACAAGACAACCTAGAAATAAATCAACCTTACACCATAGAAGAACTAAATCACATACTAAACAACAGAAAAAAAGGAACAGCCCCTGGCCTAGACCTCACCTCTTACCAAATAATCAAACACTTACCTACCAAACTACTCCAAACTTTACTTAAACTATACAACCTAGTCTACCTAAACGGACAGGTCCCATCCTCATGGAAGGAAGCTCTAGTAATCCCAATACCTAAACCAAATAAACCAGCAGATCAGGCAAACTCCTATAGGCCCATCTCCCTAACCTCAAATCTCTGCAAAATAATGGAACTTATGACTAAAAATAGGCTACAGCACTACCTAGACCAAAACAACATCATAAACCCCGACCAAAGCGGCTTCACTCCTGGCCGATCAACTCTCGATAACCTTGCCCGACTAGAACAGGATATAAAAACAGGACAGCTAAACAAGCAATACACCATAGGCATATTCCTCGACTTCTCTAAAGCTTTCGATATGGTATGGCACCACGGGCTAATACAAAAACTAAAAAAAATAGGACTAAAAGGTCAAATAATAAACTTCATCCAAGATTTGCTAAACAATCGCAAAATTACCGTGGGTATAGACCATACACTATCGGACCAGTGTCCCCTAGAAAATGGCACTCCCCAGGGCAGCATCCTCAGCCCAACCCTCTTCAATATAATGATAAATGATCTATTCGAGGGCTTATCCCCTAAACTAAACACTTCAAAATTCGCGGATGACGGAGCCCTATGGATCCGCACTAAAAGCATTAAAATGGCAGAAAACTTAATCCAAAAATCTCTAAATAAAATACAACAATGGGCAGACAAATGGGGCTTCTCCCTTAACTCAGATAAAACAACAGGAGTAGTATTCAAACATAAAAACATGAAACCTGCCTACCCAATCCTCCAGCTAAACAACCAAACAATCAAATTCCAAAAACAAACAAAATTCTTAGGACTTATTTTCTATCAACACCTCACCTGGGAGGCTCACGTCCAAAACCTAAAAACTAGATGTAGCAAAGACCTTAACACATTAAGATGTCTCACCGGCTCTAACTGGGGAGCCTCCAAAGATACCCTCCTCTCACTATATACAACACTAATTAGATCAAAACTAGACTACGGCTGTGCCATATACAATACCCTAAACAACTCTCTTTCTAAAAAACTTGACTCAATACAATATCAGGCTCTCAAACTAATTACACGCACCCAACATGGCACCTCCTACACCTCACTTCAGGCCCTTACAGGAGAAATGCCACTAAATCTACGCAGGGAACATCTAAGCCTTAATTTCTGGGCCGCGTCCCAAACAAACCCTCTCATCCAAAACCTAATTAACCAAAACATTAGCCCAAGAAACCAAGCTCTAGCTCGCAAACACCCCTTACTCACCCCAATATCCCAAAGAATAACCAACTACCTCAATGAACACCAAACTCAAAATCTTAAACAAAACTGCAAAAAATCAAATATCTTCACCCCTAAACTCAAAATACCCCAAATAGACACAACGCTAGCTAACCAAATAAATAAACAAACCGACCCAAACATAGCTAAAACCACCACACTTGCATACATACACGAAAATTGGCCAAATTGGTGTCACATATACACTGACGGATCTTCAGACCCGATCTCCAACCACACAGGCTTCGGAGTCCATACCACACAACCAGTTATATCCACACAATCTTACCGACTCCCTAACAACCAATCTATATTCACGGCCGAACTTATGGGCATGGCCTCAGCCCTGCATAACCAACAATCTAAAAATAACAAAAAAATCCTAATTCTCACTGACTCCCTTAGTGGACTACAAGCCCTCCAAAACAAAAATACAAAAAAACGACCTAAATTAATAAACCAAATACTTAAAAGCTCCAACGACCTAACAAAAGCAGGCAAACAAATAACCTTCTTGTGGATCCCCGCCCACGTAGGAATTTACGGCAACGAAAGCGCCGATAAAGCAGCTAAATTATCTCTCAAAATACCAGAAATAAGCCTAAACCTACCCATCTCAAAATCAGAAATTAAAAGTGTAAACAAACAAAAAATAACCAAAAAATGGCATAATCAATATCAAAACTCAAATAGCCAAATCAAAAAAGTGCTCAGAAAACCACTAGCCAAACCTAAAATCCTACACCCCTCTAAAAAAATTGACAGATTAATTACAAAACTCCAAACAGGACACACTAACCTAAATAACCACCTAAAACAACTTAAAAGACACACCACAGGCAACTGCCCCCACTGCAAACAACCCGAAACCAAAGAACACGCACTCATTCACTGCACCCACTATCAAACACACAGAACCACACTACAAACCACCCTCAATATAAATAAGGTTCCTACTCTAGATGAAATACTAAACCCTCAAAATAAACTAGAAAACTTCAAGGCCCTAGACGTATTCCTAATCAAAACAGACCTAATTAAGCGCATCTAAAAATTAATTAATCTACCAATCCAAAATCCAATAAACATACAAACACCCACCTCACCCGGCTCCCTTAGTTCCCTCCTCCACCCACCTCGGCATTTATTCAAAATTTAAAAATTTCAAAAAATCAATATAAGCAACCCCTAAAAGCCCCCTCTTGGGTTGCACACACCACTTTCACCCTTCTCGGAATACACTAAATGGTCCGGCCAGGCCCGTGTGCGAAATACGCTGTAGTCGGAAAGCGCACGTTAAATCTTATATATCAGTCAGTCAGTCAGTCAGACCAGACACGCATTTATAGACGGAACAAAAAGCTACAGAAACCCTGGTCATGCAGCTGAATGCCGGGGGTCGCCTGACACTGTAGAAGAAAAAATAGGGCGCCTGATAACGCCCTGCAGACCACACAACACCTACTATGGGTGGCCACGCAACCATTCAGCAATATCATGACACTGTGTCAAATTATGTTTGCTTGTAAATGTAAATGTGCTTATTTAGAACACATGTACATTCGTATTTGAATAATAGGTTATGTATCCTTGACATGATCATCATGCTTGTGACAACCGTTACGTTCGGGCGTAGCGGTAGTAAACCCTCCATTATATCTAAAATGTTAACTTTCTTTAAACACGACCAGGTACTATAAGCGTAGGCATAGACAACAAATGCACACATTTGAACCGACTGTCGCCGCTCATTCATCGTCATGTATATCATGAAGTAATTAGGGTATTGTCACTAAAGCTTCGCGCCCGTCTGTTAGTTCTGTTAGTGAGACTACATCGTTACCGATTACATAAGCTTTGTATTGATGCGTTTATCGAGACGAATCAAAGTACGTGAGGGGTGTAAGAATGTTTTAATGCCTCACCGTCACACGAAATGAAAAACGGAGTCACTCGAATGTTTTAAGTAAGACAGTGACAATAAATAAGGGCGTCATGAGGGTCACACTTTACAGACAGGCGATAGTCAATTTACGTCAGACCTCTATACAACGTTAACATATGCTCCGATTAAATCCGAGACTCATTCAAATATTATTGTTTTATCAGCAGCGTATTGGGTGAATTATAACTATTACTGTCGGATGCTAAACGTAAGGTAGGGACATAATCTAGAATATTTATGAGTTTAAAAATGATAATTTAGTTGATTTATTTCGATTATAAGTTTTATTATTATGAATATCTCCATAACGAATATCTAATATCCGAAAGAAGATTGCAGCTCGCTTTAAAGTGCATTCTATCCCCAGCAGTTTGATTTTTGCAATTTTTTGCATTTACGAATGATGGTCACCACTCCGTAACAATTGATGCGATGGTATTTGTGGATTAGCCTTCAACTGTTATTACTGTAGAATATCACTTTTTGTAAGAATTATGAAGTGGACATTTGGAGGCGTCTCAGGATATCTTTCAGGATGTGTTTTCTAGCATTCATCACTAATTATAACAGGATATTGGAAACATGTATGGACTGCCTGGCTGTAGATAGGATTTGTGATCTTAACAATTACCGGGTGTGACAAGTATACATGATCTCATTAGGGGATACCAAGGGTATCAGTTTAATATTAGAGGAAGTTGGTAGTAAATACATAGTAGCATATCGATTTCTAATCCTTTCTTTCTCTGTGGGTAATCCTTTCAACCTGATGAAAGGAGGTCACTCGACCAGTTCGTGCATTTTTTTGTCAAATGTGTCTGTAAATGAAGGACAACTGAACAAAGAGTAAAATCTATTTCCCATGTCACTTCCAGCTAGTGACATGTAGTGAACTTAACATGTGATGATGACTTTTCATGTTTATATTACAATAGTTTGTCAAACTGTAAATGAAACTGTAATATAAATTATTAATATATTCAATGTGAGGAAATGTCAGAACGGGATATTGTCCGAGTAGGGGACTGTCATTTTGGGGGAAATGTCCTACACTCCTTAAATATATGGTGTGGTACATAAAAAATGAGCCAACAATCCCGCGTTGTAAATGTTCCTATCTAGAAAGTAATATGTGGCAATGTGTATGATAACCTTTTTATTCAGATCTTCGGAGAGGCAGCAACAGAAGCCAGCACTGGCTTGTGCTGTCCTATCCGTTCTACAAACGTTATAAAACAGTGTCAAACCATACCTACATTGTTTTGAGTGATGGATGATACAGGTACATGTTATCTTGTCTTCTTAACATTCACTTACTTCATTGGTGAAGGCGCACACGTATAACTAAACACAACGACATGAGAAACATATTTACATGACCTGTAGCCAAGAGGTCCTTGTCAATTGTAGCCCTCCCTCCTTTAGTGAACTTTAATAAACAACCGGTATCGATACATAACATGTTTTCTGGTCTCGAATCCAACGTAACAAGTTCATTAAATACTGCGTAGCAATCCTATTTCAGCGAAGGAATGTTAAGAACAAGACGACAAAATGACTGCATAGTGTAATGTGTTTGAAGTCACTGTTCTATATTCTAAGCAAACACGATACCACAGGATATGTGAGATGTTGCTGACGAAGAAATATGATCTTGTGTCAATTCAATTCTTTATTTCAATTCAATTCTTTATTTTTCAGTATAAAGGCCATAGGCCCACGTACAAACACTCACGGAAAAATACAGTATAGATCTTGTGTCGCAAATAGATGGTCATCCTTGATCCTCGCACAAATCTATCGACATCGTTCATATCTGTTGCGCTTCCGTCCTAATGACCATGAGTATTACATATGTTATAAATGTAAAAACGTCTTAAATGCCACTGGTTAACGCTACTATTCAATTGTCTGCACAGCTGAATCTACCCTACTCCTAATGAATACAATTTGCTGGAAGGTGGATTTCACCCTCCACGTTTATGATGTTATATAACGCATGACTCTTCCTGTTATTTCGTGCACCTGCTTAGCATTGTGAGTAGACAATGTAATTAACTATCCGAGTTGTCTCGCTATAAGTTACATAATAAACTGTGGGGTGCTTTTTTTATTGGAGTAGATATTCTGAGTATATTCATTGTGAATAATGCTGCAGTCTGGTTCGCTCTCAAATGTCTAGATAATAAAGAATTCATCAAATCACAACTATATCTGCAGACCCCGCCACCAAAAACCCTATTCCTTTCAGATTCATTAAGTGGGCTCCAGGCTTTAAAAAATCTAAAACACAAAAAAAAACGCCCAAAACTAAAACAACCGAAAATTAAAAGCGCCAACAATCTACGTAAACTAGGTAAAGACATAGACATAGTACGGATCCCTGCCCACGTTTGAGTGTTTGGCAACGAACACGCAGACAAAGCAGCAAAATCAGCATTAAAATTAGAAGAAGTAAGCAACAACCTACCAATGTAAAAAAATTAAATTAAAAGTAATACAAAAGTGGCAAAGTAACAGGCCACACTAAGTTAAACTCCCACCTACACCAAATTAGAAAAACACCAATCCTGGAAATGTCCCCACTGCAACTTATAGAAACCCCATAGAAAATCCTATATTGCACTCAGTACCAGCAACAAAGAACAAAACTCCAATCCACACTAAACTGCAACAATCAAATGACACTAGCAACGGTACTAAACACCCTATATGACTTACAAACCATTAAAGCACTAAGCATATATCTAATCAAAACAGGCCTACTCAGCCGCATCTAACAAAGTACAACAAAAAGCTGCCAATAAACCTTAAAATTCGAAACTTACAAAAACATACTTAGAACTACAACTGCTAAAACTACATTTAGTCCCCCCTCAACCTTTTGCATGGCATATTTCAAAATTCCAAATTTGTTATTCAAATTAAGTAAACAACCCTAAAAGCCCCCAGGTTGCCCCGCCTTCTCGGACATACCCTTTTCGACCAAACACTAAATGGCCTGGCGGGCCCGTGCGCGAATTACGCATGTGTCAGAAAGCGCACGTTAAAGTCCCAATTTAAGTAAGTAAGCAGACCCCACGTATCTGAGACACTCGACATGTGTATACGTGCACCAACTTTTGCACAAACCAAGTGTAGCAGTAGTTTGTCTGATTAACAAGCAGAAACTCATCTTACAACTTACCACTATGTGGAACAGATAAACAACACAGTATTTGACCTATCATTTTAAAACCGTCTATGTATCATGTCTTTGAAAATCATTTACAAGTTCAACACATAAGGAAGACATCTTTGATTTGGGGAACACAATGTTTCGGAGTGAATTCTTACTCCTTCACCTGATGAAGGAGTAAATATTACTTCAAAACATCGTGTTCCTCATAATAAAGTTACCATCCATAAATTCTCTTCCTTACATGTATGTATCATCCGTGTATAACCTGGTTTCTACTTCGTTTTGAGGAAAGTTATTCCGTTTTCATGAGCACATCAAAACCGAAATGTATTTTCATATATTTAATCCTGAATGCTAAATGCTAAACAGAGACTGTGATGGCCGCTGTCAACACTCAGCATTTCAGGCATTTACGGACGAACGCAAGTCCTTATTGTGTATGAATCAGATGAACTGAGGACAAAAATACACTGACAGTTTAAGAACATATCCATGTAAAGCTTTATACTGTTAACATACACCTACACCTCTTGAAACATAACACGAGCAACAGGCTTATATACATGTAGCTCCAGGTTAGATTGAACATACATCCGTAATACATGTGGAAGTAACGCACGACAGCATTTCTGAAGTGTGCATGCAGTGTACCAATATGGCGCCACTTTCTCGGCACTATTACCGACTTTTGCGGCACTATCGCGCAACTTTCACGGCAATATCGCGGCACAATCGCACCACTTTCACAGCACTATCGCGGCACTATCACGGCACTTTTGCGCCACTTACGCGAAACTTCGCGGCATTGGCGCGCAACTTTCGCGGCATTTTCTAGCCACTACGCGGTATTATCGCGCGACTTTCGAGTAACTTTCGCAATACTTTCACGGCACTATCGCGAACGTATAGCAAAATACAGGGGAAGTGACTTTTGAAATGTAGTACATTGTGAATGAATTTCGGTGTTTACGAAAAGGTGAGAGTATCATGTGCCACCGGTGGCACCCGTCACAAACACATGCAAAGGCATGTTAAATGTTCACCTGAACAAACACAGAAACGCATAAAACAGTACAAGTCACCAATGGAATTGCGTCCTTTCATAAGTGAGTGAGTGAGTGAGTATGGTTTTACGCCGCTTTTAGCAATATTCCAGCAATATCACAGCGGGGGACACCAGTAATGGGCTTCACACATTGTACCCATGTCGGGAATCGAACCCGAGCCTTCGGCGTGACGAGCGAACGCTTTAACCACTAGGCTACCCGACCGCCCCTTCCTTTCATAAGAGTTTTTGAAGCTTTATAAGGATATTGATATCGGAGCCTTATATCGTTACTCTTGAAGCCATATCGATAATTTAGCTTATGATGATGGCTTCATTATTCATCACGTTTTTAATTCCAATTTGTATTGCTACTTAATAATATCTATCTATTCATCTACATCAACCACACACCACGAGCATCATTTTGTCTTCTGGGATATGGGAGTTAAATTGGTATACGGTGTTCCCGTACCAGGACCCGCTGATTGGAGCTTAGAAGCCAAAATCTCACGGATAATGATTCTTAGTTCCTGGCACCGTGCACAGCAAATTCATTTTACCAAAGTGGCAAGCGTAAAAGACCTGTGTCACATGGAAATATCAGTTTTCGTTACGTAAAGTTTACGTTTAAATGCCGTTGTATTACCTAAATACTGTTCAAAGCAGCGTAAAATGTAATGCACTCATTCATCATTTCCTGCTGACATACCTCCAGACGATGTTTGCACTATGTGCACACACAAATCGGCTACAGCGTCAGGAGATGCCTTGGACAGGGTAACGAAAACGGTTTGGCCCACTTCGATCTTCCCTGTGGTCGAAGCAGATTCCAGTTGTACACAATTAAAGGTATAGTCAATGAAAGGAGCTAGATACAGGGTGGCGTTGCAATCGGCGTGGACACCCTTCACTGATAACTCGAGATTAACAGCTCCACCTTGCGCCCTGAGTTGACACACGCAGTTGCCTTGGTAGTTCACAGCTTTTGTCGTATCCATATAGATAGAATTACCGCTGCCAAAGTCGCGCTCACACATGTTGATGACTGAAATATAAATTTGATGCAAGCCATTGTATCTACGTTGCATAGATTACATATGTTTGTATTACTGCTACCATGACACAAAATGGTAATCTTAAACCTCTTTAGGCACTCAACATTCTCAGTGCTAACTGTCTGATATCTAGAAGGCATACGTTTCATTACCATCACACCAGCATTCGATCATTACCCAATGTGGCCTGGTTACAGAGTTTTACCCAACCAATGAGTTGGGCTGTCCCGTTGTGAAAATGAAATGATACAAGTCATTCCAACAACGGAATCGAAATGGTGCATGTAACCCAGCTAACACACGACGTTGTCACAGCTTTGGGGAAAGGTTGTGGATTGGTAACGTCGTGATATAACATTGTCACAACGTTATTATCACGTGAACGTGCAACGTTATTTCACAACGTTAAAACAACGTTGCAGATAAGGGATCACGTGGAAATGCGGTGCCCTAAACCACTCAGTCGCCCATGACCAACATTATGAAAAGATTATCACCAGTATATCACACGAGGTCTGGAATAACATGATAGGACAATGATGTACGTATATACACCGGAGTGCTTCTGAACTTACATAATAATCCGACATAGAATATGTCTTCAGCAACCCATGATTGCCTTAAGAGGCGGCTATGCTTGTCGTTAGAGGCGTCTAACGGAATCGGGTGATCAGACTCGCTAACTTGGTTGATGCATGTCATCGTATCTCAAATGCATAGTTCGATACTCATGACGTCAATCAATGGATTGTTTGGTACTGATCAAATTATCTACAGTCCGCCGTTATATCGCGGGAATATTGCTATTTTTGTCGTTTTACAACACACTAACAAACAAAACGTCTGGATGAGGAGGTTGCATCTACATACCTTTGTCATTGGGGTCCTCTGAGCAGATGTTGGCTGAAACAGATGTTTCCTGTATACAACATTATTTAACATTCACACTGGTTCAGAACTGGCCGATTTGCTGACAGGCTGTAATGTTCTATTTTATGTTTCAAAGCTTTATTTCAGTCATTTTCGTGCGTCTGCTCAGGTGATGAAAATTTATTTTCAATGTAGATCTCAACATGTAGGTGACCTGAAGACGCATACGCGCTGAATTGAACATGGAACCGGGAAACTATGTTTTAAGCAAAATGTGGCGCTTCATCATACTTTACACACATATATGACAGGCACTGACAGCGCCTGAAGCAAAGTTAAGTTCTGCATTGCACGATGTCCCTGTCGGATATAGAAAGCGACAAATTACAAATACTCTGACCCGTAAAGATTCCGGGGTAGAATAGGTCTTCAGCAACCCATACTTGCCGTAAAAGGCGACTATGCTTGTCGTAAAAGGCAAATAACGGGATCGGGTGGTCAGGCTCGCTGACTTGGTTGATACATGTCATCGATCCAAATTGCATGGATGGATGCTCATGTTGTCAATCAGTGAATTGTCTGGTCCAGACTCGATCATTTACAGACCGCCGTCATATAGCTGGAATATTGCTGAGTGCGGCGTTAAACAACAAACAAACAAACAAATAATCTGTTGTCCCTTAACGTTTCATACAGTCACTCAGTTTGTCGATTTCTGTTGTGTTTCGGACCATAAAGTGGTGCTTCACATATGCTGTTGAAATCACAATTATGCATGTAATTGTACATATCGTTATAACAAAATGCTTATCAGTCATGAGAAGGAAGATCAACGGCTGTCTTTTATGTTTCGGTAAAGCTTAATGGTTTGGATTGGAAAGTGTTCAATCCCTGTTTCAAACCAAATGGTTATGAATACGAGGGGGTTAACGTTATTAAAGAGGCAACGAGTCTTTGTGATAATATGGCAATGGACTTGAAGATGCATACCTGTATTAGGAGGCACCAGACCCTTGCTGACAGTTTGTGTACTAGGCCTTGTAGTTGGAGGCGGAGTCGGCGTCGGCGTCGGCGTCGGCGTCGGCGTAGTTACTGGCACAGAAGTGGTTGTTGATGGTTTCAAGGTCCCCGCATAGCAGTTCAAACTGAGAGATCCTGCAAACAGACCAAAGATGAAATAATAAATAGACGTACATTTTGATGGTCATTCAGAAGTTTCCAGAGTGAGCTAGTAAAATCCGCATCCACAATATTGCAGCCACATAGCGATGAAAACGATGTACTTATTGTGAAATATCTGTTGATAAAGGGCACCAGCAAACAAAGCTAGGCTACCATACTGGGGATCATGGGAACTTACAGTTCCTATTTGAATTTCCAGAAAAAAAACAGTACCTATATTATAAATTACTTGTACACATACTATATTTGTTTCACCGGGGAAGGATATGTCACGTTACACCATCTCTGTAATCATGTTATCAATTAACCTCTGTATATCATCACAAGAGACATGCTCAGAAATGGATGCTCCACACACTACTTGGTGTAGATGTCCACACACTGCATGGATATGGATGTCCATACAACGCTGGGTATAGATGTCTACACTCTACTGAGAAAGAATGCCCATACAACAATGGGTACAGATGTCCACGCTCTACTTGGTATAGATGTCCACACTCTATTGGGTATACAATGTAGATGTTTATACTCTACTGGGTATAGATACACACACAACACTGGGTATAGATGTCTACACACTACTGGGTATAGATGTCAATACAACACTGGGTATAGATGTCCACACAACACTGGGTATAGATGTCTACACACTACTGGGTATAGATGTCCATACAACACTGGGTATAGATGTCCACACAACACTGGGTATAGATGTCTACACACTACTGAGTATAGATATCCATACAACACTGGGTATAGATGTCCACACTCTATTGGGTATAGATGTCTATACTCTACTGGGTATAGATGTCTACACACTACTGGGTATAGATGTCTACACACTACTAGGGTATAGATGTCCACGCTCTATTAGGTATAGACGTTTGCACTCTACTCGGTATAAATGTCCACACACTATTGGGTATAGATGTCTATACTCTACAGGGTATAGATGTCCACACAACACTGGGTATATATGTCTACACACTATTTGGTATAGATGTCTATACTCTACTGGGTATAGATGTCCACACAACACTGGGTATAGATGTCTACACACTACTGGGTATAGATGTCTACACTCTACGGTGTATAGATGTCCACACTCTATTGGGCATAGATACAAGAATGGTCATCCGTCAACTTCTAAGACGTTGTTATCCATAAAAATTGTGTCTACCTTGTCATCCGTCAACTTCTAAGTAATGCTTATCAAACAATTTAGCATATAGATGTCCAAATATTACCGCATGTAGTCGTTCATACACTGACGCATATAGTTGTTCATGAACTAACGCATATTTTTGTTCATACACAGACGCAAATAGGTATTCATACATTCTTTTTTCAGTCACTGGTGCGCCTTCCCGAACTGGATTGTTTACATACCGCCCTGACATACCTGGAATATGTATGTTTTCGGCGTCATAAACATTTACTCTCTCACTCACCTCCAAACGATAGTTGCCCTATGTGCACGCACAACGCCGCTTTAGCGTCAGTGGATGATTTTGTGAGAGTAATGTAGACGACCTGGCCAGGCTCTATTTTCCCTGTGGCAGTTATCGGCTCTTTACCGACACATCTAAACGAGTACTCAATGTGCGGTGATATCAACAGGGTAGAATCACAGTCAGTTTCATTTCCCCGCACGGATAACAGGAGTTCAACAGAGCCACCTTGCGCCTTGAGTCCACATGTACAGCTGCCTTGATAATTGACAGCTCTTGCCGTGTCCAGATAGAGGGAGTTACCGTTACTGAAGGAGTTCTCGCACATGTTGATAACTGTAAAAAGAAATACATAAAGAATTAGAAAAAACACATTCTTTGACACGTTTTTCTACTTTGGATATGTATTAATATTCAAATTGACAAAATTGAATGCTGTAGGAGTAGTTATGTTCGGATGTCTTTAAGGGAGGAAATCAAAACGTCTAATACTCACGAATTATAGTACATGATAATGAGGTGTTTGCAAAACGGTAAATCATGGAATGTCCTATATGTTCCAATATCCCCAGTAGGGATTCGGGATAAGAATAACGTGGAATTGATATTAGCGGTGCAATATATGTGGTTCGTAGGAGGCGACTAAATGGATAGGGTGGCAAGGCTCGGTGACGTGATTGATTGTATGCCATCTTATCCCAACTGCGTGTTTTAATATTCTTACTGTCAGTATCTGGATTACGTTAAGACGGTCATCATATAGCTGACATATTGCCGATTGTAGCATTTATAACAGAGCAACAAACCAACAGCACCGATTGTTAACTAGGACATGACACAATACAAGTCCTAGTTAATTACCCGTCCAAATGAAGTTAGTGTCTTCCTGCATCGATCGATAATACTATTTGTACACTGTCTTAAAGAGAGTTGTAGCAGTTAATTGTAATTGTCTGGTCCATTATATATATTTTTTCAGCAAAAAAAAGGAAAGACAATATGATTTAGAGCAGCCGTTATTCCGGCTAGACTGTGTGATACATTAAACACAATATACCATTTTTTAAAGGCAAGGTCACGTATTGATAAAAAATTACCTTTATCACCCGGGTCAGATCGGCAAACCTGTCCTACACAAACAGAAGAGGATAATATTCCATCATAACGAATTAACGCTACCAGTACTTGTCTACTACAAATGAATACCAATTTTACATACATGCTTTAAATGTGATGACAATAACAATGTGAATCGCTTTGCTCCGTAGACTTGGGATTAATCGTCAAACGGAATATGCACGAAAACAACACTTTTAGGCGTGGCCCTGATTATTATCTAAATTCTTTTGTGTAGCATCATACCCATGCTCGCGGGTATCACCAAAGAGATAAAGGTCCGAAACCTGCATCACATCACATGATATCATATTAGAAATATTTGAATGAACACTGCTGAAGACAGGGTTTAGTCCCACTCAAGTTATATCATACCATAAATATATGAATCAACACTGCTGAAGACAGGTTTAGTCACACTTATATGATATCATATTAGAAATATATGAATCAACAGTGCTGAACACAGGGTTCAGTCCCACTCACATGATATCACATTAGAAATATATGAATCAACACTGAAGACAGGGTTAAGACACACTTATATGATATCATATTATAGATATAGGAATCAACACTGCTGAAAACAGCGTTAAGTCCCACTCACATTATATCAAATCATAAATATATGAATCAACACTGCCGTTGACAGGGTGAAGACACACTTATATGATATCATATCATAAATATATGAATCAACACTGCTGAAAACAGGGTGAAGCCACACTTATATGATATCATATTATAGATATATAAATCAACACTGCTGAAAACAGGGTGAAGACACACTTATATGATATCATATTATAGATATATAAATCAACACTGCTGAAGGCAGGGGTACATGTCCCACTAACGTGAAAAAACGTTTACCGTGTATTCTCTCAAACTTGATATTTGGATGAATATATTCATGTTAAGGTCATAGTGCATACGTGCTACAGTTTTGTGTCTCAAGTTAATGGTTTTCTTTTCTCATTTCAACATACAATTTCCTTACCTTGTATGACGAAGCAGTGTGACAACAATAAACACAACAAAAGCGCAGTCTTAAGCCCTGTATCCATCCCGGATGAGTCGTGTGTGTAGGAACTCCTTAAAACGTGTACGTGCGAAAATTAATCCTGTTTTAAAATCCACTTAATTTAGATGATGCTAGTGGGGATAACATGTGACTTCCGAGTAGACTTTCCTATGGTAAGCTTCAAATTTACTATTGCGGTGTATGCCAATCGCCTCCATGAAACCCACGTGTGACATCTTTTCTGTTGTTGTCGGAGACAGACACAGTTACATTCTGACATTGTTATATCACATATAACAATATCAACTTGGATCAACTTTATTGTTATTTACACGATAAAGCGTCCTAAGAATTGCACAGTATCGACTTACAATTATCGCAAGTATAAACTTTATTGATTCCTCGTTATCATAAATTTCCCAGCAATATATGCAACTACTGGCTAATAGAGAAACCATTATGACTTGAAAGATGCTATTCTACCCTAGGCGTTCCGTGTGAATGTTCAAATGAATTTCAGCGCAACATATAAGAAACTGTGTACAGATATATGCAGATGCATCCACCATGTTTTACCAGTGATGTCACGATATTGTGCAACAGTATCAGAAGCCCAATCTTCATCATCATCATCATCATCATCATCATTATTATTATTATTATTATTAATATTATTATTATTATGTACAGATTAAAATAAAAAATGCAGCAAAGAGGGTTTGGGTGATCCTGGCACAGTCAGGCTGGTAAGGCTCATATCATCAGCTCAGGTCCTCTTGCCCCCTCTATACTCAGCCAAGACAGCGAATGGGACTTCTCCCAGGAAGCGCCACCTTGTTAAATCCAGCCAGAACTTTTCGGAGAAAGTGAAGATCTAGACTCTCCAACACTGCAGCGTTCTGCATTAATTACGCAGATTGTCAGAAGGGCTGTATTCCTTGTGCTCTCCCAATGTCTATCAACAGATTGGGTGGTACCAAACCTAAGGCAACGAGAACAATTTTCATTATTATTATTATTATTATTAGAAGTAGTTGTAGTAGTAGTAGTAGCAGCAGTAGTAGTAGTAGTAGTAGTAGTAGTAGTAGTGCGGATTAAAATGAATAAATGCAGCAAAGAAGGTTTGGGGGATCCTGGCACAGCCAGGATGGTAAGGCTCATCAGCTCAGCGCGCTTGTCCCCTCTACACGCAGCCTATGTTAATATTATTATTGAATATTTCATTAGATGATAAGTATAGTAGCAGCGTAAAGTACCATCCTCATAAAAGTTATGTTATCCAGTTTTGAAGAAGAATTACATTCTTGATCTGTTAGGTTATAATTGTTGCCCCTTGACACATATTAGTGAGTCATTATCACCATCTCGGAGAATATGTGTACAGCAATCAGTCACTATGAATAATTAATGGTGACACTACTGACACACAGTCGTATGGTGCGGAACATATGATGATGCTATTCAGATGAGTGTGGCATTTATCCTTCAGAAATCACTCAATATCCCAAGCTGCCACACGCCATTGTTGATCAGTCAGATCAACGCGGGGACATTGAGATACGTTAGTGCGCCATTTGATGATGATGCTTTGTGCATACACGTGACAGGTGTCTTCAGGGATGTTGTTAATCCCGTCTCACTAATGTAACGTGTTATATTCTATAGAAAATGCTTTGCGATTCGCTACTTGCAATCTTCCTTCAATTAATTAGCATCAAATTGCAGTGATAAATATAGATTAGACAACCTATTATCCTCGCGAATGTCTCAGAGCACAGCTAAATGCTTGAGATTCATGAATAACATGTACGTGTACAGGGAAAAATTCGCGCAACGGGGCTTTGCAAGTTCCACATATACAATGTAGATGCGCAGATTATTGTAAGGTAATATCAAGATATGTGTGTGTATATTCAATGCCAACACTACAATTATGATAAAATATATTAATTTAAATTATTAATGCATGCCAATTAAGCAGTTACACCCAGCTCTGAAAATAGTACTAGCTACCATTGAGACAATTCATTCTTAATTGACCTGAAATATTTTTACATGAACACAAATCGTCCCAAACATTTATGAACGCAAACTGTATATTTCACGTTGCTGTCACACTTAATATTTCTTAGACGGGGGACTGATTGCAAATTCAAATTACAACACAGATCAAATCTTGTTTGTTCAAAATACATTCTTTAAACATAATACAATATACATGACAATGCTGTTTTAAATATACACTTGATCTAGCGTATTAGATCACGCTGACTGCAGTACACAAATCCAAATCCATGCTGCTGTTCGTTTCATAACCAATATAACTACATACAAGTAACACTTAGTTGCTGATAAATGACAATGCTGTCCTTGAAATAGTGAAATGTTTGCAGACAGTTTGCAGGGTGGCACTGTTGTCTGAGGCAAATTTCCGAAGTGACAGGATCATTTGAACAAAGGGCCAGTAACACCTTCTCCCATTTTTAGACTGACACGCCCTAATGTAATGGAAATATTATTCAAAGCTGCTTTCGGTCCAGCGCATTCGCACTGAAGAGTGTTAAACTCTGTCCACCAGCATTAACATAATTGTGTCAGTCAGATATTGTTATAACATATCTGGAGTCAGAATGTGAGATTCGAAGGAAAGCACCTCCATACTACTTTAAAAATCTGCTGCGTGGATTCATGGTGATGTATTTTAGCGACACATTGTTTTCGAATCACCAGTCCGTTCGACTATCTGATAAAAGAGCATACACGTGTGTGATAAAGACGAAAGGATGGTAACATCAGTGTGGACACACATTATGTCTGCCACAAGACACAGGATTGACCAAATATCACACATACATATGTACATGTCTGTGACTTACAATGAGATGTCATACTGGCAAGACAGGGGCATCGTCCCATGAACGATATGTTTTTTTTGCTGCTGCTACTTCGTCACTTACCATTCGAAGACATAATATAGTTTATAGAATATTTAGGAAAACAACAACGTCATGCTATTATTACCCTAAATGTGTATGTCAACACCTGCTTGACCTCTCGTATGGTACTATGTGATGTACTCAAACGTCACAGTAAGATAGGTGGAGCGTTATATCTTGTCATCTGTTGTTTGCGTAAACATCTGTATAATTTATGCTTTCAAGATCCAAATAACATGTTTTCATGTGTACTTTACCAGCAAGGCAGTTTTATTCTTATTTCATTATCATATGATAATGGTCATTTTTACCACAGTTATTAATAAGATCAGATATGACAAAGCGACGAACTACGTATTACACGTTACGACACACAGGATACAATTAACCTGTACAATAGACAAATCATATAAGATATACATGCAGCTGCGATAACCTACATATAAAACGACGTCATACTGAAGCAAGATAGGGACCTTATTTCACTGGTGTTTGCCGACGTAACGAGATGTTGCTGCTTGTTCTCCTGTTCTTACTGCAGACAGTTGATATCGAAGGTACATATGTATGATATCAACACTAATCATCCGAATGTCATAACCATACATTGATTTGCCGAACACCAGTTAGGACAGGAACACATGCCATCATTTAACGTCTCTTGGGCATTGAACCACTGACATTTCACTCTCTGTGCAGACGCTCTATTCACGAGACTACGGAGGCGGTCATTTAAAAAGGTCATGCACCACCAAAAACCCACGAAGCATGAAGTGTACTGGTCATAAATGTGTGTTCATTTGGCGGTCATGCCATGTGTTACGTTACATACATTTTTATGCCTTTCGAAAGTTAGTGTGAGATAATGTACCGGGTTATATAATCTAGAAGTATTCTTGGAATGCGTATTTGAATGTATATGCTTTAATGTGATTGTGGTCGGCCATTACATTGAAACATCAATTTATTTTACTTGCTGTACCACATATTGCAAACTTATATTGTGCTAATGCAAAGATGTTAAAGATAAGTGTGTTTAAGGGATGACATGAGGTAGCTGAAATTGCAGTTCACATTATGATGTTCGCAGTAACGTAGAGTTGTGTGCGGTCGTTCGGTTGTAAGGGGGTCTCCTAGCGAATGGGTGAGACAATTGTGCTTTATGTCACAGTTTGCAATAGCCCACCAATACCTCGGTGGTCTGTCGAAGGTCGAGTCAGGATCAAACAAACCAGTGTTTGAGACTTGTGACTTGTGACGCCATAAGCTAAATCACAGACCCAGACCACCCAATCCAATTCCAGTCAGTCACCTTTCAAGACAGGCATGGGGCTATTGTGTAACATTTACACAATATAATATGTCTAGGACGTCCATGATTCAAACTATATATTTTCATCATTGTTCCTTACATCTCTACATATTTATTTTCAAGTCGCAATGGATAAGTATTGGATTATGACCTGGGTACTTTTGGCCAAATTAGGAATGAGGGTTTCATTTTCCTCAGTGAAAGTTGAAAATAAATTAAAAAACAGATTATTTCAGTATAGCTTATTGATTCTAGTTTTGTCTAAGGCACATTTCTGTTTGATATGTATGGAGCAGTGGATAGCAATTTGTTTGTACAGTTTGAAACGAGGTTATGCACTGTGTATGATTATATGACACGCCTTTCTGAGTGCAAGCACACGCCGAGGTGGTGGAACGTTGCTCATGCTATAATCCACTGTGTGGTATGCTTCAGATTAAATACTCACCCCACCTGATGACAAATTCCATGTTCTTTTAAGAATGAGTGAGTGAGTTGGGTTTAACACCGCTTTTAACATTATTCCAGTTATATCACGGCGTGTCGGCTTAATATGGGAGGAAAGCCCGAAGTGATGCAGGTCATAGACGTTTATCACTTCGGTGAAACCCACGATCACGGGTATGGTGCTGACAAACCTAGAAACGTTATCGGGGCGAACCGGTTTCGAACCCACAGTCATAGGTTTCTGGCGTGCCTCCTGTTCTTTTCAGAGTAACGAGAGGTGGATAGCATAAGTCTATTCATATTTTATATGCTTGGTTTCTAGGCAACTGCTGCCCAGATGCATGGATCCGGTTCAGTAATTCCTGCTACTTGTTTGTTGGTACAAAGGCGACATGGATGGAGGCATCTGTGAGTATCGGTATTACAATAGTTATGCACGTGAGTACATGCATATGACCACAGTATTAAAAAAAACAACACAGATTTATTTAAGTGTTATTAACATATACACCCGGATGTCCTAAACTTAAAATTAGAAATCCTTTGTATGGATTTCTCCAATCGTATCATTGATGAGATGCTTTTAGTTCTAAAAAGAATAATAATGGAATGAATACTTTTAGATATTTGTCCTAGTTAAACTGACACAAAATAGTGTGACAAGCATAAGTGAAGGTCAAAAAGGTCAAGAAAAGATATTTTATCACATCTGCCTAGACGTACTGTTGCTGGCCTAGCTAACTGAATAAACTTTAGAAATAGGAGAATACATTTCTTTTAATGCTTTGATGCTTTTTACCGCAATATTCCAGCTATATTCGGCCGTCTCTTAATAATATATTGACTCTGGACCAGACAAAACATATATTAGACCTGGTACTAGATTCATTGGACATAAACAGCAATGCCCCAAATCCGGTGATGACGCTGTTTAATGTTCCTATGCATACTATGAATGTCGTGTAACACGTTATATCATATTATTTATATGATTGAAAACAATCATTTAGCCTAGAATCTGCATTAGGCAGAAATGTCGTATGATTATGGATTGCTTATATTTACATGGATTAAGTTGTTTTGTCTGCTGGTGATCATCTGGATCCCAAGACATAGCACTAGTTTTGCAGCATTTTACTGAAAATGTTAAACAGAAAAAAAGAGAAAGTGTTTGGAGCAAGACAGTAAAATTTCCCCAGTATGTAGACTGCCGTCCTAAGGTGGTCTTGCGGGATATCATGAACTCCTATGTACAACCTATGTACAATATGTTCGAAGGCAACATGTATTTCAACAACAAAAGTCCATTTACTTACATCACTAAAAATGTTCAGTAAAGTTGGAGAACGTTTACTTTCGGACCGATGTCCGTGCATTATTTGTATGTGGCAAAACAAAATTACAAAACTTGTTCGACTATGATAATAAACATAACTTAACCATTTTAGATAATTTAAGCATCACGACGTTAATCGTTTGATTAAATAAATTGGTATAAGTGTGACATATCTGGCCAGTATGTTAACTGAGGAACAAATCTGTCAAACACAACGCAACAGTACTATAAACTGTGCGCTTAACGATACAATCAGAAGTCCATTCCGCCTTTGTACTGGATTCCAAAGTTCCATAGATATTTGCACGAAGTGATATATTGCCGAGTCCATCAAATGTTCCGTCTAATCCTTGTCTCAAAGATTTAATAGCCATAATCCTTAATGCAATGAAGGAGGGATAATCTTCATATTCACAGAAATCATTTGAGTGGGGTTGGAATTAAGTGGTATTAATACCATGTGGATTCTCAAAATGTTTTGTGCCATCTCAGAAAGAACCAAGTTCCATTACATCAAAACATTTGATATTCAACTTTGTACACCACAATGTTAAGGAAAATGTGGTTATGAGTCACTGTCAACTAGTGATAATACCAGGTGTTAGCGAAAAGGTGAGCGTATCCTGTCCAATCAATGGTCCCCCTCACAAACACATGCAAAGGCAATTGTAAACTAGAAGTCAACATAGGGAACTGCGTCGGACATAATTTTTGCCACTGATGCTATTTGTTATTCGTAATGGTTTGCATGTCCTTGTTGTGTTTATTTTGATCCGGAACATTTGTCACTGACACTATAACATTAATCCTCTTCATTTTGCACCTCTTGGTCCGCTAAGTCTGCTTTTATGGCCAAAATAGCATTGTTGCGTTTTTTGTTTTGAATAGTATACATTCCAACTGTTGAAGTATCTTTTCTTGAAGACGACAGTGATATCGATGCAAATATATGAAGGCTTTCCCAATTGCGAGAGTTGATTTGGGGTATTTGTTCCATTATTTAATATTTAACTCCAGCTTTCACATACTTCAGGAGACAGTTTTTTGACACAACACTGGGTAGATAAGTAATCATTCGACCCGTGAAGATTCCGGGGTAGAATAGGTCTTCAGCAACCCATGCTTGCCGTAAAAGGTGACTATGATTCTCGTAAAAGGCGACAAACGGGATCGGGTGGTCAGGCTTGCTGACTTGGTTGATGCATGTCATCGATCCCAATTGCGTGGACCGATGCTCATGATGTTAATCACTGGATTGTCTGGTCCACACTCGATTATTTACAGACCGCCGTCATATAGCTGGAATATTGCTAAGTGCGGCGTTATACAACTAACAAACAAACAAAACTTTGAGGAATTCACAACAATCACTATGACGAGGTATGCATATCTGCGGCGTTAAACAACAAACCAAACCAAACCCCAAAAATGTAATCATCCAATCTTGAAATATACATTTGCACTGCATTTTAGCAATTATGTGCAGCGCATGGTGCTGCACTTGCAGCTCTGGAAACTGCCCAGGAAAATGCATTCATACGTGGCTACATGCAGGTGTTTGGCGGTAAGTACAATTTAATGTTTACATGTATATTCACAAACAACAGGTAAAGCATCATTTCATTTCATCATACAGAACATAGTATGTATCAACACTGTAGCATATCAAACGTCGTGTTAGTGAGTGATTATGATTTAACACCTCCCTCAATAGTACTTCAGTTATATTACAGAATGTATGCTTGTCGTGATGCCGATAATTGCCACGTTTGTGAAACCTACCAGAACGAAACCTTATACTATGAATATCGCATTGGGTGTAGGTTTCAAATGGACGCAATTCTGCACATTGAATGACTGCGTCTCAGGCGGCTGAGCTACATCTGTTTCACTTTGATCGGATACAGATACAGTCTATGATCCAATTCTTCTTCATCACACATTTCTTTTCCAAAGCATGTACGATGATGGGATTATGTTTGGTAAAACCAAAGGACAAACTTATTTTTTAGCATTATGTTGGGCACAAATTATTTTGTTCAAGATGATCTCAAGGTATTGAATGGCCGAGTGCGAGATAAAAAAATCTCTTCTTTTGTTGCATTTTGGTGAAATGTATCTTCCGCTTACTTCACTCTCTGTATGCATATATATAGAACTCGGTGCAGATCTTACGACGTGGATCGGTGGTAATGATATGGATGTAGAAGGCATATGGAAGTGGTCCCCGAGTTGACAAACCGTGGACTTCACCGATTGGGGACCGGGAGAACCAGATGGTACAGGGCCCAATTCTGGAGACTGTCTTGAGATATGGTCGTGGCCAAATCACAACTATCGATGGGGAGATGTTCCTTGTCACTTGCAACGCAGTTTCCTCTGCGAAAAACAGTAAGACTGTATTTCATTAAGATATTAATACAGTCAGGGACGAAACAGTGTCATGTTCTTCATGTTAAACTGAGAATGAACAATTCATCTCACAACAGTACTCTGTATAATCATAATTCTCAACTAAATTGGGGAGCACGGGTTGTCCAGTCATCTATGGTGCCGGAAATCGCTGTGGCGTCCCTTGGCCATGCTGGAAACCAGTGATAGGTTTGGTACCATATGACCCGTGCTCGTGGGTTTCACCGAAGTTGTAAACGTCTGAGACCTGCATCAATTCGGGCTTGCCTTTCACATTAAGCAAACTGCCGTGATATAACTGGAATATCGTTCAAAGCGGCTTTAAACCTAACTCGCTCACTCAACTAAATTTACTCGGCAAAAGAAGTTAATTATAACGCTCATGTTTGATAGTGACAAAACTTCGTACAAACAAAAAATGGATATTCGCTGGTACGGGTGTCATAGGTGTGGTTTGGACCTTTGGTTTGCAGTGTTTCGACGACTGTTGTCAGCCTCGTAACGTTATGATGACGTTTGTAAATGTGTGGGCAAATACAATTTCCAAGTGTATACTATCTAAAGCCAATCAGTTTAACTTCACTTATATTTCATTTTCCATTGCTATTGACAAAATATATTTGTTGTTTCAGGATAACAGATGAAAGCATCTTTGGTTGAATTTACCCAATCCCATAATAAAGATAACGCTTAGCATAATACAGTGTACGTGTAATTTCTTATTTATAATATTATATTTATTACTATCATAAGGAACATCGTTGTATCATTTTTAGATAGAAAACACGTAACACAACTATTTGTAGAAACGAAGACAATGAAGTCACATCTTTCATTCTAAATGTTAAATTACATTATTTTTCTTGACAGGGTCAACATTGACATCAACCTAAGCAGGCACTTTGACAGACATGTCGTAGATAGTCATGTAAGGTTAACCCATATATTTGCTTTATCGTTTGTACATTTTCTTTGGACCCGTAAAGATCCGGGGTAGAAACGTTCTTCAGTAACCCATGTCTGTCGTAAAAGGCGACTGTGCTTGTCGTAAGAGGCGATTAACGGAATCGGGCGGTCTGACTCGCTGACTTGGTGAAGCATGTCATCGTATCCCAATTACGTGGATCGATAAGCATGATGTCAATCACTGGGTTGTCTGGTTCAGACTCTAATATTTACAGACCCCCGTCATATAGCTGGAATATTGCTGATCAGTGCGACGTTAAACAACAAACAAGCAAACAAACAAATACTTTAGAGCATTCATTGAAAGACACATTCTGCTGACAAATAAACTTTTCTGTGAAGGTTTCCTCATGAAATGCCTGGTTACCTCGTTCAAATATGCATCTTTTGGAGAACTAGTTAAATAATTATCCCAATGATCATTGTAATGCCAACCAAGCATGTGAGACATTAACTTCACTTTTTCAAGAAGGCGTTAAATAACAAACAAACAAACAAACAAACAAACAAACAAACAAACAAAACATAATACTTTCAGTTTGACAGAAGGTTCAGCATGGTTACCTTATCGATTATTCAATACACCACAGCACAAAGCATAACAGGAACTTGCCACAGTGAAGCCTCTCTATGTGACATGGGATCCCTTGGGTCTTCAATGGAGCTTTTCGGTACGGGATTCATGAGGCCTTTTGACCACATTATCGGGATCTTTCCCACCCTTAACATATAGAAATTATAGTATATGTAAGAAAAAGACTTCCACTTGTATTTGTCGTCGGCACCATACCCGTGCTCGTGGGTTTCACCGAAGTGGTAAACGTCTCAGATTTGCATCACTTCGGGCTTCCCTCACACATTAAGCTGACACGCTGTGATATAACTGGAATACTGTTAAAATCGGTGTTAAACCCAACTCACTCACTCACTCACTCACTCGACTTGTATTCCGTCATAAGATTTTACTAGTGGGGAAAATTTGCTCAGGTCCATTTGTTCATTGTAAATGTCATAATTGTCATCTACGTTTCTGTACCCACCAGTCTTCAGATCAGCAGACTCCTCACGCAAACAGTCATCATAGAAGTGACCTGCACCTCAGAGAAGACATGTAGTAACCTCCTACATGCCAATGGTAAATGTCCCACCCAGTGTGTGCTGCCCAAAACTCTATGTTGTATGTGTGTTTGAGTTCGCACGTGGAGACAAATAAATCACGCCCCAAGACCACAGGGCCTGCGTTGCCAAATTTGATGTGAAATCTTACCTCTCTAAACACCTCATTAAGAATCTTAGCAACGATATTGCATGGCGACTAATCACAAATCTCCATAATATATATGACTGGAAAAAGTAAAAATTTCAAGAATACATACAATAGATGAAACAAAACAGCCATAAACAAAGACCAATGTATCTACATGTCCGCCATTGTCCGGTGTATACTCTACACCCACAGGAAGATATTTACATCCACACACGTGAGTTTGTTTACATTCAGTAAATGGCTGAACTGACTGCGACATATTTTTAATTTATTTAAGACATATACAATTATTTTAAGACAATGAAAAATGCATAATATGGATGATAGTGAGTGAGTAATAATTTTACATCGCATCAGCAATATTGCAACGATTTAGGGATGATACAATGATGAAATATATATTTAGAAATATTGAATCTATCGATGAAGGACACTAAAACAAGTAGTTTGTCACAGTGTTGTATTTAAATGTTTATCCTACTCAAACTTTGCTAAGGATCAGCACTTCATACTACTACTACTACTATTATTATTATTATTATTATTATTATTATTACGTCAACGTGTGTGCATTTGTGGACATAGCCAAAGACATCATTGCATGGGAACACGTTAAATGAACAAAAGTCAGTCTTCCTGTTCGAGACAATGCCAACGAATAACATGTGACTCAGTCAGATCTCCCGTCAAACTGAGCTTATCTGACCAAAACTGATCATGAAACCTCAAAACACCACGAAAATATATTCAATGTCCCAGTAAAAGAAACTACTGTCGGTTGCGCGAATGTGATCCACGTGGCAATCATTTCATCCAAAGGCTTTCTTAGCACTTTTTTTTACTTCTTTGTGTCTTTGTGACTGTCGATCAGGGGGAGAAGAGGTCTTCAGCATTAAAAAAGCGACCATGCTTGTCGTAAAAGGCGACTAACGGGATCGGGTGGTCGGGCTCGCTAACTTGGTTGATGCAAGTCATCGTATTCCAATTGCGTGGATCGCGACTCATTACGTCAATCACTGGATTGTTTGGTTCAGACCCAATTATTTACCGACCGCCGTCACATAGCTGAAGTATTGCTGAGTGCAGCGTTAAATAACAACTTGTGAGAGTCAATTGAATACCTTCTTGGCAATCATTGCCTCCTCTGGTCCTCTTTGCCCTCTTCTGAATCCAGGGTCTCTGTGTAACAGTCAAACTGCCACTGTTTATCTTCTTAGCAGTTATTTCGTGGTCCTCCTCTTATGAGGAAGAAAGTTTTACCAATGTTTAGGTAAGTTTTTTTTTTCAATATCCAATTTACACGTGAATAGTTCAATCGCATTCTTAAGAAGCGAGAGTAAGACCCTTACGTTTAATATTCTGGATCATGTTCCATACTTTGGACATGGGCGTAGGTTAGTGTATTTTGGAAACATAATTTTGCCAAAATTTAAATCACGCCGGCTTTAGAATGTTTATTGTTTTTTTTATTTATTCAAATTATTTAAGATAGTTTAAAACCTGTTCCCTTGCCTTCCTAGCTTGCTTGCAATCTTTATTGAACCATTCGTTACGGTTATGGTGTTTTGAAGAGGATTTAGGAAGACACTTATCCTATGTTTTGTTCAGTTCACAAACAAAATAACTGTATAGGGTCAGTAACGTTAATAAACAGATCAAGTGTCCATTTGTTGGATTTTATTTGGGCATTGGCGGGCTGGCATTAGTGGAGGTCCATGTTATTGAAGAGTGAGTATCTGAAGGAGTCACGGGTTCTAAAATGGTAGAACATTATTTACAACCTCAGAGGTCTGCATGGACCGACCATTAAAGTATATTGATTACTGTAACTGATAAATCAATTGCTGAGTAAGTAGACGTAGCATATTTCTTTATCCATCAGTATAAACACAGAGTGGTTGTTCGTCATTGTCATCTGAAATATGATGTGTCATTTGTCTTGTGATATGTGATATGTACACTGTTAAATGTGTCTTGTGATATATGAAATGTTACATTATCATGTGATGTGTGTCATGTGATGTGTTATTGGTTTCAAGCGATATGTTATTTATGTCATGTGTCATTTGATGTCATGTATGATAGGGGCGATCGGGTAGCCTAGTTGTTAAAGCGTTCGCTCGTCACGCCGAAGACCCGGGTTCGATTCCCGATATGGGTACAATGTGTGAAGCCAATTTCTGGTGTCCCCCGCCGTGATATTGCTTGAATATTGCTAAAAGCGGCGTAAAACCATACTCACCCACTCACTCACTCACTCATGTATGATATGATATGTGATGTGTTATGCAACATGTGGCGAACATCATGTGATAGATGTCAGTGTGTCCTGTGTCATGGGATATGTGGTATTTGATATGCCATGTGACATGAGATGTGCATCATGTGGTATTTGTTATCTAATATGTGATATAAATGATGTGATAGGTGTGAGTTGCGAGTGGTGTTTGTTATGTGTCATGTAATATGTGAAGAGTCTTCCTCTTTTGTCATCTGTCATGTGATAGGTGATATATGATATATGTGACGTGTGTCGCGTTCAATGTACCATATGGTATGTCCTGTGATATGTGTCATCTGAAATATTTCGTGGGTTGATATGAAATAAGGGATAAATCTCATGTGTTATTTGTCCCGTGTAACTTGTCACGTGTCACGTGTCATGTGATTTGTTTCATGTGTCATGTCATCTGCTATTTGTCATGTGTCATGACATTTGTCATGTTTAATGTATCATGTGATGGGTGATGCATGTGACATGCTATTTTGTCATGTGTAGTGTAATATATGTCATGCGTCATGGTATATGTGGCATGTGATAGGTGACGGGCAATATGTGATATACATGTATCTACATGTATGTGATGTGTTATGTTTCATGTGTCATGTGATATGTAATGTGTGATTGCGAATTCTTATTTGTGATTGCGTGATACGTGATGTGATATTTTGCCATGTGTCAAGTATTATGTGCTTTTTGTGCCGTTCCTCATGTGTAATTTATAATGTGATATGCATCATGGTATATGTCACATGCGATAGGTGCCCTGCAATATGTGATATATATGTGATATGTTACGATCTAATATGCGTCATGGCATATGTGTCATGTGATAGGCGACGGGTAATAGATGTGCCATGTTTTATGTGATATTTGACATGTGATATGTGTCATGGGACGTGTGATGGATCAAGTTGTATATAATATGTGCCATATGTCAGATGACATGTCATATTTGTAATATTTGTAATGCGATATGTGTCGTTCACCATGTGATATGGGTTATTTATTATGTGAAATATGTCATGTGTCAAATAGACTTGTTTGCCTGATTTAGTCTGATTTTGTCTTCCTAACTGTTCTTGAGATTTGTATCTGATTTAGCATGATTGTGTCTTCTAATTAGAAATCTGTGTCTGATTTATCGTGATTGCGTCTTCTTACTACAGGTCTGTGCCTGATTTAGCGTGATTATGTTTTCAAAACATTACTTGACGTATGTGGCTGTACTATCGTAAATGTGGCTTCGAAATTCCCACTAGACGTCGTGTCCCGGTCTTCTGAATATTACCAGACGTGTATACCCGATTTGGCGTGTCCTCTGACGAGACATCTGTACCTGATTTGGCAAGATCGTGATTGTTTACTACACGCCTGTGCTTAATTTCGTGTGATTGTGTCTCGTACGACTTGACAGACATATTGGCCTGATTTGGCCTTATTGTGTCATCTCTCTTAGCGTCTATGTCGGATATATTATGAATGTGATAAGCGGTATTGTATATGTATATGTATGTGTCTGTTTTAGAGATCTTGTACAGGTGTAGTATGATTGTTACTTTTAACCATGTCTTCTTGCCAGACTTACGTGCCTGATTAAGCGTGATTGTGTCTTGTCACTGGGTGTTTGTGCATGTGGTGTTAAGTTTTTGTTCTTAAAATTGCTTGATGCTTGTGGCTAATTTAGCATCCATTCTTATTTCTGCTGTACAAGTAGTTGACGTTTTAAGATCACAATATTGCAACAACAGGATGACGTTGTGTTGTGTTGGCAGTGTATGTCAAAACCATAGACAGTACTCCTACTTCTGCAGGTGAAGAATAGTCGATGGGATTGCCTCGTGATGATACATTGGTCAGGTATGCTTGGGGCGGAATAAATAGGTTGACATTGCCACATAGAACCAAACATTCCTAGATTTTGGACCTAACTGAACATAATTTGAAAGTGTTTTGTTTTTTTTAAAGTAATGTATCTCTCGGCAGTCTTCTAGCCCCATGGGTGTTTTTGTGACAGTGAATTGCCACTGAATATTTATTTAGCATTGGAAGAAACCAGAGTTTTTTGGGGCCCTCTTCTGCCTCTTCTGAGTCTTCGTGACAATGAATTGTCATTGCATATCTTTAGGCATTGGAAGCGTCAAGAAATCTTCTTGGCACTCAAGACGTTTTTGTGACACTCATTTGCCACTGAATATGTTCTTGGTAATCCTTCGGGTTCACAAGTGATCGCCAGGAGACTTCCGAGGACGAGGAATTCCCCAAGAAGAATCCCAGAGTCTTCGACAAAGTGTGCTTGGGTATGCTTCAGGCAGATAGAAAGCGGCTGACACTTGCCCAGACAACCTGAATTGACAGATTGTGGTCAACACTCTACAGAATTTGGAAGTGTCATGTTTAAAATGAACTTGCCTACCAGCGGGTTGTTATTGCAGGGTTAATACATGTTAGTGCAGTGTTAAGTCACTAAACCTAACATGACCTTAGAAGCATACACTACCACCCTTGATTGAGGACTCCGGAGGTCTTTATGGGGAATTCGTCGCCCTAGGAAGTGTCCTGGCGATACCCTCTGCACCCGAGTTGTCTTTTTAGCAATCATTTGACACTGAATATCTTCTTGGCATTTGAATCCTCCAGAAGTCTTCTTGCCTCCAGGGTGTCTTCGTGGCAGTGAATTGTTATTGAATATGTTCTTGGCATTTGAAGCCTCCAGAGGCCTTCCTGGTTCCAGGATGTCTTTGTGACAATGAATTGTCATTAAAGATCTTCTTGGCATTTGAAGATTCAAGAAGTCTGCTAGCCTCCACGGTGTCTTCGTTGCAGTGAACTATTATTGAATATTTTCTTGGCATTTGAAAACTCCAGGGGTCTTCTTTGCACTCTACTGCCCTATTTGGTGTCTTCGTGACCGTGAACTGTCATTGAAGGTCTTCTTGGCACACTCTTGCCTCCATCGTGTCATCCTGACAGTGAATTGTCATTTGAACATCTTCTTGGCATTTGAAGCCTTTTTTGGCCCTCTACTGCGCGAATTGGTGTCTTTGTGACCGTGCAATGGCACTGAATATCTTCTTGGCCGCCTCCAGCCTCAAGAAGTGTTCTTGGCTCCAGGGCGTCTTCGTGACAATGAATTGTTATTGAAGATCTTCTTGACATTTGAAGCCTCCAAAAGTCTTCTTGCATCCATGGTGTCTTCGTGGCTGTCAAATGTCATTGACTATTGTCTTGGCATTTGAATCCTCCAAAAGTCTTCTTATCTCAAGGCTGTTTTCCTGACAATGAATTGTTATTGAATATTTTACTGGCATTTGAATCCTCCAGAGTTCTTGCCTCCAGGGTGTCTTCGTGGTAGTGAATTGTTTTTGAATATTTTCTTGCCATTTGAAGCCTTCAGAAGTCTGCTTGGCCCTCTACTGCCTTAATTGGTGTCTTCGTGACAATGAATGAACTGATATTGACTATCTTATTGGCATGTGAAGCCTCCCGAAGTCTTCTTGCTTCCAAAGTGTCTTCATGACAGTGAACTGTTATTGACAATCTTCTTTGCATTTGAAGCCACCAGGTGTCTTCTTGGCCCTCTACTGCCTTTTATGGTGTCTTCATGACCCTGAATTGCCACTGAATATCTTCTTGGCATTTAAAGTCTCCAGAATTCTTCTTGCCTCCAGGGTGTCCTCGTGACAGTGAATTGTTATTGACTATCTTCTTGGCATTTAAATCCTCCAAAAGTCTTCTTACATCCAGGTTGTCTTCCTGACAATGAATTGTGATTGAATATTTTCTTGGCACTTGAATCCTTCAGAGTTCTTGCCTCCAGGGTGTCTCCATGGCAGTGAATTGTTATTGAATACTTTCTCGGCATTTGAAGTTTTCAGAGGTCTTCTTGGCCCTCTACTGCCAACCAACTCCGTGGTCTAGTGGTAGAGCGTCCGCCCGCGTCATACCAAAAGACGTTAAAATATGGTACTTGTTGTTACGGCGCTCGGCATTAAGGGGCTAAAACAAGGACTGGTGGATTCGGAGTCAGTATTCTGTGTCTGAGTGGGGTATTCATGTTAAACTGCGGCGTGGTATCTCAGTGGGCTAGCACTATAAATCGGCATCAGTCCGGACTAGTACAAGCAGCAACACAAACACACACACGTACATGCACGTCGCTATATAAGTGCAATAATCGTGAACGCGACGTTAAACCCCATTTCACCTCACCTCTACTGCCTTAATTGGTGTCTTTGTGACAATGAACTGTTTTTGCATATCTTCTTGGCATTTGAATCATCCAAAAGTCTTCTTGCCTCCAGTGTGTCTTCGTGACAGTGAATTGTCATTGAATACTTTCTTGGCATTGGAAAACTCCTGATGTCTTCTTGGCCCTCTACTGCATTACTCTGAGTCCTCATGACAATAAATTGTTATCGAATATGTTCTTGGCATATGAATCCTACAGAAGTCATCTTCGCTCAATCGTGTCTTCCTGACAGTGAATTGTCATCTGAAAATTTACTTGGCATTGGAAACCTTCTGAATTCGTTTTGGCCTTCTATTGTCTTAATTGGTGTCTTCGTGACAGTGAATTGTGATTGAATATCTTCTTGGCATATGAAGCTTTCAGAAGTCTGCTTCTCCCTCTACTGCCTTCTTGCCTTTCTGCCTCCAGACTGTCTTCGTGACTGTGAATTGCCACTGAAAATATGTTTTTGAATTTGAAGTCTCTCAAGAAGTCTTCTCGACGCTGTCTTGTATCCAGTGTGTCTTCGTGACAATGAATTGTTGTTGAATATCTTCTTGGCATTTGAAACAGCCAGAGGTCTTCTTGGCCCTCTGCTGCCTTAATTGTTGTCCTCGTGACAGTGAATTGTTATTGAATATCTTCTTGGCATATGAAGCCTTCAGAAGTCTGCTTGGCCCTCTACTGCCTTAATTGGTGTCCTCGTGACAGTGAATTGTTATCGAATATCTTCTTAGCATATGAATCCTCCAGAAGTCTTCTTGGCTCGAGGCTGTCTTCATCACAATGACTGAATTGTCATTGAACAAATTCTTTACATTTGAAACCACCACAGGTGTATTCTTGGCACACTTCTGCTACTGAACATCTTCCTGGTATTGAAAGACACCAGAGGTCTTCTTGGCACTCTTCTTCATGACACTAATCTGCCACTGAATAACTTCTTGACATTCTTTGAAGTAGATATTCGCAGCAAAGTGATAAGCTAGAAGACAGCCAGTGTTCACAAGTGATCTGTCAGGAGGCTTCGAACGACGACGAATTCCCCATGAAGAACTCCGGAGTATTCGACCAAGTGTGGTTTGATATGCTTCAAGGGAGATGGAAATGGGCTGACACTTACCATCGTGTCTTCGTGACAGTGAATTGTTATTTGAAAATCAACTTGGCATTGAAAACCTTAAAAGTTCATTTTGGCCTTCTACTGTCTTAATTGGTGTCCTCGTAACAGTGAAGTGTTATTGAATTTCTTCTTGGAATATGAATCCTCCAGAAGACTTCTTGGCACTCTTCTGCCTCAATTGGTGTCCTTGTGACAATGAATTATTATTGAATATCTTCTTGGCATTTGAATCTTCCAGGAGTCTTTTAAATTTGGTACTCTACTGCCTGAGCAGGTGTCTTTGTGACCGTGAATTGTCATTGAATATCTTCTTTGTACTTGAACCTTCTAGATGTCTTCTTGGCACTCTGCCTCCACCCCGTCTTCGTGACTGTGAATTGCCACTGAATATATTCTTTGAATTTGAAGTCTCAAGAAGTCTTCTTGAAGCTCTCTTGTATCCAGGTTGTCCTCGTGACAGTGAATTGTCGTTGAATATCTTCTTTATACCTGAAGTCTCAAGAGGTCTTCTTGACGCTCTCTTGTCTCCAGGGAGTCCTCGTGATGGTGAATTGTCGTTGAATATCCTCTTAGGCTTTGGAAACCTCCAGATGTCTTCTTGGCCCTCTACTGCCTTAATTGGTGTCGTCGTGACAGTGAATTGTTATTGAATATCTTTTTGGCATATGAATCCTCGAGAAGTCTTCTTAGCACTCTACTGCCTGAGCAGGTGTCTTTTTGACCGTGAATTGTCATTGAATATCTTCTTTGTACTTGAACCTTCTAGATGTCTTCTTGGCACTCTGCCTCCACCCCGTCTTCGTGACTGTGAATTGCCACAGAATATATTCTTTGAATTTGAAGTCTCAAGAAGTCTTCTTGACGCTCTCTTGTATCCAGGGTGTCCTCGTGACAGTGAATTGGCACTGAAGATATTCTTTGAATTTGAAGTCTCAAGAAGTCTTCTTGAAGCTCTCTTGTATCCAGGGTGTCCTCGTGACAGTGAATTGTCGTTGAATATCTTCTTTATACCTGAAGTCTCAAGAGGTCTTCTTGACGCTCTCTTGTCTCCAGAGAGTCCTCGTGATGGTGAACTGTCGTTGAATATCTTCTTAAGCTTTGGAAACCTCCAGAGGTCTTCTTGGCCCTCTACTGCCTTAACTGGTGTCGTCGTGACAGTGAATTGTTATTGAATATCTTTTTGGCATATGAATCCTCCAGAAGTCTTCTTAGCACTCTACTGCCATATATGGTGTCTTCGTGACCCTGAAATGCCACTAAATATCTTCTTGGGATTTGAAGCCTTCAGGAGTATGCTTGGCCATCTACTGCCTCAATTGGTGTCATTATGACAATGAACTGTTATTGAATATCTTCTTGGCATTTGAAGCCTCTAGAAGTCTTCTTGCCTCCAGCGTGTCTTGTGACAATGAATTGTTATTGAATATATTCTTGGCATTTGAAGCCTACAGTAGTCTTTTTGGCACTCTACTGCCTGAGCTGGTGTCTTCGTGATCGTGATTTGTCATTGAATATCTTCTTTGTACTTGAACCTTCTAGAGGTCTTCTTGGCACTATGCCTCCACCCTGTCTTCGTGACTATGAATTGCCACTGAATATAGTCTTTGAATTTGAAGTCTCAAGAAGTCTTCTTGACGCTCTCTTGTATCCAGGGTGTCCTCGTGACAGTGAATTGGCACTGAAGATATTCTTTGAATTTGAAGACTTAAAAAGTCTCTTAAAGGTCTCTTGTATCCAGGGTGTCCTCGTGACAGTGAATTGTCGTTGAATATCTTCTTTGTACTTGAACCTTCTAGATGTCTTCTTGGCACTCTGCCTCCACCCCGTCTTCGTGATGGTGAATTGCCACTGAATATATTCTTTGAATTTGAAGTCTCAAGAAGTCTTCTTGAAGCTCTCTTGTATCCAGGTTGTCCTCGTGACAGTGAATTGTCGTTGAATATCTTCTTTATACCTGAAGTCTCAAGAGGTCTTCTTGACGCTCTCTTGTCTCCAGGGAGTCCTCGTGATGGTGAATTGTCGTTGAATATCCTCTTAGGCTTTGGAAACCTCCAGATGTCTTCTTGGCCCTCTACTGCCTTAATTGGTGTCGTCGTGACAGTGAATTGTTATTGAATATCTTTTTGGCATATGAATCCTCGAGAAGTCTTCTTAGCACTCTACTGCCTGAGCAGGTGTCTTTTTGACCGTGAATTGTCATTGAATATCTTCTTTGTACTTGAACCTTCTAGATGTCTTCTTGGCACTCTGCCTCCACCCCGTCTTCGTGACTGTGAATTGCCACAGAATATATTCTTTGAATTTGAAGTCTCAAGAAGTCTTCTTGACGCTCTCTTGTATCCAGGGTGTCCTCGTGACAGTGAATTGGCACTGAAGATATTCTTTGAATTTGAAGTCTCAAGAAGTCTTCTTGAAGCTCTCTTGTATCCAGGGTGTCCTCGTGACAGTGAATTGTCGTTGAATATCTTCTTTATACCTGAAGTCTGAAGAGGTCTTCTTGACGCTCTCTTGTCTCCAGGTAGTCCTCGTGATGGTGAATTGTCGTTGAATATCTTCTTGGCATTTGAAACCTCCAGAGGTCTTCTTGGCCCTCTACTGCCTTAATTGGTGTCTTCGTGACCGTGATTTGTCATTGAATATCTTCTTTGTACTTGAACCCTCTAGATGTCTTCTTGGCACTATGTCTCCACCCTGTCTTCGTGACTGTGAATTGCCACTGAATATAGTCTTTGAATTTGAAGTCTCAAGAAGTCTTCTTGACGCTCTCTTGTATCCAGGGTGTCCTCGTGACAGTGAATTGGCACTGAAGATATTCTTTGAATTTGAAGACTTAAAAAGTCTCTTAAAGGTCTCTTGTATCCAGGGTGTCCTCGTGACAGTGAATTGTCGTTGAATATCTTCTTTATACCTGAAGTCTGAAGAGGTCTTCTTGACGCTCTCTTGTCTCCAGGGAGTCCTCGTGATGGTGAATTGTCGTTGAATATCTTCTTGGCATTTAAAACCTCCAGAGGCCTTCTTGGCGTCCTTCTGCCTTAATTGATGTCCCCGTGACAGTGAATTGTTATTGAAAATCTTCTTGGCATTTCAAGCCTCTAGAAGTCTTCTTGGCACTCTACTTCCATATATGGTGTCTTCGTGACCCTGAAATGCCACTAAATATCTTCTTGGCATTTGAAGCCTTCAGGGGTATGCTTGGCCCTCTACTGCTTCAATTGGTGTCCTTGTGACAATGAACTGTTATTGAATATCTTCTTGGTATTTGAAGCCTCTAGAAGTCTTCTTGCCTCGAGTGTGTCTTCGTGACAATGAATTGTTATTGAATACTTTCTTGGCATTTGAAGTTTTCAGAGGTCTTCTTGGCCCTCTACTGCCTAAGGACCGACTCCGTGGTCTAGTGGTAGAGCGTCCGCCCGCGTCATACCAAAAGACGTTAAAATATGGTACTTGTTGTTACGGCGCTCGGCATTAAGGGGCTAAAACAAGGACTGGTGGATTCGGAGTCAGTATTCTGTGTCTGAGTGGGGTATTCATGTTAAACTGCGGCGTGGTATCTCAGTGGGCTAGCACTATAAATCGGCATCAGTCCGGACTAGTACAAGCAGCAACACAAACACACACACGTACATGCACGTCGCTATATAAGTGCAATAATCGTGAACGCGACGTTAAACTCCATTTCACCTCACCTCTACTGCCTTAATTGGTGTCTTTGTGACAATGAACTGTTTTTGCATATCTTCTTGGCATTTGAATCATCCAAAAGTCTTCTTGCCTCCAGTGTGTCTTCGTGACAGTGAATTGTCATTGAATACTTTCTTGGCATTGGAAAACTCCTGATGTCTTCTTGGCCCTCTACTGCATTACTCTGAGTCCTCATGACAATAAATTGTTATCGAATATGTTCTTGGCATATGAATCCTACAGAAGTCATCTTCGCTCAATCGTGTCTTCCTGACAGTGAATTGTCATCTGAAAATTTACTTGGCATTGAAAACCTTCTGAATTCGTTTTGGCCTTCTATTGTCTTAATTGGTGTCTTCGTGACAGTGAATTGTGATTAAATATCTTCTTGGCATATGAAGCTTTCAGAAGTCTGCTTCGCCCTCTACTGCCTTCTTGCCTTTCTGCCTCCAGCCTGTCTTCGTGACTGTGAATTGCCACTGAATATATTTTTTTGAATTTGAAGTCTCTCAAGAAGTATTCTCGACGCTGTCTTGTATCCAGTGTGTCTTCGTGACAATGAATTGTTGTTGAATATCATCTTGGCATTTGAAACAGCCAGAGGTCTTCTTGGCCCTCTGCTGCCTTAATTGGTGTCCTCGTGACAGTGAATTGTTATTGAATATCTTCTTGGCATATGAAGCCTTCAGAAGTCTGCTTGGCCCTCTACTGCCTTAATTGGTGTCCTCGTGACAGTGAATTGTTATCGAATATCTTCTTAGCATATGAATCCTCCAGAAGTCTTCTTGGCTCGAGGCTGTCTTCATCACAATGACTGAATTGTCATTGAACAAATTCTTTACATTTGAAACCACCACAGGTGTATTCTTGGCACACTTCTGCTACAGAACATCTTCCTGGTATTGAAAGACACCAGAGGTCTTCTTGGCACACTTCTTCATGACACTAATCTGCCACTGAATAACTTCTTGACATTCTTTGAAGGAGATATTCGCAGCAAAGTGATAAGCTAGAAGACAGCCAGTGTTCACAAGTGATCTGTCAGGAGGCTTCGAACGACGACGAATTCCCCATGAAGAACTCCGGAGTATTCGACCAAGTGTGGTTTGATATGCTTCAAGGGAGATGGAAATGGGCTGACACTTACCCATCCAACCTCAATTCCCAGTGTTTGGTCTAAACTCTACAGAATTAGAAAGTGTCATGTTTAAAATGAGCGTGCCTACGTGCGGGTTGTTATTGCGGGTTAATACAGGTTAGTGCGGTGTTAAGTCACTAAACCTAACATGACCTTCGAAGCATACACTACCACCCTTGATTGAGGACTCCGGAGATCTTTATGGGGAATTCGTCGCCCTAGGAAGTGTCCTGGCGATACCCTCTGCACCCGAGTTGTCTTTTTAGCAATCATTTGGCACTGACTATTTTCTTTGCATTGGAAGCTACCAGAAGTCTAGCACTCTTCTGCTTCCAGCGGGCCATCATGCCAATGAATTATGAGTGAATATCTTCTTGGCATTTGAATCTTCCACATCTTTTTGGCACTCTTCTGCCTTTAGGGTGTCTTCGTGACAATGAATTGCAACTGAATATCTTCTTGGCATTGAAAGACACAGTAAGCCTGCATGGCACTCATCTGACTACAGAGTGTTTTAGTGATAGTGAATTCCTACTAAATATTGTCTTCTCATCTGAATCTTCTACATGTCTTCTTTACACTCCTCTCCCTCCAGAGTGTCTTAGTAACAAACGATTGCCACTGAATACCATTGGATGCCTCCAGGGGACTTCTTGGCAGTCTTCTGCCCCCAGTATGTCTCTGTGACAGTGAATTCACATTTGAAAATTTACTTGGCATTTGAAGCCCCCAGAGATCTGTTTTGCCCTCTTCTGCCTAAATTAGTGTCCTCGTGACAATGAAGTCTTATTGCTTCCAGGGTGTCAATATGACAGTGAATTGTAATTGAATACCTTCTCGGCATATGAATCCTCCAGAAATCTTCTTGGCTCCATCGTGTCTTCGTGACAGTGATTTGTTATTTGAGAATTTACTTGGCATTGAAAACTTTCAAAGTTCTTTTGGCCTTCTACTGTCTTAATTGGTGTCCTCGTAACAGTGAAGTGTTATTGAATTTCTTCTTGGAATATGAATCCTCCAGAAGTCTTCTTGGCACTCTTCTGCCTTAATTGGTGTCCTTGTGACAATGAATTATTATTGAATATCTTCTTGGCATTTGAATCTTCCAGGAGTCTTTTAAATTTGGCACTCTACTGCCTGAGCAGGTGTCTTTGTGACCGTGAATTGTCATTGAATATCTTCTTTGTACTTGAAGCCTCTAGAGGTCTACTTGACACTCTGCCTCCACCCTGTCTTCGTAATAATGAATTGCAACTGAATATATTCTTTGAATTTGAAGTCTCAAGAAGTCTTTTTGAATCTCTCTTGTATCCAGGGTGTCCTCGTGACAGTGAATTGTTATTGAATATCTTCTTGGCATATGAATCCTCAAGAAATCTTTTTGGCTCCATCGTGTCCTCGTGACAGTGAATCGTTATTTGAAAATTTACGTGGCATTGAAAACCTTCAGAGTTCTTTTTGGCCTTTTACTGTCTTAATTGGTGTCCTCGTAACAGTGAAGTGTTATTGAATATCTAGTTGGCATTTGAAGCCTCTAGAAGTCTTCTTGCCTCGAGTGTGTCTTCGTGACAATAAATTGTTATTGAATATCTTCTTGGTATTTGAAGCCTACAGTAGTATTCTTGGCTCTCTACTGTCTTAATTGGTGTCTTCGTGACCGTGATTTGTCATTGAATATCTTCTTTGTACTTGAAGCATCTAGAGGTCTTCTTGGCACTCTCCCTCCACACTGTCTTCGTGACTATGAATTGCCACTGAATATATTCTTTGAATTTGAAGTCTCAAGAAGTCTTCTTGACCCTCTTTTGTATCCAGGGTGTCCTCGTGATGGTGAATTCTCGTTGAATATCTTCTTGGCATTTGAAACCTCTAGAAGTATTCTTCGCCATCTACTGCCTTAATTGGTATACCCGTGACAGTGAATTGTTATTGAATATCTTCTTGGCATATGAATCTTCCAGAAGTCTTCTTAGCACTCTACTGCCTGATATGGTGTCTTCCTTACCCTGAAATGCCACTGAATATCCACTTGGCATTTGAAGCCTTCAGAAGTCTGCTTTGCCCTCTACTGCCTTAATTGTTGTCCTCGTAACAATGAATTATTATTGAATATCTTCTTGGCATTTGAAGTCTCCAGAAGTCTTTTTGGCACTCTACTGCCTGAGCTGGTGTCTTCGTGACTGTGAAATGTCATTGAATATCTTCTTTGTACTTGAAGCCTCTAGAGGTCTACTTGACACTCTGCCTCCACCCTGTCTTCGTAATAATGAATTGCAACTGAATATATTCTTTGAAATTGAAGTCTCAAGAAATCTTCTTGAAGCTCTCTTGTATCCAGGGTGTCCTCGTGACAGAGAATTGTCGTTGAATATCTTCTTTGTACTTGAAGTCTCAAGAGGTCTTCTTGATGCTCTCTTGTCTCCAGGGAGTCCTCGTGAGAGTGAATTGTCGTTAAATATCTTCTTGGCATTTGAAACCTCTAGAAGTATTTTTCGCCATCTACTCCTTAATTGGTATACCCGTGACAGTGAATTGTTATTGAATATCTTCTTGGCATATGAATCTTCCAGAAGTCTTCTTAGCACTCTACTGCCTGATATGGTGTCTTCCTTACCCTGAAATGCCACTGAATATCCACTTGGCATTTGAAGCCTTCAGAAGTCTGCTTTGCCCTCTACTGCCTTAATTGTTGTCCTCGTAACAATGAATTATTATTGAATATCTTCTTGGCATTTGAAGTCTCTAGAAGTCTTTTTGGCACTCTACTGCCTGAGCTGGTGTCTTCGTGACTGTGAAATGTCATTGAATATCTTCTTTGTACTTGAAGCCTCTAGAGGTCTACTTGACACTCTGCCTCCACCCTGTCACCGTAATAATGAATTGCAACTGAATATATTCTTTGAAATTGAAGTCTCAAGAAATCTTCTTGAAGCTCTCTTGTATCCAGGGTGTCCTCGTGACAGTGAATTGTCGTTAAATATCTTCTTGGCATTTGAAGCCTTCAGAGGTCTCAATAAATCTTCTTGATGCTCTCTTGTATCCGGGGTGCCCTCATGACAGTGAATTATCGTTGAATATCTTCTTGGCATTTGAAACATCATGGTCTTCAGAGTTTCCTTGGCCCTCTACTGCCTTAATTGGTGTTCTTGTGACAATGAATTATTATTGAATATCATCGTGGCAATTGAAGCTTCCAGAAGTTTTTTTGGCACTCTACTGCCTGAGTTGGTGTCTTCGTGACCGTGAAATGTCATTGAATATCTTCTTTGTACTTGAAGCATCTAGAGGTCTTCTTGACACTCAGCCTCCACCCTGTCTTCGTTACTGTGAATTGCCACTGAATATATACTTTGAATTTGAAGTCTCACGAAGTCTTCTTGACGCTCTTTTCTTTCCAGGGTGTCCTCGTGACAGTGAATTGTTATTGAATATCTTCTTGGCATTTGAATCCTCCAGAGTTCTTTTTGGCTTTCTACTGTCTCAATTAGTGTTCTCGTGAGAGTGAATTTCTATTGAATATCTTCTTGGCAAATGACTCCTCCAGAAGTCTTCTTGACACTCTACTGCCTTATATGGTGCCTTCGTGATCCTGAAATGCCACAGAATATCTTCTTGGCATTTGAAGCCTTCAGGAGTCTCCCTGGCCCTCTACTGCCTTAATTAGTGTCCTTGTGTCAATGAACTGTTATTGAATATCCTCATGGCATTTGAAGCCTCCAGAAGTCTTCTTGACACTCTTCTGTCTTATATGGCGTCTTTGTGATCCTGAAATGCCACAGAATATCTTCTTGGCATTTGAAGCCTTCAGAAGTCTGCTTGGCCCTCTACTGCCTTAATTGGTGTCGTCGTAACAGTTAATTGTTATTGAATATCTTCTTGGCATTTGAATCCTCCAGAAGTCTTCTTGACACTCTACTGCCTTATATGGTGCCTTCGTGATCCTGAAATGCCAATGAATATCTTCTTGGCATTTAAAGCCTTTAGAAGTTTTCTTGTCTCTCTATTTTCTTTTATTGGTGTCCTTGTGAGAATGAATTATTATTGAATATCTTCTTGGCATTTGAAGCTTCCAGAAGTCTTTCTGGCGCTCTACTGCCTGAGCTGCTGTCTTCGTGACCGTGAAATGTCATTGAATATCTTCTTTGTACTTGAAACCTCTAGAGGTCTTCTTGGCAGTCAGCATCCACCCTGTCTTTGTGACTGTGAATCGCCACTGAATATATTCTTTGAATTTGAAGTCTCAAGAAGTCTTCTTGACGCTCTCTTGTATCCAGGGTGTCCTCGTAACAGTGAATTGTTATTGAATATTTTCTTGGCATATGAAGCCTACATACGTCTTCTTGACACTCTTCTGCCCTATATGGCGTCTTCGTGATCCTGAAATGCCACATAATATCTTCTTGGGATTTGAAGCCTTCAGAACTTTGCTTGTCCCTCTACTGCCTTAATTGGTGTCTTCGTGACCGTGAATTGTCATTGAATATCTTCTTTGTACTTGAAGCCTCTAGAGGTCTTCTTGACACTCTGCCTCCACCCTGTCTTCGTGACTGTGAATTGCCACTGAATATATTCTTTGAATTTTAAGTCACAAGACGTCTTCTTGACGCTCTCTTGTCTCTTGCTTCGTGACAGTGAATTCTCATTGAATATCTTCTTGGCATTTGAAACCTCCAGAAGTCTTCTTCGCCATCTACTGCCTTAATTGGTATACCCGTGACAGTGAATTGTTATTGAATATCTTCTTGGCATATGAATCTTCCAGAAGTCTTCTTAGCACTCTACTGCCTGATATGGTGTCATCCTTACCCTAAAATGCCACTGAATATCCACTTGGCATTTGAAGCCTTCAGAAATCTGCTTTGCCCTCTACTGCCTTAATTGTTGTCCTCGTAACAATGAATTATTATTGAATAACTTCTTGGCATTTGAAGTCTCCAGAAGTCTTTTTGGCACTTTACTGCCTGAGCTGGTGTCTTCGTTACTGTGAAATGTCATTGAATATCTTCTTTGTACTTGAAGCCTCTAGAGGTCTTCTTGACACAAGTCTTTTTGGCACTCTACTGCCTGAGCTGGTGTTTTCGTGACCGTGAATTGTCATTGAATATCTTCTTTGTACTTGAGGCTTCCAGAGGTCTTCCTGGCACTCTGCCATCACCCTGTCTTCGTTACTGTGAATTGCCAATGAATATATTCTTTGAATTTGAAGTCTCAATAAGTCTTCTTGATGCTCTCTTGTCTCCAGGGTGCCCTCATGACAGTGAATTATCGTTGAATATCTTCTTGGCATTTGAAACATCCATAGGTCTTCTTGGCCCTCTACTGCCTTAATTGGTGTACTCGTGACAATGAATTGTTATGGAATATCTTCTTGGCATATGAATCCTCCAGAAGTCCACTTGGCTCCATTGTGTTTTCTTGACAGTGAATTGTCATTTGAAACATTACTTGGCATTGAAAACCTCCAGAGTTATTTTTGACCCTCTACTGTCTTAATTGGTGTCCTTGTGACAGTGAATTGTTATTGAATATCTTCTTGGAATATAAATCCTCCAGAAGTCTTCTTGGCTCGAGGTTGTCTTCGTCACAATGACTGAATTGTCATTTTCATCTTCTAGGCATTTGAAGCCTCCAGGTGTCTTCTTGATCCTCTACTTCCTTAATTGGTGTCTTCGTGACCGTGAAATGCCATTGAATATTTTCAAGAAGTCTTCTTTGCTCTTCTTTGCTCTCTCTTGCCTCCCTGATTTCTTCGTGACAATGAATAGGCATTTGAACATTTACCTGGCATTGGAAACCTCCAGGGTTCTTTTTGGCCCTCTACCACCTTTACTAGCGTCTTTGTGACTGTGAGATCCCAATGAATATCTTCTTTGCATTTGAAGCCTCCAGATGTCTTCTTGACGCTTTCTGACTTCAGGGTGACTTCGTGATAATCATTTGAAACTTGATACCTTCTTTACATTTGAAACCACCACAGGTGTATTCTTGGCACACTTCTGCTACTGAACATCTTCCTGGTATTGAAAGCCACCAGAGGTCTTCTTGGCACTCTTCTTCATGACACTAATTTGCCACTGAATAACTTCTTGAAATTCTTTGAAGTAGATATTCGCAGCAAAGTGATAAGCTAGAAGACAGCCAGTGTTCACAAGTGATCTGTCAGGAGGCTTCGAACGACGACGAATTCCCCATGAAGAACTCCGGAGTATTCGACCAAGTGTGGTTTAATATGCTTCAAGGGAGATGGAAATGGGCTGACACTTACCCATCCAACCTCAATTCCCAGTGTTTGGTCTAAACTCTACAGAATTTCAAAGTGTCATGTTTAAAATGAACGTGCCTATGTGCGGGTTGTTATTGCGGGTTAATACAGGTTAGTGCGGTGTTAAGTCACTAAACCTAACATGACCTTAGAAGCATACACTACCCTCCTTGACTGAGGACTCCGGAGGTCTTTATGGGGAATTCGTCGCCCTAGGAAGTGTCCTGGCGATACCCTCTGCACCCGAGTTGTCTTTTTAGCAATCATTTGACACTGAACATCTTCTTTGCATTGGAAGCTACCAGAAGTCTAGCACTCTTCTGCTTCCAGCGGGCCATCATGACAATGAATTATGGGTGAATATTTTCTTGGCATTTGAATCTTTCTCGCACTTTTTGGCACTCTTCTGCCTTTAGAGTGTCTTCGTGACAATGAATTGCAACTGAATATCTTCTTGGCAATGATAGACACAAGAGGTCTTCGTGGCACTCCTCTGACTACGGGGTGTTTTAGTGATAGTGAATTCCTACTAAATATTGTCTTCTCATCTGAATCTTCTACATGTCTTCTTTACACTCCTCCGCCTCCAAAGTGTCTCAGTAACAAACGATTGCCACTGAATACCATTGGATGCCTCCAGGGGACTTCTTGACAGTCTTCTGCCCCCAGGGTGTATCTGTGACAGTGAATTCACAATTGAAAATTTACTGGCATTGGAAGCCCCCAGAGTTCTTTTTTGCCCTCGACTGTCTTAATTGATGTCTTCATGACCGTGAAATGCCAATGAATATCTTCTTGGCATTTGAAGCCTGAAAAGGTCTTGGCCCTCTTTTGCCTTAATTGGTGTCCTCGTGACAATGAAGTCTTCTTGCTTCCAGGGTGTCTTCGTGACAGTGGAATGTTACTGAACATCTTCTTGGCATTTGAAGCCTGCAGGTGTCTTCTTGGTTCTCTTTCTGTCTTATATGGTGTCGTCGTGACCCTGAAGAGCCATTTAATATCTTCTTGGCATTTGAAGCTTTCAGAGGTCTTCTTGACCCTCTGCTGCCTTAATTGGTGTCTTTGTGACCGTGAAATGCCTCTGAATATGTTCTTGGCATTTGAAGCATCAAGAGGTCTTCATGGCACTCTCTTGTCTCCATGGTGTACTTGTGATAGTGAATAGTCGTTTGAACATTTACTTGGTTTTGGAAACATCCAGGATTCCTTTTGGCCCTGTACTGATTAAATTGCTGTCTTCGTGACTGTGAATTGTCATTGAATATCTTCTTGGCATTTAAAAACTCTAGAAGTCTTCTTCGCACGCTGTCTCCACCCTGTCTTCGTGACTGTGAATTGCCATTGAGTGTATTCTTTGAATTTGAAGTCTCAATAGGGCTTCTTGACACTCTTTTCCCAAAGGGTTCTCGTGAAGGTCGTCGCTGAATATTTTTTGCCTCAAGCGTCAAGAAGTGTTCTTGGCTCCAGGGTGTCTTCGTGACACTGAAATGTTATTGAAAATCTTCTTCGCATTTGAAGTCTCCTGGAGTCTCCTTGCCTCAATGATGTCTTCGTGGAAGTGAATTGTCATTGAATATTTATTGGCATTGGAAAACCCAAGAGGTATTGGCCCTCTACTGCCTTAATCTGTGTCCTCATGACAATCAATTGTGATCGAATATCTTCGTCTCATTTGAATCCTCCAGAAGTCTTTTTGGCACTCTACTGCCTGAACTGGTGTCTTCGTGACCGTGAATTGTCATTGAATATCTTCTTTGTACTCGAAACCTCTAGAGGTCTTCTCGGCAATCCGGATCCACCCTGTCTTCGTGACCGTGAATTGCCACTGGATATATTCCTTGAATTTGAAGTCTCAAAAATTCTTCTCGACGCTCTCTTGTATCCATGGAGTACTCGTGACAGTGAATTGTCATTGAATGTCTTTGAAACCTCCAGAGGTCTTCTTGGCCCTCTACTGCCTTAATTGGTGTCGTCGTGACAGTGACTAGTTATTGAATATCTTCTTGACATATGAATCCTCCAGAAGTCTGTTTCGCACTCTGCTGCCTTATATGGTGTCTTCGTGACCCTGAAATGCCACTGAATATAGTCTTGGCATTTGAAGCCTTCAGGAGTATGCTTGGCCATCTACTGCCTCAATTGGTGTCCTTGTGACAATGAACTGTTATTGAATATCTTTTTGGCATTTGAAGCCTCCAGAAGTCTTCTTACCTCCAGTGTGTCTTCGTGACAATGAATTGTCATTGAATATCTTCTTGGCATTGGAAAACACGAGAGGTCTTCTTGGCCCTCTACTGTCTTAATCTGTGTCCTCATGACAATGAATTGTTATGGAATATCTTCTTGGCATATGAATCCTCCAGAAGTCGTCTTACCTCCAATGTGTCTTCGTGACAATGAATTGTCATTGAATGTCTTTTTGGCATGAGAAAACGCCAGAGGTGTTCTTGGCCCTCTACTGTCATAATTGGTGTCCTCGTGACAGTGAACTGTTATTGAATATCTTCTTGGCATATGAATCCTCCAGAAGTCGTCTTGGTACTCTACTGCCTTATATGGTGTCTTCGTGATCCTGAAATGCCACTGAATATCTTCTTGGAATTTGAAGCGTCCAGAAGTCAGCTTGGCCCTCTCCTGCCTTAATTGGTGTCTTTGTGACAATGAATTATCATTGAATATCTTCTTGGCATTTGAAGCTTCCGGAAGTCTTTTTGGCACTCTACTGCCTGAGCTGGTGTCTTCGTGACCGTGAAATGTCACTGAATATCTTCTTTGTACTTGAAGCCTCTAGAAGTCTTCTTGGCACACAGCCTCCACCCTGTCTTCGTGACTGTGAATTGCCACTGAATATATTCTTTGAATTTGAAGTCTCAAGAAGTCTTCTTGACGCGCTCTTCTCTCCAGGGAGTCCTCATGACAGTGAAATATCAATGAATATCTTCTTGGCATTTGAAACCTCCAGAGGTCTTCTTGGCCCTTGGCATTGAAAACCTTCAGAGTTCTTTTTGGCCTTCTACTGTCTTATTTGGTGTCTTCGTGTCCCTGAAATGCCACTGAATATAGTCTTGGCATTTGAAGCCTTCAGGAGTATGCTTGGCCCTCTACTGCCTCAATTGGTGTCCTTGTGACAATGAACTGTTATTGAATATCTTCTTGGCATTTGAAGCCCCCAGAAGTCGTCTTACCTCCAGTGTGTCCTCCTGACAATGAATTGCTGTGGAATATATTCTTGGCATATGAATACTCCAGAAGTTTTCTTGGCTCCATAATGTCTTCCTGACAGTGAATTGTCATACGAAAATCTAATTGGCATTGAAAAACTTCAGAGTTCTTTTTTGGCCTTCTACTGTCTTAATTGGTGTCGTCGTGACAGTGAATTGTTATTGAATATCTTCTTTCCATTTGAATCCTCCAGAAGTCTTCTTGCCCCTCTACTGCCTTATATGGTGTCTTCTTGATCCTGAAATGCCACAGAATATCTTCCTAGCATTTGAAGCCTTCAGAAACCTGCTCGGCCCTCTACTGCCTTAATTGGTGTCCTCGTAACAATGACTTATTTTTCAATATTGTCTTTGTATTTGAAGCTTCCAGAAGTCTTTTTGGTACTCTACTGCCTGAGCTGGTGTCTTCGTGATCGTGAATTGTCATTGAATATCTTCTTTGAATTTGAAGTCTCAAGAAGTCTTCTTGACGCTCTCTTGTATCCAGGGTGTCCTCGTAACAGTGAATTGTTATTGAATATCTTCTTGGCATATGAATCCTACAGAAGTCGCCTTGACATTCTACTGCCTTATATGGTGTCTTCGTGATCCTGAAATCCCCATGAATATCTTCTTGGCATTTAAAGCCTTCAGAAGTCTGCTTTTCCCTCTACTGCCTTTTACTGGTGTCCTTGTGAGAATGAATTATTATTGAATATCTTCTTGGCATTTGAAGCTTCCAGAAGTCTTTCTGGCGCTCTACTGCCTGAGCTGGTGTCTTCGTGACCGTGAATTGTCATTGAATATCTTCTTGGCATTTAAAGCCTTCAGAAGTCTGCTTGGCCATATATTGACTCTTTTTGTGTCCTTGTGACAATGAACTGTTATTGAATATCTTCTTGGCATTTGAAGCCTCCAGAAGTCTTCTTACCTCCAGTGTGTCTTCGTGACAATGAATTGTCATTGAATTTCTTCTTGGCATTGGAAAACGCGAGAGGTCTTCTTGACCCTCTACTGTCTTAATCTGTGTCCTTATGACAATGAATTGTTATGGAATATCTTCTTGGCATATGAATCCTCTAGAAATTTCCTTGACACTCTACTGCCTGATATGGTGTATTCGTGATCCTGATCATGAAATGCCACAGAATATCTTCCTAGCATTTGGAGCCTTCAGAAATCTGCTTGGCCCTCTACTGCCTTTTACTGGTGTCCTTGTAACAATGACTTATTTTTCGAATATTCTCTTTGCATTTGAAGCTTCCAGAAGTCTTTTTGGTACTCTACTGCCTGAGCTGGTGTCTTCGTGACCGTGAATTGTCATTGAATATATTCTTTGAATTTGAAGTCTCAAGAATTCTTCTTGACACGCTACTGCGCTATATGATGTTTTTCTGATCCTGAAAAGCATCAGATTATCTTCGTAGCATTTTGAAGAGTTCAGAAGTCTGCTTGGCCCTCGACTGCCTCAATTGGTGTCCTTGTGACGATGAACCGTTATTGAATATCTTCTTGGCAATTGAAGCCTCCAGAAGCCTTCTTGCCTCCAGTGTGTCTTCGAGACAATTAATTGTCACTGAATACCTTCTTGGCATTTGAAACCTCCAGAAGTCAGCTTGGCCCTCTACTGCCTTAATTGGTGTCCTTCTGACAATGAATTATTATTGAATATCTTCGTGATATTTGAAGTCTTTCCAGAAGTCTTTTTGGCACTCTACTGCCTGAGCTGGTGTCTTAGTGACCGTGAAATGTTACTGAATATCTTCTTTGTACTTGAATCCTTCAGAGGTGTTCTTGGCACTCTACTGCCTTATATGGTGTCTTCATGATCCTGAAATACAACAGAATATCTTCTTAGCATTTGAAGCCTTCAGGAGTGTGCTTGGTCATCTACTGCCTCAATTGGTGTCCTTGTGTCAATGAACTGTTATTGAATATCTTCTTGGCAATTGAAGCCTCCAGAAGTCGTCTTGCCTCCAGTGTGCCTTCGTGACAATGAATTGTCATTGAATACCTTCTTGGCATTAGAAAACGCAAGAGGTCTTCTTGGCTCTCTGCTGCTTTAAATGGTGTCCTCGTGACAGTGAATTGTTATGGAATATCTTCTTGGCATATGAATCATCCAGATTTCCTTGGCTCCATCGTGTCTTCGTGAAAGTGAATTGTCATTTGAAAATTTACTTGACATTGAAAACCTTTAGAGTTCTTTTTGGCCTTCTACTGTCTCAATTGGTGTCCTCGTGACAGTGAATTGTTATTGAATATCTTCTTGGCATATGACTCCTCCAGAAGTCTTCTTGACACTTTACTGCCTTTTATGGCATATTCTCCAGAAGTCGCCTTGGCACTCTACTGCCTTATATGGTGTCTTCGTTATTCTGAAATGCCACAGAATATCATCTTGGCATGTGAATCCTTGAGAGGTCTGCTGGGCCATCTATTGCCTCTATTTGTGTCCTTTGGACAATGAACTGTTATTGAATATCTTCTTGGCATTTGAAGCCTCCAGAAGTCTTCTTACCTCTAGTGTGTCTTCGTGACAATGAATTGTCATTGAATATCTTCTTGGCATTGGAAAACGCCAGAGGTCTTCTTGGCCCTCTACTGCCTTGATGTGTGTCCTCATGACCATGAATTGGTAAGGAATATCTTCTTGAATCCTCCAGAAATCTTCTTGTCTCCATTGTGTTTTCGTGACAGTGAATTGTTATTGAATATCTTCTTGGCATATGCATTCTCCAGAGGTCGCCTTGGCACTCTACTGCCTTATATGGTGTCTTCGTGATCCTGAAATGCCACAGATTATCTTCTTGGCATTTGAAGCCTACAGTAGTCTTCTTGGCTCTCTACTGCCTAAGATGGTGTCTTCGTGACCGTGAATTGTCATTGAATATCTTCTTTGTACTTGAAGTCTCTAGAGGTCTTTTTGGCACTCTGCCTCCACCCTGTCTTCGTGACTGTGAATTGCCACTGAATATATTCTTTGAATTTGAAGGCTCCAGAAGTCATCTTGGCGGTCTCTTGTCTCCAGGGGGTCCTCGTGACAGTGAATTCTCGTTGAATATCTTCTTGGCATTTGAAACATCCAAAGGTCTTCTCCGCCCTCTACTGCCTTAATTGGTGTCCTTGTGACAATGAATTGTTATCGAATATCTTCTTGGCCTATGAATCGTCCAGACGTCTACTTGGCTCCATTGTGTCTTCGTGACAGTGAATTGCCCTTTAAAAATTTACTTGGCATTGAAAACCTCCAGAGTTATTTTTGACCCTCTACTGTCTTCTTGGCTCTAGGTTATCTTCGTCACAATGACATTGAATTGTTATTGAATATCTTCTTGGCATTTGAAGCTTCCCGAGTTCTTTTTGGCTCCAGGGAGTGTTCGTGACAATGAATTATTATTGAATATCTTTCTGGCATTTGAAGCCTCCAGAAGTCTTCTTGCTGCCAGGGTGGCTTCATGGAAGTGTATTGTTATTGAATATTTCCTTGGCATTGGAAAACTCCAGATGTCTTCTTGGCCCTCTCCTGCCTTAATTGGTGTCTTCGTGACTGTGAAATGCCACTGAATATCTTCTTGGCTTTTGAAGCCTTCAGAGTTCTTTTTGCCCCTCTACTGCCCTAATTGGTGTCTTCGTGACCGTGACATACCATTATATATCTTCTTGGCATTTGAAGCCTCAAGGGGTCTTCTTGGCACTCTCTTGCCTCTATGGTGTCTTCGTGACAGTGAATAGTCATTTGAACATTTACTTGGCATTGGAAACCTCCAGAGTTCTTTTTGGCCCTATACTGCCTTAACTTGTGTCTTCTTGACTGAAATGCCACTGAATATCATCTTTGCATTTGAAGCCTCCAGATGTCTTCTTGAAGCTTTCTGACTTCAAGGTATTATTCGTGACAATCATTTGAAACCACCACAGGTGTATTCTTGGCACAAGTCTGCTACTGAACATCTTCCTGGTATTGAAAGCCACCAGAGGTCTTCTTGGCACTCTTCTTCGTGACATTAATTTGCCACTGAATGACTTCTTGGAATTCTTTGAAGGAGATATTCGCAGCAAAGTGATTAGCTAGAAGACCACCAGGGATCACAAGTGATCTGTCAGGAGCCTTCGAACGACGACGAATTCTCAATGAAGAACTCTGGAGTATTCGACCAAGTGTGGTTTGATATGCTTCAAGGGAGATTGAAAGGGGCTGACACTTGCCCATCCAAACTAAATACCCAGAGTTTAGTCTAAACTCTACAGAATTTAAAAGTGTCATGTTTAAAATGAACGTGCCTACGTGCAGGTTGTTATTGCGGGTTAATACAGGTTAGTGCGTTGTTAAGTCACTAAACCTAACATGACCTTCGAAGCATACACTATCACCCTTGCCTGAGGACTCCGGAGGTCTTTATGGGGAATTCGTCGTCCTAGGAAGTGTCCTGGCGATACCCTCTGCACACGAGTTGCCATTCTAGCGGTGATTTGACACTGACTATTTTCTTTGCATTGGAAGCTAACAGAAGTCTAGCACTCTTCTGGTTCCAGTGTGCCATTATGACAATGAATTATGAGTGAATATCTCCTTGAATCTTCCATGGGTCTTCTGCCTTTAGGATATCTTCTTGGCATTGAAAGCCAGAAGAGGTCTTCTTGGTACTCTTCTGCCCCCATGGTGTCAATGAAATGCCACTGAAAGTGTTCTTGATATTAAAAAGCTTTCAGACCTCAGTTTTGGACATTTCTTCCTCCAGGGTATCTTCGTGACAGTCAAGAGCAACTGAATATCCTTTTCGCATTTGAATCGTCCAGAGGTCGTCTTGGCACTCTTCAGCTTCGAGGGTGTCTTAGTGACAATGAATTGCTACTGAATTTCTTCTGGGAAATTGGATGTCTTCTTGGCGCTCCCCTGACTCCAGGATGTTTTCGAGACAGTCATTTGCCCATGAATATCTTCTTGGCATTGGAAGCCGCCAGAGGTCTTCTTGGCACTCTTCTACATCTAGAAAGTGGCGTTAAACACAACTCACTCACTTTTACATCCAGGGTGTATTCTTCGTGAATTGCCACTGAAAATCGTCTTGGCATTGGAAGCTCCCATGGGTGTTTTTGGCCCTCTTCTGCCTGCCTTGTTAGCAATGAATATCGTCTTAGCATTGAAGGCCTCCGAGGCTCTTCTTGCCTCTAGTGTGCCTTCGTGATTCTTACATAGAATTGCCATTGAATAACTTCTTAGCACTCTTCATGGGGCACGGGTGGTCCAGTCGTTTAAGGCGCTCTCAGAATTTCTTCTGACAATCACTTGCCACTGATCATTTTCTTGGCATTTGAATATTTTAGATGTCTTCTTGACATTGTTCTGCCTCCATTGGTGTCTTCGTGACAGTCAATTGCTACTGAATATCTTCTTGGCATTGGAAGCAGCTAGAGATTTCTTGGCACTCTTCTGCCCCCAGGTTTCCCTCGTGAAAAGTACATTGCCACTGAATATCGTCTTGCAATTGGAAACTTACACAGGTCTTCTTGTTCTCTTCTGCCTCAAGTGAGTCCACGTGACAGCTATTTGCCACTGAATATCTCTTGAGTATTTGTAGCCACCCGGGATCTTTTTAGCTGTCTTCAGCTCGAGGGTGTCTTCTTGACATTTGCCACTTAATTTCTTCTTGGAAAAAGGACATTTGCTGTAAAGGGACTGGCAACTATACCACCCACATTCACAAGGGACTCCCTAGGACTAAGAATTACCAATAATTCTACAAAAATAGAAGTATCGTTTTCAAAAGGAACGTCCTAGTGGGAATCGCTGGTACTTGGGAGTCATCTGGATCCACCTTGTGCCTCCGGGTGTTAATCCTGGCAGTCACTTGCCACCAAATGTCATTTTGAACATCATTACCTCGAGACGTCTTCTTGGGCCTCTTCTTGCTTGGTAGTCATTTGCCTCCAGTGGTATTCAAGGGGGAGACGAGCGGTCCTGGGGAGTCTCTTGGTGGTCCGTGGTGCTTTCGGGGAATCTTCGGGCAGTTACTTTCCAACGAATTTGTTCTTGGCAATCTTTGCCTCTGGAGGTCTTTTGAATTTCTTATGCCTTCAGGGTGTGACCGTGGTTTGTAAATCTGAAACTGAAGCAGGAAGAAGATATGTTTTTGAGTCATTAATATATTAATATATTAATATATTTATGTAATTCGTCAGTCATATGTGTCATGATATATGTAATATGTTCTGTGTAATGTATGTTATGTGATATGTACTATGTGGAATAGCATGTGTCATGTGTCATGTAATGTGCTTATATGTATGATGTCATATGTGATTTGTGTCATGTGTCATGTGTCATGTGATACGTCATTTAATGGGGCATGTGATATGTACCATGTAATATTACCATGTGAGTGATTGAATAAATATTTAGATTCACATCGCCGGTAGTTCAGCCATATCGTTATTAAACAGGTTTTACATTGATGTTATCGATGGAAACTGCCGTTCAATGAGAGTTTTCTGCTGTTTTCATGTCTCCCCTTCAGGATTCACACCATCCCTTTAGTCGATGGCGCTTGTTGACAAGATGAGCTACAGATTATATTCTACTGTTAAAACAGTGGTATTTTGAATGACGTGGTCGTATACCCTCGAAGGGGAATAATAAATTCATACTTACTTAACCCCTTAAGGTACGTACACAGACTATAACAATCGGAGTTTCTAATATATTTGTCCAATGTTGAAAGGTCATGTATCTTTTAACAAAGTATTTCAATCAAGATGCATCAAGATGTTTTAGTATTAAATGCATTTTGTTCAATGTACTCCGGGATTTAGTTTTTGTTTTCATTTATTCAAATTATGTTCCATAGGATGGCGACGGAAATAGTTTCCAGCCGTGTTCCGTGCCTTCACAGTATGTTTGCAGTCATTGTTAAGCTATGCATGGTTTACAGATGTGTGGATTTATAGAGGATTTAGGAATACATTCATTAACATTTTACAACACAGTAAACACAACAACATCACATCATTTAAGAAGAATAGTCCATGTTATTTATTCATATTTACACGTTGAAATAATCTAATTTGAGAATTGTATTGATGTGTGAAAAATGGCATTTATTAAAACAAGGGTAAGGATGAACGCCGACAAAGATACATCATTGTGAAATTTAAATAAGTGACGGTGAAGTGAGTAAAAAACTGTTGCAGATACATAGAAATCAAATTTCAGGGTTTCTGACACGTAAATGGCCTGTTGTGTCTTCTTTTATCAATACTAATTAATAATTGTGGAGGGATCATATTTTAGAAAACGCAGACTTGTAAGATGGCGGCTTATGCGCATGTAAAGTACATCCGATGTTGCAGCAGTGCCCGAGACTCACTCCTATAATAATAGATGAAGTGGCCTTCCCTCCTTGACTGCTTCACCTCCAGTCACACGTCTGACTGGCTATAAATATCCAACAGAAGGTTTGTAGGATCACACGCTTGCATAACAGTTTATGGTTAACTAATAAACGTGTCTTGTAACTGTTATTAAGTTCCAATTACATTTTAATTTGGAAAATTAAATTACGTTTGATGCAATTTGTAGTTACAACTTTGTGTCAAATCAAGAAAAGAGTTTTGAGTATAGAAACAATTGTTGACCCATGAGTCAAATGTTTCAAAAATGCTTTACATTCATTGATTTATGTCAGACATTGGTTAAATGATGTGTCATGAATGTACAATTATCAGTTTGAAACAAAGAAAAAATGTTGCCTTCTTCCTTCTTTTGTACATTGTACGTAGTAATGAAAACAGCATTTTCAACGTGTGATATGTGTCACGTGTCATGCGCCAGTGTGTGAGAGAGATATTGTGTATGTGTGTGAGAGATATTGTGTATGTGTGATATGAATAAATGGTTCGATATGTAATATGGATGCGACATGTGATATGTATTATGTTTCATGTGGTGTATGATATGTGTTATGTGTCATGTGATATGTGAGGTGCATTATGTGCTCAGTGGTAGGTGTCATTGGTCATTTGGTATGTGTCCTGTACCATAAATATGTGTCTTGGCATATACGATACGAGGGCCATTCAATATATAACCAGCCTAAGCTATTTATCAGATCTTAACGGTTGCATGTTTGTCACGTGCTGTGCACCAATGTATGTCACGTGCATAGACAAAATTTCACTAAGGAAATTGTATTTGAAGTCACACACGTGATCTATAAAGATGACAAGGGTAGATTCTGCCAAATGTTCGTCAAAGGTTGAATATAGGGCTGTTATTAGGTACCTCTACTTAAAAGGGAAACCCGGAAAGGAGATACATGATGAATTGTCAGATGTTTAAGGTGACAGTGCACCTTCGTATGCACAGGTCATATTCTGGGTTGCAGAATTTAAGAGGGATCGGGTGAACCTGGAAGATGAGCCACGCACTGGCAGGCCTGTAGAGGTGACCAATGACCAAACCAGTGAAGCTGTGAGACAACTGGTTGTCAAAGACAGGCGAATGAAAGTGTCAGAAATGGCCAAGGCCATTGACATTTCAGAGGATTTAGCATGATCGTCTGGGTATGAGGAAGCTGTCTGCCCGATGGGTCCCGAATTGTCTGAGTGATGATCAGAAGGCTGTACGTGCGTCAATGTGTCAGGCACTTTTGACGCAATGCAGTCGGGATGCAGACAACTTTTTGGAGAGAATTGTTACTGGTGATGAAACCTGGGTACACCACTATGACCCAGAAACCAAAGAGCAGAATAAGCAGTGGACTGGCTTTGCTTCACCCCGTCCCAAAAAGTTTAAGACTCAACCATCGGCTGGCAAAGTCATGGCAACCATGTTTTGGGATACCAAAGGGGTCTTGCTCATTGACTACTTGCTACGTGGCCAGGCTATTACTGGAGAGTACTACTCCGATCTCCTCGACCGTTTGCGGACTGCTATTCTTGCCAAACGTCGTGGAAAGATCACAAAAGGTGTGCTGCTCCAACATGATAATGCCAGAGTGCACACCTGTCGACTTGCGGTTGTCGCAGTGAAGCGGAACGGGTTCAAAGTATTGCCTCATCCACCTTACTCACCAGACCTGGCACCAAGCGACTACTTTCTCTTCCCAAACTTGAAGAAAGAACTGCGTGGACGTCATTTCCGGTCCGATGATGAACTCACGACAGCAGTGGAGGGGTGGTTACACGAACAACCCCATGGTTTCTATCACAACGGGCTTTTAGCTCTCACACATCGCTGGACAAAGTGCATAGACCTCAATGGTGGTTATGTGGAAAAAAAAGAAGTGAGGAGCAGTAGCAAATAGGTTAGGCTGGTTATATATTGAATGGCCCTCGTATATGTCAGGTGTAATGTGGTATGTTATATGTGTTATTTGAAAGATGTCATGTGTTTTGATATGATATGAGATATGTTTCATGTGCAAGATATCATCTAATGTGTGTCACATGTCATGTTTCATATGATATGTGAATGGTGTTATGTTTTCTTTGATATCAATTATCTGTCATGCGATATGAATGCTTTGACATGTGTTAAAAACGTATCATGGGACTTGTTATATACAATGTATGATGTGATAAGTGCCATATCATGTGTGGTTTGAGTCATGAGGTATGTTATATGTGTTATGTGACATGTGCCAGGATGTGTTTGTCATTTGATATGTGTCTCGTGTCATGTCGTATGCGACAAGTGTTGTGTCATATGTGTCATATGTGTTATATCTGATATATGCCATGTGTCATTTGATGTCATAAGAAATATGTGTCATGTGTTATGTGTCATTTATGATGTGATACGTGCCATTTGCTATCTAATTTGTGTCATGTTCCCCGTGATTTGTGATGTGTGATATTTCATGTGCCATGTGATATGAATCATGTGTTAAGGGGATAGAGGAAGGGTAATATGTGATATGTGTCATGGGATTTGTGTCATGAGTCATTGGATATGGGTCATTTTGGTTTGTGTTTTTGTGATGATAATAGGTGATGTGTGACATGCATCATGTGGTATGTGTCATAGTCCATTAAAGTTGGGTAACATATATTTTCACGTTACATGCAATGATAGACATGTAGTTTAGTCATCTGATAAAAAAAAGATACAAGATAAAATACATTGAAATATTGAGCCGTTCCACACGGAAAAGCAAAAATAACTTGAATTAAAGGCGGGTTCCCATTTTGACGGGTTGGAACCTACTGGGGCATGATAATCCCTTAAAAGTGAAGGATTAAACTATAGTCTGTTTCTCAGTATGTTCACTTTAGACGTTTAAACCAAATCGGTAAACTGCATTAATTATAGCTCAATTGTTGCATCACTAAGGAATCATATATATCAATAATTATAGCACATGGTTACCATTGTACATTAATTGTATAACTGTATCAGTATGTTTTATTGCATGGTTTATTCATTATAACATAATGTATGTTCAAAATAAATAATCTGGTTCGCCAGACAGGGCAGCAACTTCATTAACCACACGGGAGCTGTTGTTCTCAATACGCTTACACAATTTTCACCTCATAAAGGGGTAAAAAGTAGCCCTGAATCGTCGTTACAAACAATAAAGAAGTTAGTATCAATCAAAGTGTACATGTCGTTATGTTCTACCAACTTATACATGCATAACATCGACTTATGTATGTTACAGTTACGTGAATATAAGTTAGGTATTTACAAATTAACATCATACCTTTTTTAATAAATACGGATACAGCCGTGACAGTCAGGTTATCTCTGTCCAATACTATGTAGACAACGGAAACAGTTCCACTCGGGGTCGTGAATGAATAGAGTGGGTTATCACCGACACTACACACGAAAACACCAGAGATTAATTTCACAGAGTTCCGTCCCGTATATAGATATCTACTTCTTGTTCACGAGATCACGGTTAGTCTAATTTTGTTCAATCTCATTGAAATCAGACCATTTTTATCGCTACCGCTAAACAAACATCTGAGGAGATCCCATTACGGGTCAGGTCAGAGCGACCTTTCATCCGCCCAATAAGAGCGTCGCTTACCAGATCAGGAAAGTGACAGTCGGAATGTGTTTTCTAATCATGAAACCTCGAAAGCGTTAACACGCTGTATTCCGAACAAACAGTTACGGCCTGTACGTCCGTCACAATCATCGTCTATGTGACGCTTCCATGAGATAAACATTGGAACGCAACAGATGTTGTACACTACGTGGGAAGTACTGCCATACAATACCGACCATAAATAAATTGTCGAGATTGTATTGCAACACTTCCCACGTTTTTAACGGAACTTCCCTAAATATATGTTTTTATACTGTTATATGTGTCAGGTGATATGTGTCAGGTATCATATGTGAGGTAATATGTGTCATAAATATCTGTCATGTCATATGCAATAGGTGTCAGGCGTCATGTGTTGTGGTTTATGTGTTATGTGATATATAACATGTGTTATTTGATGTGATATGGAAAATGTGATATGGGATATGTGTCATGTGCTATGTGTCATGTATGGTGTGAAGTGTCTTGTGCTGTGTTCCACGTGCAATGTGTTTTGTGTCACGTTTTTGTGTAATATGTGAAATATGTCCTGTTTCATGTGATATTATGTCTGATACTTGATGCGTCGTGTGAAATGTTTCATGTAATAGGTGACAGGTGATGCGTGTAAAGAGTAATTGATATGTGTCATGCCATATTTGTTATTTGATGGATAATAGGTGATTTGTGGCAAGTGATAAGTTTAATGTGTCATATGTCATGTAATAAACGATATGTCATACGTGATACGTAATATGTGATATGTGGCTTGAGGGTCGAGGAGAATAAAAATCATAGGGGAGCAGAGGTGAGTAACATATACTGAGTCAAATTAAAAACTTCAATTTTTAAAAGTAATCCCATATATGATATACAACGGACAAATGTATCAGAGAAGGTAATTTTTAATCATTAACGTCCAAAGAAGGATTTTAATTTACGGTGGTAACCATAATTTTTTCCAAGCACCTACGGTATTCGGTAATAACATCAACAGTTTAAATCATAAGTCCCAAGCACGAGAATCTGATGGCACACAAGTTCAGTAGCGTGTATGGCCACCATGTGCTTTGACAACTGCCACACAACGCCTCCACATGGACCTTGTGATGCTTGTGAACACATGATTGGGGAGACGGCGCCATTGTTGCTGCAAAATGGTGCCAAGATCTTGCAAGTTCTGTGGTTGGTTCTGGAGAGTGCGCAGACTTCTGCCAAGAGCATACCAGACGTGTTCGATGGAATTGAGGTCGGGAGACCTTGACGGCCAGTCACTGACGTTGACTCCCGCATTCTGAAGGAAATTCCTCGTCAAAATTGCTGTGTGGGGTCTGGCATTGTCGTGTTGGAAGATCAAACCGGTTCCATGTACATGTGCTGCCATAAAAGGCAGAAGTTCTGGTGCAAGTACCTGGTCGCGGTAAGCAGCAGCGTTGAGGTTGCCACGGATGACAAGAAGCCTGGAACGTGCATTGCCACAGAAAGCACCCCACACGATGACACTTCCGCCTCGAAATCTGTCAACTTCCTGTACACAACACTGGGCGTAACGTTCATGACGGCGCCTCAACACCCTCGCACTACCATCAGCAAATCGAAGATTAAATCTGGATTCATCACTGAAGACGACTTGATTCCAATTCCTCTGAGTCCATCGTAAGTGTCGCTGTGCCCACAATTTACGTTGACGTCTCTGTAATTGAGTCAGAATCGGCCCGCAGTATGGCCGTCGTCTTTGAAGGTGAGCAGTATTCAGACGGTTTCCAACAGTTTGCGCACTCAGTCTACCCCTAAACAGTTCATTTCTGGTTGATGTAGCCGTCAAAAATCGGTTACGGAGGTGACGTAAGACAATCTGACGATCCTCTGCATGTGACGTCAGACGTGGTCGACCTGGCCGAGGGCGATCAGCGGTGGTACCCGTTTGCTGTAGACGCGTCTGTAAATCATAAACAGTCCGTCGACTACAACACATCGCCCTTACGACTTCAGCTACGGACGTTCCTGTCTGCAACATGCCGATGGCAAGTTCACATTGCACATTTGAAAGGCGGGGCATGACAAATGGCCGTAAAGACATTTGTTTTCTTGTGTTTTTCTTTTTTGTTAATGACTGCTAACAAGTATGGCTGAAAACACGTGCGGTATTATGGCCACATGACCAGTTGCACGTGAAAAACCACATTTGCCACTATAGTGCTGTGCACATGATTTTGATCGATTCACCTGCACAAAAACGGGTGTTATCTGAAGACAATACGTGGCCATTACTGTTTAAATACCCAATAAGGGCCCACAATGATAACTTGTCAAAATGTTAAAATTTTAGGATTGTGAAGTTTTTAATTTGTTAATTTCACGATATACCGCTTTTCCATTGGACGAGAGGTCGGTCACATGACCGCGAAATTGACGTTCATACGTTTTTCACGAGATCGTGTTCTTGAAATGACGTAAACACTGACGGACTACTACTTCTAAATTCCTGGGGAAACCCCTGGGAATTCCCTAGCACGAAAACATACATAAGAGTTCTTTCTGATCATTTAGAACCTTTATTCTTGGTGTCAGCGTTTCAGTATACATTGAGAAATGTCAGAGAGCGTGACTGCATGATTGTTCACGAATATCCTCGCTGCGGCCTATCCTAATGAGCAAACGAAGAGATGCACATCCAAATTATCATCAGTATCGACTCAATCCGTGCCTTGGCTGATATTGACCGTCTCCAGCAATCTATGAATTTACCTTAGTGTCTTTTTGACGCATTATTCACCTTTCAATGATCGGCCAGTTGATCAATGACGACTTACACGTATAACTGCCACAAATGTTCATTAAGAACTTCGGAAATCTCTCCTGTCACGTTTATCGTGTCGGCCATTTTGACGTCTTGTACTTGATGTATTACGACGCGTTGTCATTGTGACTGACTTAATGGGGTAGTTCTTTACAGACCTTTCTCATCTAATGAGGATATGAGTTGAACACATATGCTGCGTAAGATGTTTCTGAAGAGCAATTTGTGCATCCATGTCACCTATCTTTTTGCGGAACTATTTTATTCCGCGATATAGCTGGTTGTTGTATGGCTGTCAGTGTAAACATGAAGTCACACGTACTAAATAAAATTGTGTTTAGATCTCGGCCTACATCATTTGAGGTAAGAAATTGTGACACTTTTTTTTATAAGAATTGACTTTCACTTTGAGTGAGTTCACTGGAGTATGAACCTAGAGTGAGGGCCAAACATTTTATGAACGTCGTCGCAAGCTCCGACGTTCATACAGCTTGGCCCACACTTTATGAAGGTTCATACTCCAATGAACTCACACAAAGTGAAGGTCAATTCTTAATTTAAATTAAATTGAATTAAACACGGGAGTTGTGTTTCACAATACGCTTTCTCAATGTTCAACTTATTAAGGGGTAAAAAGTAGCCCCGAAACGCCGTTACAAACAATAAAGAAGTTTCTATCCATCAAAGTGCACATGTATTTATGTTCTTCCAACATATAAATGCATAACAAAAACTTATCTATGTTACAGTTACGCGAATATTAGTTAGGTATTTACACATTAACCTTATATTTTTTTTTTAAATACGGATACAGCCGTGACAGTCAGCTTATCTCAGACCAATACTATGTAGCCAACGGGAACACATCCAACCAATCAGAGCGTCGCTTACCAGATCAGGAAAGTGACAGTTGAAATGTGCTTTCTGATCAAGCAACTTAGAAAGTGTTAACACGGGGTATTCCGAACGACTGTAACGGCTTGTACGACTAACCCCGTCAAAATCATCGCGTATGTGACGCTTCCATGGGATAAACATTTGAACGGAACAGATGTTGCACACTACGTAGTTACACCTTTGTGTTTCTTCAAAACCAAGAAATGATGAATGAACGAACATGTACCCGAACAAAGCTCAAGTGTTTTAATAACGATAAACACTGGGTGAATTATGTTAGACATCAGTTGAATTATGTGTCATGAATCTAAAAATATCAATTTGGAGCAAAGGAAGATTTCTTTACACATCGTTTAAAACATGAGTTTTCGACAATATATTGTTTTGTTTTTCCTTTAGGTTGTACCAATGAAAACAGCACGTTTTAACTTGTGATATGTGTCAAGTGATATGTTTCATGTGGTATGTTTCATGAAATATGTGATATGCGATATTATCTATGTGTAATCTGATATGAATGATTTTATATGTGTTATTTATGTGTCATGTGATATGTGATATATTATATGTGTATTGCGATAGGTGGCATGTCTTTTGTGGTACGTGTCATGTGTCATGTGTTCCGTTACAAGTGTCATGTATTTGCATTAAAATATATTTCATGTCATGTATTGGATGTGTGTTGTGTGGTATGTGTTATCTGATATATCTCATTTGTCACTTGATATGTGTCATCTGATATGAGTCATGTATGATGTGATAGGTGTCATGTCCCATGTGATATGTGTCATGTAATTTGTTGAACTTGTCATGTTTCATATAATGTTATGTGTCTTGTGATACACTACAACGCAAAAGTGTTTTCATTTTACAAAATATCCACAGAATGTTTGTAATACTTTTGCGTAGGTACGCGCGGACAACACAGAATGTTGTAAAATTTCTGCGCAGCTACGCAAACACTCTGCGGGGAGCTACTGCCGAGTATCTGCGAAACTAACTGTCCCTTTGATTGGACCAATTACTTTTATGACCCACGGGCGTCGGCACAAGCGTGGTGTTGGAAGACAAGTTCTACATGTACATCCCATTTGGTGACTGTTTTTCACTGTTCTAATTTCATTCATAATACCAAAGTACGACTTGAAACTGTACAATGACTTCAAATGTACAATAGATTGATGGGTACAAATACTAATGCGTTGTACAAAGAAGGATTGTGTCTGTCATCTTGCACATTTAGACTCAGAATGTGTTCATTCGAATTAAGAACGAGATGAATTGATTATCATGAATATATATTATGCAGTAAAAAGTTATATTACAGCATATAAATGAAGGCTCTTTGTTCAAGCAGTAGTGTACATGAAATGATGTATAACATTTCTCTGTGTACTAATCACATGTTTGGATGTTATCAGTTCTGAGATACATTGATATAAGTATCTACTACAATTAACAATGCATGAATATGATAAAAAAATGAACTCCCTGCTGGAATGTGTGGTACGAATCATTAGTTAGGATACGAATCGCAAAACTAGACGAAACATCTATTAATACCTGACACACACAAAAACGTATTCTCTATCAAACAAAGCTGTCAATAAACTGAAAATTATATCTATCGGAGACACCCCTAGTAACGTTGAGTAACATTTTTCAGAGGAAAGGGCATACGCACAAGAATGATATTGCTTCCGTGTGTGAATGCAGGTAATACTTGGCATCTCAGTTCTCAGTTTCATGATGCTTCTTCACACAGGTGGTATATCTGAATTGATAATGTCTTTATGGCGGCATACGCATAGCATGAAAAACACTTGCTATTCGCCAGTCGACAACAACTCAAAACAGTCAAACATGTTTGTGTTGTATATGCAATATCCTTGGGAACCGCTTTTGCACGGGCAAGTTGTTTAATCTTATTGCGCATGCCAGTGTTCCCAAATCTCGTGTGTCATTAAACACTTAAGTGTATCTTCTTCAAAACTTAACGTTATAACCTTTCAGATCACACCCATCATGTTAAAAATATTGTATTTGTATTTATTGTCTATTCAGTCATAAAATTGATTTTATTAGTCTTCAAATTCTATGTCTAGTACATATGTTCACAAACAGGACCGTTGGCTGATATACGGGATGTAATATCCAGTTGATCGTCCATTTATCTTACTTACTGTTTTTTAGCAAATACGAGGACTGTTCACTAGAGTGTAAAACCTATATGTATATTGTGTATACACGTAAATACCAAACGTCAGAACAATTAAACCTGGTTATTTATTAATATCATAAACTAACAACATTTACACACACATTTAACTTTAATCATCATACAGTTACTTTCGCTTGAGAGTTGTGCGCATGATGCATGTCCATTGTGTTGCCACACAGAACTGATCATTCTGAACATTATATTGACATACACCGGTTATTAAATAGTCCAGCAATATATCGACAGGATACCTACACATGTAGATGCACCAGATTAAGGGGTTCACATTGTGCTCATGTGGGACATCAAACCGAAATGAAACGTGGCAAAATAATGCTTCAACTACCACCCCACACATTCACAAAAGCATTACTTGAATGCGTTGTTAAATATCTGGAGGAAAAACACAAAGATGCACTGACGACAATTGATGTACATAACACATTAACTACAAACTAACACATGATAATTAGCTGTCTTTCTTACCGTCTGTTTGAATGTACACGTTCTACTGTTATATTTCCGCGGATTATTCGCGAATTATTTGCAACTTATCCGCGGATTATTCGCAATTTTACTGCAAAACATGATAACAAACTTTTGCGTTATAACGTATGTATCATGTGATATGTGTTATGTAATAGATACTAGTTGATATGTGGTATGAGATATGCGCCATTTGTTATGTGATATGTTTCATGTGACGTCTCATGTGATATGGGTCATAAAAGTTGAGTAGAGTAAATAATACCGGGGAGCAGAGTTGAGTAACATATATATTCATATTAGATTTAATGCTAGACGTACAGTTTTGTATAGTCTTATCTCAACATCCGATAGAAAAAAATATAGAATACAATGCATAAATTATTGAGCTTAATAAATCATTGACTCAATTCAATTTAAATTAAATCACGGAAGCAGTGTTTCTCAATACACTTACTCGGTATTCACCTGATGAAGGGTGAGGTGAAACGGGGTTTAACGTTGCGTCCAATGCAAGATTATTGCACATACATAACAATGTGCATGCAAGTGCATGTGTCCGCTTGCTCTAGTCCAGTCTAATGCCCATTTTATAAAGCTAGCTCATTGAGATACGGTGCCTCAGTTTAACATGAATACCCCACTAAGACACAGAATATTGACTCCGAGCCGACCAGTTCTTGTTTTAGCCCCATAATGACGAGTGACCGGCATGTGGAATACGGGCGGAAGTCTTATCCAACTTATAAGATTGGCCACAGTGCGGGCAGTTCCGGGCAAATGGGTTTTCAGAATTAAAATGGAAAGTGTTATAGATTTTTGGTAAAAAGATTATTTCCTACCTTTTTGTGTATCCAGCGAACTGTCTCCGTTGATGGGACGGGGGTTGCTTTTACCTTGCCGAGTACTAATGTTTCCAGTATATGAGAGGGGATTGTGGTTGAAAATAGGCAACATACATGAGAAGCATATTTCTAACTCACCGACGTCCTTGAATGCTCTCTTTGCACACGTTTTGGTAGAATCCATTTGGGGAATCACGTCGACTATTCTTGGTTACGGCATAAAGATCCGATCTCACTTCATTCATGTTTTCTTCATCGCCAGTGTACATTTCCAAAAGTTCAGTTTCAAAAGTAATGCCTTTTAAAATGTCATTGTCTGTATCATCCACACTTTGTGAAGCGTAACGCGGGCACACCTCCCCACTGGGAGAGCTATTCAATGCTTCACTGACTGCTTGGGCTGTCCATTGTTTCTTGATTACCTGGACGCTCAGTCAATCAGCAATGACAATACTTGTGTAAATTCTCCCTTCACATTTGTGCACATTTGAGACACTTGATTTTCAGCAGAACCCAAAATAATTGTCATGATTGACTTACATATACCCACTCTGGGTATCTTCAAAGTAACTTATTCTTATTTCTGGGCCACATCATTTGATAATCACACAGGCCTCAGACGATTTTGACGGTGCAGTCTTTACAACGAACTGCTGCCTGACGCATGCGCATCATGTTATGGTTGTGTGCGCACCCAGCTGTGTTCTATACTGACATTCAGTGTGGTAATGTGCGACTATATACTTAATTATGGGTCTTATATTGACAATCAGCGCTTGAACATAGGGCAATATGTTTATCTATGTTATAAACCGACAACCTGTGTGTACATATTACGATATATATGCAGCTATGTTCACCCTATGTGTATACAGCTAAGTTTAACACTGATACCATTTGTGTATATATAACAATATATACAGTAAGGCTCTATACTGACACCCCATATGTAACAATATATACAGCTATGTTCTTTCCTGTAACCCGATGTATATATATACCATTATATACAGTTATGTTCTACATCGACACCCTATGTGTATATGTAACAATACATTCAACTATGTTCTACACTGATACCAGGTGTGTATATGTAACAAAATATACAACTATGTTCTATACTGACACCCGATGCGTATATGTACCATCATATACAGTTATTTTCTAAATTGGCACCCTATTTGTATATGTAACAATATAAACAGCTATGTTCTATACTGACACCCTATGTGTATGTGTACCAAAATATACAGCAATGTTCCATACTGACACCCTATGTGTATATGTAACAATATATACAACTATGTATTATGATGACACCTTATTGTATATGTTCAGTTATGTTGTATACTGACAACCCGATGTTCATATTAAACGATATCCTCAGAAAGTTCTAAATTGACACCCGATGTGTATATGTAACAATCTATACAACTATGTTCTATACTGACATCCGATGTGTATGTGTATCATTTTATACAGTTGTGTTCTACATTGACACCCTATGTTTATATGCAACAATATAAACAGCTATGATCTAAATCGTCACCCTATGTGTTTATTTAACAATATATAGAGCTATGTTCGATACTGACACCCTATGTGTATATGTAACAATATATACTGCTATTTCTACACTGACACACTATGTGCGTATGTAACAGTATATACAGCTATGTTCTACACTGATACCCGATGTTCATATGTAACGATATCTACAGGAAGTTCTAAATTGACACCCTATGTGTATATGTTACAACATATACAACTATCTTGTACACCGACAATCGATGTGTATATGTCACAACATATACAGGTATCTTCTATACTGACACCCGATGTGTATATGTAACAATATATACAACTATGTTATATACTGACACCCGATGTGTATATGTACCATTTTATACAGCTATGATCTTAATTGAGACCATTTGTGTATATGTAACAATATAAACAGCTATGATCTAAATTGACACCCAATGTGTATATATTACGATATATACAACTATGTTCTACACTGACAATCTATGTGTATATGTCACAACATATACAGCTATGTTCTACACTGACACCCTACATATACTGCTTCATTCTACACTGAAACCCTTTGTGTGTATGCAACAATATGTGCAGCTATGTTCTACGCTGGCACCCGATGTGTATATGTAACCAAATATACAGCTATGTTCTATACTGACACCCGATGTGTACATGTAACAATATATACAACCATGTTCTACACTGACACCCTATTTGTATATGTAACAATATATACTGCTATGTCCTACGCAGACACCCGATGTGTATAAATTATGTAACAATATATACACCTATGTTCTATAGTGACACCCGACGTGTATATGTACCATTATATACATCTACGTTCTACATTGACATCTTATGTGTATGTGTAACATTACATACAACTATGTTCCATACTGATAGCCTTTGTGGATATGTACCATTGTGTATATCTATGTTTTACACTGACACCCTATTTGTATATGTAACAATATATACAACTATGTTCTGTACTGACACACTATGAGCGTATCTAACAATATATACAGCTATGTTCTACACTGACACCCGATGTGTATATATAACAATATATACAGCTATGTTCTATACTGACACCCTATGTGTATATTTAACAATATATGCAGCTATGTTCTAAACAGATACCAGGTGTGTATATGTAACAAAATATACAACTATGTTCTATACTGACACCCGATGCGTATATGTACCATCATATACAGTTATTGACACCCTATATGTTTATGTAACAATATAAACAGCTATGTTCTATACTGACACCCTATGTGTATATGTACCAAAATATACAGCAATGTTCCATACTGACACCCTATGTGTATATGTAACAATATATACAACAATGTATTATGATGACACCTTATTGTATATGTTCAGTTATGTTGTATACTGACAACTTTTTTTTTGTACGTGCGTGTGCATGCAACAATATATACATCTATGTTCTATACTGACACCCTATGTTACAACTTCCGTTATCGTGTCGTCGAAAAGACGAAATTGACAACAAATAACATGTCGTTCTGTTTTCATGTGAGTGAAATGGGTAGGAGTAAGGGTCATGGCGTTTACAACGCTTTCCTTTCGGACTTTGGTCACGGAAGACAAGGACAAGAAAAATGATATGGGAAAGAAAAACATGAAAACAGTGTTTAACAAAGAAACATACACGCAAGTAAACTCCTTAACAGCTGATAAACTGTGTCTCTGATTTCGCGCACTTTCACAAATACAGAATTCAACAGAACTGCATGTATCGGGAGCTACTGTATAGCGAAAATTGGTGAGGGGAATTATCCCTTGGCCAGCTGCTGGACAAGTACCCACCAGGGTACCCACCAGGATGTTAGTAACAGAATGCTATAGTTTATTTATTTTTACAGATTACGAATACAGATTTGTATAGTTACGGATTGTTAATAATTTTGTTAATTGATATTTTGGTTATTCACAATATCAAGATCAAAGGCAACAATGTATACAATATTGTTATTTTTGTAGGATTAACATAAATAGCAGAAACAGTATCTGTATAGCAACAACCAAATCGCTGCGCCGGTACCTTGAGGCCACGCCCCTAAATACGTGTGTTTTAGAAGCCGATTACGGAGCGTGTGATTTCAACACTTTCACTTGGACATATAAATACTTTCTATTAGTGTTAAGATGTTTTCCCCTCGGAAATAGGCGTTATGGAACAATTGATATTCGCAAAAAAATAACAATTTCTTTTTGTACTTTACTTGCCCATTAAACCCAGTAAAAGTAAATCATGCAGCCTGGAAGAGAAGGAAATACTTGAGTCAATGAGCATGGTGTGTAATGTAGTTAGATTTATGTCTTATGTTTTATAGGGTCTCAAGGAGATAATCACCTGAGACTTTTATCCAGATCTGCCCAATCTAAACTTTCAAGCCGAATACTATGACGCTCTTTAAAGAAACGACTTGGTGAAACTGACAAATACAGATGAGGCTTAAAGAGCTCCTGCCATCTACATGGGCGTCAAGTATTTGTAAGTGCATTGAACATGGCCGAGATAAGGTGTTGGTTTTCTGACCTGCAGTAAGCTCAGGGATTTATCTAGACTTGCTCCAAGGCCAATAGTTGCTGGGGTATATCTAGAAATGCAAACTAAGTGCCCTTGGTAGGCAAATTGGGTAAATATTTATTTTTTCAAAATTGGACATTTTTTTTATATTCTCATTTTCATAAAATCTGAGGAATTTTGAAAATTGTATTCTAATTTGGGAACATTGACTTCATGTGCTGCAGGGGGCACGGGTGGCCCAGTCGTCTAAGGCGCCGCGATTCGCGGTGCAGAGTTGCGTCCCTTGGGCACGCCAGAAACCTGTGATTGTGGGTTTGAATCCCGGTTCGCCCCGATTATGTTTCTAGATTTGTCAGCACCATACCCGTGCTCGTGGGTTTCACTGAAGTGGTAAACGTCTGAGACCTGTTCACTTCGGGCTTTCCTCCCACATTAAGCTGACACGCCGTGATATAACTGGAATACTGTTAAACGCGGCGTAAAACCCAACTCACTCACTCACTCACTCATGTGCTGCAGGCTTGGGACTTTCTGCACCAAGCTGCCGCAATGTCAAAAGAAATTCAAATTTTGACATGACAGATTAGCTATTGTCATATAATTGAGTGGTCGTTAACTTCTTTTGAGTGGTATATTTTGAACTGTCAACTCCCTTTATATATATGTGCGAAATATACCCCAAATGAGATATTTAGGATAGCAATTGTATACCTATGTTCATAATGGTTTTTTTTCAAGAAGTTGAATATATTGTTGGTGATGCTAATGCATTTGACATGTTTGACAAGTTTTGATGATGTTGATGCAGTCTTTGTTAGGTGATGGTGGGGTTCCAAATATATGTGGTAAAAAATGCTTGTAACAGTCCATTCTTATAGTGCTAGCACATTGATCATGAGATACCATGCCGCAGTTTAACTTCATTACCCCACTCAGTCAGATTATACTTACTGTGCCGACAAGTCCTTTATTTATCTCTTGATGCCATATGCCCAATTTCATTCAAATTAGATCTTAGTTCTCGCTACTGCTTCAGATCCTTGCAGATCTGGGTTAGAAAAGGTCTTCAGCTACTCATGCTTACTGTAAAAGGCGACTATGCTTGTCGTAAGAGGCGACTAACATGATCGGGTGGTCAGACTCGCTGACTTGGTTGATGCATGTCCAGACTCAATTATTTACAGACTGTCGTCCTATGGCCAGAATAGTATTAAGTATGACGTTAAACAACAAACAAACAAACAAATTATTGCCGAACACCAGGTAGAGTAACCAAGCAATACACATACATCATGTCTATCACTAATACAGTGCAAGGTTGACATGTATAATTGTGTCAAATGAATTGTAGAGTACTTGGTATATACTATTTACTGTTGATTGATAGAATAAACATGCTCTGACATGTAGAGTTTTAAAAAATAATATCATTGCCGGGCTGCCACCAGGACCCACAGACTTCATAAGCTGCAGGCCCTGTGTAGGTTTCTATAGGTCCTCGAATATTTGAGTCAAAGTTGAATGAAAACTTTAAATGCTTTAAATTTATAATAAAGAATAGACATGCGTCCTGAACAAAACATCCCTTTACTGTCAAACAATAGCCGTGAAGGAATGTTATCTTATCAATACCAAAACAGAAATCTTCGGCTTCAAACAATAAAAGAATTGGTTCTCAGGCAGTGGATTTTGAAAATATACTGCCGGCGCGCAGTGTGTTTTTTGTGTGTGCTTTTAAAAAAAACAAAAACAGTTGTGTACAATCAGCCTGGGAAAGGGCCTCCCTGCATAAATGTATTCATTGATGAGTAAAATATTGAAATATTTAAGATGTATTTTTGTTATAAATGGAAATAAAAATGAACCGTGCTACTGTCACACCCATTCGACAGAGTGTGTCGCTGGTCGTGCCGCTACTGTTAAATCAATCAGACAGGCGAATAGCATAAGGACACCCGAAAAATAAAACTCCAAATAACCGCTTATCAAGCAGTCTTTACTTGTCATTTAAATTATGTATGTAATGCATAAATGCTCAGCTTTCTAAATCATCACAATCATGGCAAAGGCGGTGAACTCCCATGCATCATGATCCCGTAATACTATTACAATCCTTTTGTTATATCAAACATAATTTTCTAGAATTATTAATTTTGTAAAATTAATCTCATAATTATCAAGATTATGAATGATTTTAAACTTAAGGGTTACCATCGCGCTGTTGTTTGTCAATAAATAAAAATCTGAATTTAAATTCGGTTAAATTTAGGATATCGGGGATGTTAATATAAAAATCATTATATTTTAATCATTCGGTGCCTTTGTACTTGCATGTTGTAAAACTCGTCTGCTTTGGGATAAACATGAGAAAGGGAACAGGGCTAGGCCCGACACAAGATCTACCTCCCACCTGCTTACAGGCAGGCAGTTATTTCGACATGTCTAGTAAGCTGTTAATGTTTTCAAGCGGATCACTCATTGGTTATGTGAGATGAATTGTCGTTTAACGTCGCATTCAAAATTATTGTACTTACAGAGCGCTGTGCATGTGGCTGCTTGTACTAGTCCGGTTTAGTATTGATAGTGCTGCCCACTCAGACACAATATTCAGACATCCGAGCCGACAAGTCCTTGTTTTATCCTCTAAATGCCGAACACCAGGAAGGGGAACAACAGGTAGCATATTTTAAAGTCTGTTAGTATTACATAGTCGGGAATCGATATCATGACCAGTCATAATGTGAATGAGCAATCAACAATGAAGGATGCCCCCTAAAATATTTATTGGCTCAGAGGATAGGGTTTTTTCTTCACCACGTTGATGGATCCATGTAGTGGAGCTGTTTATAAGCCTTGGATTGTCTGTTTTACAAGCCTTTGCTCATGTCATTCTTGGACAAGCCTGAAGTCAGCTTGTAGTCATGTTGACCATGTTACTACAGTGTCAGTGCATGTTGGTATTGTGAAAAAGCAATTTGAATACGTAACTGTAAATTACCATCATGTTCATAGAGTACATGGTTCATAAACTGTGGAGCATAGTTCACTTGATTGCAGGATTACCAGAGCATGTGAATGGACAACTTAGCATCAACAGATATTTACCAAATAGTTTAATGTTTTTATGAAGGTGTTCACATGACTTGATGCACCTGGCAAAGGTAGACCGATTTTATTACAATATAGATCTTTATTATCGATCAGGTATTTCAAATGGTACCAATACTCAACTCATGCTCATGGATAAACAGTAGTTTCGCAAAATGTGTTCGCAAATATGTCAATACAGTAAACTATGGATTACTATATTGACAGTCTGTAGATAATCGATTCTGGAACAGACAGTCGAGTGCTTGATATCAAGAGCATCAATCTATGAAATTGTGGTACGATGATATGCATCAACCAAGTCAGCGACCACCCGCTCCTGTTAGCCGCCTTTAACGACAAGCATAGTCGCCTTTTACGACAATCACTCAGGAATATTCCAGTTATATGACGGTGGTCTGTAAATCACCGAGTCTGGACCAGTTGTATTAGGTCAAGATTGACGTGTAAACGTGATTTGATACCTCGCAACGGGACAGTAGAACGCATGTCTATCATACTTTGGGACGCTTCCGTGGCCTATTTGTAGAGCGTCTGCTCTGATGATACGATAATCTCCCTGATGCTACAAGATTCTACTGATGACACGAGAATATCCCTCGTGATTCGAGAATATCCTTGGTGATACGAGAATCTCCCTGACGATACGATAATCTCCCTGATGATACGAGAATCTCCCTGATGTAACGAGAATATCCTTGGTGATACGAGAATCTCCCTGATGATACGAGAATCTCCCTGATGATACGATAATCTCCCTGATGCATATGTTACGAGAATATCCTTGGTGATACGAGAATCTCCCTGATGATATCACTTAAACTTGTCTGAGGAAGTATTAAGCGTTATGTTTTATGTTTTAAATCTTTTTATATTGCGTTTATAAAAATGGAGTTAAACAATTCACCTCGTGATATCATGAACATGTGGCCTGTGCGAATATGATCTGTTTCTATACTTTCACCAATTGGCATTTTTACTGATTGTTACTTCGTGTTGCTGTGACACTGAGGAGAATTATCTGCATGCAGGGATCGTGCAGTAAATGTCCATTGTCCAATTGAATGCATACTTCTGCAGTTTCGAGTATTTGAGAAAGGTTTTGTAGGTTTGATGTCTGAAATTGTAATAGCATTATGCAACAGTTTGCCATTGTATAGTAGAATCCATCTAAGTTCACCTTTACAACATTTGAGTGAAGATGCTGGTTCGGATGTCAATGTACTCTAAGGTAAAAGAAAATGTTTTACCATGTTTTACACTTTAATATGAGAACATTTTATGTACTGTATGTTACATGTACTGTCGCATTTTGGTTATCCAACAAGGCTTCCGTCTGTAATCCTGAAATTTAAAGGAATATTATGCATCTGACAGAGTGACATAAGGTATCAATTGGCGATATATGCAGCCTTAGACAATTAAAAATTGACAAAACATATCTGTGAGTCCATGATAGCCAAAATGCAATCTAGAAAGAAACACATTCCTAATAATTGTATAGTGTACTTGCGGAACAAACTCAAAAGAGGGAAAATCACCATCAAATCATACTTTTTTTCGCAGATGAACTTCTCGCGAGTGTGGCAAGGGTAATCGGCCCATTTGTAATTGTAGCCGGGCCATATGGCCAGGCAGTCTCCACAGGTTGCACAACCTTGTGGCTCGCCGGATGCCCAGTCAGTGTATGACACACGTTCTCCACTTGGGGCCCACTTCCATATTCCCTCTATCTCCATGTCAGAGCCACCTATCCACGTCTGCATATTGGCACCAATATCTGCGTGTGCAATAAAAACCAACCATGTACATAATCTGTAGTATCAATGTTGAAACAATTTATTACAAATGAAATGAAACACAAATGAAACTGTATTCGATTTTGCAGTCACGCCTCATCTAATAAAATAGACTTAAAACGTAAAATATAAAGTGTACATTCATGCATGTGCGCGTTAATTATTACCGCCAAACACCTTCAGATAGCCTTGTATGAATGCATTTTCTTCTGCAGTCTCGATAGCTGCTAGTACCGCTCCACGCGCCACACATTGTTGCTGAAATACGTTAAGATTTGAAGACATTGATCACAAGTGTACCTGGGATGATATTGTGTACATGTAAAACATTTGATATCAATATATATACACATATACATTTATGATACACAAGTAACCATCAAAATGGTTCATTTCAGCAATCCTTCACAGCACACCTGACAAGATAATGCAACCCACATTGTGACATAATTAGTCACCACTATAACGTCATTGGAGGGGTGTGTGGGGGGTGGGTGAGGGGCAGGGGCAGGGGCGTGCAATATATGTTCTTTTCATTTACGTCGACATGTTTTGGATACATTAATGTTCACATTTTCGTTTTAGCCATAAGCCCAGTTTACTAAAACAAAAATGGTCCCAGTTTAATGTCGCTTAAACCTGCCTGTCTGATTACATGCACCTGCCTATTTCAAACATGGTCACTATGAAATGCCGTTTGTATTTGTTTCGTATGTCATTATTGAATGGTACGACTCTTGCTGAAAATTTGCTTGATCAGGGTTACAACCTTCAATGCCTCATCGCAGTTTTCAAAAGGTTAAATGGTAGACATGTGCAGAACATTTACAAATTTGACGCATCAGTGACAAAAGTATTGTTTGATGGAGTTACATACATTGATTTGTTCCCGTGTTTGTTTCCAGGTTAACAACTGATTTGCTGTTGCATGTGTTAGTGAAGGATGACACCGGTGGTGCAGGATTCGTTTATGTTTTCGTAAACACCTCGTATCATGACTATTTGATTATCATTAATAAACACATGCCAATTATATAGTCGGGATCGTACAATATGCACCTCTTTTAGCAGATATTTCTTATAATTATGGAACCGGTTTGTGCGCTTATATTTACAAAAATAACATGACATGGTTGGTGCAGTTAGTTCACTTACGGATTGCAGGATGTTGGATATTGGATGTATAGTTAACCATACACAACTGACATGGAATGGAACACGAGCAGCAGTCCACTACGGTGCAGAGTATGAATATAATGCGGAAGGTTGTGTGGACTGTTCATCTCCGATAATGAAATGAAAACAAAGCCGTCAGTGTATGGTGTTCTTGCTTTTCCACAAGATGTCAAATAAAGATTGTCTTTCTGTGTAAGTTTCAAAAATGTTTAACTCTGAAAAAGAAGATATAGCTGTACGCGTACGAGCAGAACACTAAGTCTATATTAAAAGTATAGCATAAGTATAATATTCTAAAATATCAACATAAGTTCTCAAGTGTCCTTGGTTTAATGAGTAAATCACTTGCAACGATAATATAACCATTTGTTACTACTGAGGATTCAAACCCACCCAGCTGCCTAAACTTTTGTAGTTTTTATAGTTAATCTACATCCTGGCTCCTAATCACATGATCACAAGCACATGTTGTGGGTAGGACAGAAGGCCTCCATGTTGTCAAGAGGGTTCACGGGTGGTTTATGGCAGAACACAGATTTGTTTAATCATCACCAACGAATGTCTTATAACGGTAACGCTAACGCTTCAACGTGGTGAAAACGAAAATGTGAATAAACTTTTGGTGAGAGTATCGTACTGTGTTTCTTGCCGCAACAATAGCTTTTGTTTTGCATTTCTTTCTTCAATCCTCCAAAAAATTGTATTTCACAAAACCAAAATATATGAATGTGTGAAGCGGCAATGTTATTGCAATAATACAATGTTTAGAAAAGTAGTGCGTTTACGATACATATATGTTTGTCATAAAATGCATACTTTGTCCTCTCTTTATTGCTCAAAAAGTTATAGCTCAACAGATAACGAAGCATATCATTCTGACTAAAACAGTTCTCATTTCAAACATCTGTTAACTGATGGAGTACATATAAAAATATTTATATTTTGTGTATATGTACAACTTTTATGGATGTCAAATTGATACTCACGGATGCCTCCAGCCATGTCTCCGTGCTACCAATAAACATGTAACAGGAATTACCGTACCGGATCCATGCATCTGGACAGCAGTTGCCTGGGAATTAAGCATAGCCAGTATATATAGTGACCAATTTCATTACCAATGTTTATTGTGTGTGGTTCAAATGAAAGCATGTCATGATATTACGCTGGTATGGCTTAACAGTTGATATTTTGTACTTTTATTCCGATTTGCTTTGACTCTACCAACACGTATCTGATATCATTGCTCTTTCTTATGCACGAATATGATGGTTTGTGTCTGGTTAAATTGTTGCGACCCCCACCCCCAATTCCATTTTGAAGTTTGTGGCTCAATGTTAGGTTTATAGGAATAATGAACAAAACTTGTGAAAGTTTTGTTGTTTTTTTTCATCGAAGGTTACGTGTTAACTCTTAATGTATTATTTACATTAAAAGTAACTCCCCGCAACCCTTGATTTAAATTAATTCTTTACATTACGTTTTATTATCGTACATATCACCACGTATTGTACAATGTTCTTTTAAACAAAGTTTGATTGGAAATCTAGCGTATTTTTTGCTATATTTACATTTTTCATTGTATCCAATACATTTTGAACGAAATCGGACAATAACTACATCTCATTCAACCAGAGCCCCTCTTTCCGTATTAGGATAGTAACAGAAATGAGGTTGCCATGTAGCGTATCTTAAGATAACATTTGTAACACACTAAGTTTGTAAGAAATCGGTTAAAAGGGCCAGGGGTCATAAACCCTTTGACAAAACCTTGCATATAGCAACCAGGTGGTCGTTGCAAAGAGGGATTCTAAAGTTACATGAATGTCCGATAAGAATTATTTCATAATGACAACCCTAAATGTAAAAATAATGTTATTTGTCATGTCAACCCTTAATGTAAAAATCTGTTTACATTAAGAGTATTATTTAAATAAAGAGTTGAAACAAGGGTTAGCCCGCAACCCCAAATGTCATTTGTTGATCACATTTAAAGCATTTTTATTACATTAAGGGTTGTAATAAGGGTTAGCCCGCAACCCTTATTGTAATTGTTTTACATGTAGAGTATTTTGTGCATGAAGTGTTGAAACACAGCTCAAATATGCGTCAATACATGTATATGTACACATGAAAATCATATCCAAATGATTATGGACGATATTCTACGTTTGTACCTTCAATATCTCCTGTCTGAAGTAGTAGCAGGAAAATAAACACCAACATCCTGTTTAGTCGACAAACACATCCACCAACGAAATAGTGTCTTTATCTGAAATCAGTTTGATGTCATTGAATATAACATAACAGGTGTTCTCTTGAACAAACCTTTATCACATGAATGTTACCTTTCTAATGTGCAAGTTAATGTCTACGTGCACGTACATCAGTACTTTGTCGATGTCTCATATCTAGGTGTTCTAAATAATACAACATTAATTCCATTCTTTCTTGTCAAAGTGTTACGAAAACACAAATGTATACGAATAGGTAACTATAATGATAGCTTTGGATGGAAAAGCCAAATGTATAATTGGCGTTTATCCAAGGGTTTTGCCATTTGTAACCCCGTGGGCATCAATGGAGTTTTGTTCATTTACCTCAGAAAATTCCGTACATGTGTACATATTTCCGGTAATGTGAGAGGTAAAAAAACCCGAATCAATAAATGTTTTTGACAGAGACACAAATCAAAGTGTGAAGCATAATGACGCACTGTGATGCAAGAGTTTATTCCGTTGATGTACCGTTCAGGTTTATCCCTTACCTTGTTGTTGTAACTTGCTAAGTTCCCACATGGAATATCTTAAAGAGGTTTGTCTTTGATCCATTCAAGAACTAAATGCGAACTGATGCAGTCTATTTGCATCGGTCTGTTTTACTACCAGGAGTGGCTGGAAACTTCAGAGATTAACTTCGATGGACTGCGTAAACGGAGGTGGTTGCTAATTATTTTTTCAACATAATCCTCTCCGAGGTCTCCACACTTCTGCCAACGATGCTCGACTGTCGGGATCCAACTGGTGTAGAAGGCCGCCTCCGGGTGGTGTTAAACGTCATCCACAGCAGAAATAACGTCATCATCAGTAGCCTTTTGTTCCAGACAGTTCTTTACTCCGGTGAGAGTTCAAAGTCACGGTCATGCATTATTGGTTGGTAGAAACCGTGTGTGTTCACACTGAAGTAAGAGTGTTTGTCTTTATCACACATAAGTATGAGCTTACGACAAATATTCGTCAGTGGTGATATCTTGAAATATTATGTCATCTTGTTTCTGTTTGATGAAAATATAAATCGAAATTACATCGGTTTACAAACGAATTTCAGTTTCCCTTGATATATCATCTCAAATCACTTCCGACCAATTGCAATATCCTCGGAATTGCTTAAATCACAGATAGCATGAAAAATACACCATTGGCACTCTGTGTTGACCAGCAAATTGAGTTTAAAAGCGTACACTTAGTGGTAGCATGAACAGATGAAAATAAATAGTACGGAAACTTAACATAAGGCGATCTAGACGCTAATTAAACTATAATTATACCAGACATGACTGCTTCACAAATAACTGCATAATACCGGGATAAAAGTTTGGATTATACATTACCATTTAAACAATTTGATATTATATCATTTGAATGACATACACGTAACAAACGATAATGCAGCGCATCACTTTGACATTTTTGTTTGTTGGATTGTTGTTTAACTCCGTACTCCGTACTCCGCTGGTTTGTAAATAATCGAGTCTGGACAAGAGAATCCAGTGATTGGTATCATGAGCATCGATCAACGCATTCGGGATACAATATCATGCGTCAACCAAGTTAGCGAGCCTGACCACCCGATCCTGCATCGGTGATAAAATTAGAAGGGGAGAACCGCGACCAGCCGCAACAGATATTCTCCTCCCACCTATTACATTTTTGTTACTATTTCGGTATATCATTCATATCTAGGCTGAAACGCATACTAGCTGAAAGTGTTCTGATTACGGCTGCAGTCTTTATTGTTCCATTTTATATCTGGGTAGTCTGTAAAAAATTGATGCTTGGTCAGTTAAACAAGGGTTTGATATGAGGATCAATGACCTACATCATTGGGGTGTGGTGACACATAAAACGTCATGTTACACATTGTGTTATTTTATGGAATAATGTGACCTATATATGTTTCTCACGGAATTCCTACGTGCAACTTGTATGAAAATTAATGTTAAACAAATAAATTCAAGGCTTTTGTTAATCAACGGCATATTTAGCAACACGTACATGTACTTTGAATGGCACTTCCAAATCCATTTTCTAGCTCATGTTAAGTAAAAGGATTCGTCAACGTGCTCATCCCTCTTTGTGTCCAAAATCACCCAAAACCTCTTCCCAGAAGCTAATGTAACATTACAAGGTTGCTGAACAAAATACTCCTCACAACTACTCACTTCCCCGTTTAGAAATCTATCAAACACGCACCTGCTGCTGTATAGGCCAGTGAGTTACCGGCGGGAATTGGCACATATGTCAATGTAAAGCTATCTAAGATACCGTTAGATGTGAACAATACGGGAATACCAAATGTCAGTTTGACTGATAAGGGGCGTCACTAAGGTATGACCTTCGCCGAACCATACCTCACATGTTAGGAGACATGTTGTGACACATACACTGAACTGGTAATATCGCATTAACATTTGCAGAAGTTTTTTGCAAACTATGTGTTTGTTTTTGTTGTTAACGACACACTCAGCAATATTCCAGCTCGAGTATATAACGTCGTATTAATACTGATAACAACAACACATAATGTAGATATCGAACAACCGTGTGCTTTACACTAATCCTGGGGATAACTTTTCCCAATCACTATATATGAAGCATGGTCAGACACGCCCACCACAAAAATAATGTCCTTTCATCTTGCTTCGGTATGGCGCCATGTTTTCATGTACATGTAGGTTACACTATGGGTGTTTCTATTGGCCAAAAATTTATCGTATGTTGGTTTTCTCATACTCATATTAGTCTATCTAGATGTCGGACGTAAAGCAGCATTCTGTCGCTATCTCATGTCGAGGTGTATTTAGTAATATTGCTTTAAAATTATTACGAAAAAAATAATGTGTAGCCATTATGAATACAAGCGTCGAATTCTAACATAACTTCAAAAGTTTAAAAAAACTATTTTAGTCGGTGTAATAGATAAAACCACGGTCATTCTGGCTGCTTCCTAACCTCGTTATTATGCAGAACGTAATGTCATATTTAAGTATCAAAATGGCATAATATAGAGAATAAAGGTAAACAACTAAATAGCATTCCTCCCTAGTGAGGGCAAACGCTACATATTTTGCCACTATTTTCACCCACCGCCAGCTGAATGTTGTTTAAAATTGCAGCACAGAATATTCAGTTCATGTCACGACAGCATCTATGTCATAGTGATCTTACTGACATGCCCTCAACCGCCAATCCAGAGAAACTTCTTTTATTATGTTGTCACCTTTCACCGACATTAAGACAGCATAGGTGTAAAGTGAACACGGAATTAAATATAAGATTGTTTGAATTTACTTAAACCCACTCTCTGTTTTAAGACGCTGGCTATGGCTGACGGTTCGAAATGGAGGCATGATTCCATGTGGCAATTAACAAACTAAACATTTGGACCTTGAAGCCGATATCTCTCTACTCAATGTCTGAACAGAATAAAATATATTCTCTATTTTGTGTATTTAAAAGTAAGAGAGAAATGTGACATTTCTGCTGTAAACCTGGTATACCTATAATGTAGATGATGAATTGAGCAATGTCGATTATGCCTATGGTTGTTAGTTCTATGAATAATTAAAAAAAACAAATAGTTGTTATGTTTAAAAATATTTATTAATCATTTTCACATAGTTTCTGTATGCGAATAGCTTTTGGTATAATGATAGTTTTGGTGGAACAGCAAGGTGTACAATTGATGTTTATCCAATGATGTTGCCATTCGGAATCCTGTGGACATAAATGGAGTTATTACCTCAGAAAATTCCGTACATGTATACATATTTCCGGTAATGCGAGAGGAAAAACCATCAGAATCAATACATGTTAATTGACAGAGACACATATAAAAATGTGGCATTATGACGTACTGTGATAGAAGGGTTTAGAAACAGAATCTATGTGTATGCACTACCTTCTTTCGCACATGAAACTCTCCTCATGATAACATGGGTAATCTCCCCAGTGATAGTTGTAGCCGGGCCATATAACCAGGCAATCTCCACAGGTAGGACAACCAGCTGGCTCGCTCAGGTCCCAGTCAACATAGGTCAGTCTGTTCCCACTCGGGGACCATCTCCACACACCTTCCACCTGCGCGTCTGTACCACCGATCCACGTAGGGATATTAGCACCAAGACCTGGATACGCATGTACATTTCTGAATGAACGCATGACAAACACAACCATAAATTATTCACCTTTACAAATATCTTGTGTGCCTTGCATAGTAAGTCTTGATAGTCGTTTCCTGTTGCAAATACATTACGTGACAATACTGACGTAAATGTAGGGGGCTTCTATGACCTTTAGATGTATATCTAAGCTTTGAACTGCAAATGGTACCTAATTCTTATTATAAAGGACATGTCATTTACCTGCGAACATCCGTAGGTAGTCCCGTATGAAGGTATTTTCAGCCCCAGATTCAATAGCTACCAACACTGCTCCACGTTCCGCACAAATTTGCTGAAACAGATTGATATCTCTGTGAGGATTGCATGTCCCTGCGCAACACTCTTGTGTCAATTACTTTGTACATCCGTATATGTGTGAACAACCAGGTAAAACACGACCGAGGATTGTTACCTATGCTACCCTTGGGAAATATTCCCCCGTACACCAAACTTTACAAGAGCACCCGCTAACGAGGATTTCGTGGTTATAATGTGTGAAACTGCTGATTGTTTTTCGGTATGGATCTTTTTTCATGCTACCAGCCACTAGTCTGTCGGACCAGTCTCATTATGTACAGACTGCCGTGATGTAGCTCGAATATTGCTGTATACTGTGTAAAACCAAAAGAAATGCCAACATAATAGTTGGTTGTGTCATATACACAGATTTACTTCTACTACTCTGGTAGCTTGGGATATCATACTGTACCTACAGCAGCCCTCAGCCACGTTGCCTTGGTTGCTACAAACATGTAACAGGAGTCACTATGCCGGATCCATCCGTCTGGACAACATCCTGGAGAATATGTGTTGTGACATTAACGAATCATCGTAAGTTTATTATGACTGCACTAACAGATATGCACATAGTGCTAATTGAATTTTCGACACTGAGAGAAAGTTTAATGATATCAACCTATTGCTGATCATAATTAACGACTTTCCTGTTCTACGTCTGAAAATAGAACATTCATATGATCAATTTAAGAACATATTCCAGTCGGGATACCATGTCAAGGGAGATTAATAATACCTTATAGATAACAAATAGATAAATACATACAATTATATATCGCTGATATATCAGGTCACTAACAGTTGTAAACACACGATCCTTGTCCATCTTTTCGGAATGTCCTGCCACACTCCTGTACTTTGCATTACCTTGGACAGTGGTGGTCACCAGCACAATCAGGAATAGGAAGAACAACGTCATTTTGTCGTGGCAAATGTAAAATGTAACGAAAATCTATATCCAGCTTATCTTATTCGATTATCCTGGTTGCTTGGTCACGTGATACATACATTTGCGTACATTTACGTACTGCTGCGATACGTCCACATTGTCCCCAAATGTAATTTAAATCTCACCCCATTAAACCAGATTTGACTATTTGTCATTTCAGCTCTTACATGTTTATCTTTAGGCAAGAAGAATTTGTTGATAGATCAATGGTTTGTTTTGTATTGTTTAAACATTGATCAAACAGCTTCAGAGCAAGAGTCATATGTCACTCTTTGAAAGCTTGGTAGAAAGAGCATGATCAATTGTACCTCAAAAGATATGAAATGTAGGCACCAAGGGCTGCAGGAACATTGCTCGACATAAAGGGAAAGTTGACAATTGAAAAGTTGAAGTCATCTCTCTTGTCATATAGCCCTGTTGGTAGTGTTTTGTCACTCTTTATCTTTATGCACAGATCTAAATTAGAAACAGATGAGGCGGTCTCACTGGTGTCTTTTATTTCTAGTTCAGGTGGGTAGGGATTTAGCTATTTGATGGTCATTGAACGATATTAGATCATCGATATACGAGTACATAAAAAGTAAAATTAATTTCTTGGCCAAATTACCTTGTTTTGACTTTGCCGATCCAAATAGAAATTCAGATTTATATGCATAAATTAATAAATCAGCAAGAAGGGGCACACCATTGGTGCCCATGGGGATACCTACCGAAATGTCTTACCCCAAATGGCACTCGTGAAGAGCAACCTCCTCGTGGTGAGTGCTGGGTAACGCTAATAGCTCTTCCCCCGTGTGGAACCGGGGCAGAATATTTCCACAGCCTCCCATTGCTGGTCGTATGAGGCGACTAAAATGGGCAACCTGTTTGCCGTGGGTTGCGTCCCTGTGTCGGCGGAGGACGGGAGTCTGGTAGTTGAGGGCACTGGTTCCTGGAACTGTGTTCCTTTGCCCAACACACTACTTCGACCCTTACTTCGCCTAGACGGGTGGTAAGATGGGCCCGGTCTTATCAATCGGCTGGTCATGCCAGGCCCTGTGCGTAATATTGTGTATGCACAACTGTGTTGTATTTTGATGTATATTTTGGTCTTGGCCGTGAATAACTTGTGTGAATTCTCCATTTTGGATTGAATAAATTGCCTAGAGTCTTACGCCAGAAGGCGGTGGCTCATGGGCCAATCTGGTGATGTTGACCTCTGTATTCTGTATGTCTCCAGTTTCTTGTCATGGACTGAACCTTCCTGGCACTACATCTGGTAGATAAATATAGCTATTCACGTCATATTTGCTGGAGTATACCATCCCTGTATCCCTGGTGTTTGCATCCTGGATATCCGGTGCAATATAACACTGTCCTTGTTGACACTCGATGGCGGGTGGGGAACAGGGGTGCTGAATCTTTTCCTTTTCAACATGGCTCTCCCACAATCTGGTTCATCTCGTAATTAAAAAAAGAGACGTCTTGAGGAAATTGAAATTTCAGCTGGAAATCGTTCTCAAAATATTGATTCCTGGGCTAAATTCCTGGTGATTGAGGCTACTGATAACCTACCCATCAAATTGAATCCTTTTGCTGTTTCTAAGGCTGTATCCGGGATTTGCGGTGTAGTCAAGAACGTCACCCGTCTCCGTAGTGGTTCGCTTCTTGTGGAGTGTGCACGGAGACAGCAATCTCTCAATCTTTTATCTATTTCTACATTTGCCAATATTGAGGTTGCTGTGTCTGTGCACAGAACATTAAATTCATGTCGAGGCATTGTTCGTGACAGGGCTCGTTGTCTGTCCGACATGTCTGAAGAAGAAATCGCTACGGAGTTGGAAGACCAGGCTGTTACTGCGGTTAAACGTTTCACGATAAAGAAAGATGGTGTCGTCACAAACACAAATACTTATCTCATGACGTTTGCCCGTACTTCTCTTCCCCAGTCAATTAAAGCTGGTTATTTCCACATCGGAGTGGATGTGTATGTCCCCAATCCACTCCGATGCTACAAGTGCCAACATTTCGGTCATGGTTCCAAATCTTGTCGTAATTCTGTGATATGTCATCGTTGTGGTGACAATCATGAGAGCACTGACTGTAATCATGATTTGAAATGTGCTAACTGTTCTGGCTCACATGTTGCTTCATCTAAATCTTGCCCCGTGTGGCAAATGGAATCTAAAATCATGAAACTAAAATGTGAAAGAAACATCTCCTACGTGGATGCCAAAAAGCTCATCAAAGATCAGTCAACAACTCAATCTACTATTTCTTACTCTGCTGCAGTATCCCGCCCAGCAGCAACATCATCCATTTCGTGTCAGACTGACTTGACATGGGTCAAGTCAGAAGAACCTGTTGTTACTGTTCAAATCCATCGACCTATTCCTGCCACTCAATCTAGTTCAGGATCTCAGACTGAGATTCAACCTGAGAAACATTCTCAAACAACAGAACCAGTTACTCAGTCAAAAAAAGGGAAAAAGAAATTGAATAGAAAACAAGCACCGATCGTTCCTTCACCTTCAGAGGTTCCTTTACAGAACTCATTTGGGCCTCTGGACATGGAGGTTACTCTGTCCTCTCAGGACAGGCGGAGGAGTAGTTCCTCCTCACATTCACGCGAGCGGTCTCCAATTGAGCCACCATGACTCAATTATCCAACATAATCCAGTGGAATTGCAGAGGACTTAGGCATAATTTTAATGAGATACAGTTATTATTACAGGATTTTCAACCGTCAGCATTGTGTCTTCAGGAAACATTCCTGAAAACTACAGATCAGTTCACCTTACGAAAGTACAATGACTATCATTCATTTTCTCCTCCAGGAGATAAAGCAACGGGAGGTTCTACTATCTTGGTGCGACAGGGGATAATACATAGTCCTGTCCCTCTACATACCAATCTTCAAACTGTTGCTGTTCGTCTTACTCTGCACATTGCTTTTACGCTGTGCTCTTTGTATATCCCTCCTTCTTCTGATCTTCGACAGTCTGATCTTCAAAATCTATATGACCAGCTCCCAAAGCCCTGTATCATCATGGGTGATCTGAACGGACACAATCCGCTTTGGGGAAGTGCAAATACAAGTTCTAAAGGAAAAGTCATTGAGGAATTTATTTCTAACAACAACCTGTGTATATTTAATGATGATTCTGCCACATATTTACATCCAGCCACGGGCTCGTATTCTGCCCTCGATCTGTCACTCACAGACTCAAACTTGTATAATGAATTTGCATGGTCAGGCCATGATGACCTCTGCGGGAGTGATCATTTTCCCACTATACTTAAAACTGTTAATCCTACTGATGAGCCACCATCATGTAGGTGGAACTTTGCCAAGGCTAATTGGTCCTTATATGAGGTACTGTGTACTGACAAAATAAAACATGATATTTTCAAGAATATTCCAGATCCGATACAGTTGTTTTCGGATTTACTAAATGACATTGCTGACCAAACCATTCCTAAGTCCTCTGCGAATCCCCATATTCGTAAACCATGGTTTACAAATGACTGCAAACAGGCCAGAAAGTGTAGGAAGAAAGCAGAACAATATTTTCGCCGACATCCTACAGTCCATAATTTGGATAGAGTTAAAATTACAAATGCCAAGGCACGACGTGCTTTTAAACAGCATAAGCGTCAATCTTGGAGGAACTATGTCTCCAAAATAAATTCCCGTACGCCCATGTCCAAGGTGTGGAACATGGTTCAGAAAATAAAAGGCAAAGGCTCAAAATCTTCTGTTCATCATCTTAAGGATGATGACACGTTATTAACAGATAAAACTGACATTGCCAATAAGCTTGGAGAAACGTTGGCAAAACATTCTTCAACATCTAATTATGTCCTGGAGTTTCAAAAAATTAAGAAACAACAGGAGAAGATCAAAGTAAATTTCACTTCTGATAATGGTGAAGACTATAATGAAGTCTTCTCATTACATGAGCTACACACCGCCCTTGGGCAAGCTCATGACACAGCAACGGGAGCTGACAACATACATTATCAGCTTTTAAAACATTTACCTGAATCCTGTCTGGAGACACTTTTAGATATATTTGATCAAATATGGATATCTGGGAATTTTCCTCCTTCATGGCATAATGCCATTGTAGTTCCGATACCAAAGCCTGGCCGGGATCATACTGATCCCTCTAACTATAGACCTATATCCTTAACAAGTTGCGTGTGTAAAACCATGGAGCGAATGGTGAATAATAGATTAATTTGGTATCTGGAAACCAATAATCTAATTACAAATATCCAATGTGGTTTCCGAAAAAATCGAAGTACTATCGACCATCTAGTACGATTAGAATCCTTTGTGAAAAATGCTATTGTAAACAAACAGCATGTCGTGTCAGTCTTTTTCGATCTTGAAAAGGCCTATGATACTACTTGGAAGCACGGCATTCTAAAGGATTTACAGGATTTTGGTTTGAGAGGCCGTTTACCTCATTTTATATCACAGTTTTTATCAGACAGGCAATTTCAAGTCCGAGTGGGTTCAACCCTGTCTGACCATTATACTCAGGATCAGGGTGTCCCACAAGGCAGTATTTTGTCTGTAACATTATTTAGTATCAAGATAAACAGTCTGTCAACCGTTTTGAATGATTCAGTTGATGGCTCGTTATTTGTGGACGATTTTAACATTTCTTGTCGCGGGAAAAACATGAACACTATTGAGAGACAACTGCAGTTGTGTCTCAATAAAATCCAGAAATGGTCGCTTGCTAACGGCTTTAAATTTTCTAAAACAAAAACTAATTGTATACACTTCTGCAGGAAATATAGACAGCACAAGGACCCTGAACTATTTCTATCTGGCACACCCATAAAGGTAGTTGAGGAGACCAAGTTCTTGGGGCTTATTTTTGACCGCCACCTGACATTCTTGCCACATATAAAATATCTCAAGGCAAAGTGCCTGAAAGCATTAGACTTATTGAAAGTCGTTTCAAACTCTAAGTGGGGAGGAGATCAGACAACCCTTCTCCATTTATACAGATCTTTGATCCGCTCAAAATTAGACTATGGTTCCATCATTTATGGTGGAGCCTGTAAAAGTAACTTACAAAAACTGGACTCAATTCATCACCAGGGCTTGAGGCTCTGTCTTGGAGCTTTCAGGACCTCTCCTGTTGACAGTCTCTATGTGGAGGCTGATGAGCCTTCATTAAAACAACGCCGTTTAAAACTTGCTTTACAATATCTCACAAAATTGAAATCGAATCCGTCCAATCCAGCCTATGATTGCATATTTAACCCTCCCTACGAGGACTTATTCCATACAAAACCGAAGCTGGTTCCTCCACTAGGGATCCGAATAAAACCTCATGTAACAGCAGCAAATATTGACCTTGATTTTGTTGCACCATACCGTTTACTCTCTACACCTCCTTGGCAACTAGTCCACCCCGTTGTAGATCTCACACTTACTAATTTTAAAAAATCGGACACAAATCAATTAGTCTTTCAGCAGGAATATATCCAGTTGAGATCAAAGTACGATTCTCACCGCTCCATTTTCACTGATGGATCCAAGGATGGTGGCAAAGTTGCCAGTGCTACCATCGTTGGATCAAAAACTATTTCTTCCAGATTACCAAACACTTGTTCTATCTTTACTGCTGAGGCCAAGGCTATTCAAACAGCTTTGGAATATATTCAGACACAAAATATCTGTAACAACTTCATCATCCTCTCTGATTCTTTGTCATGTCTACAGGCTTTAAAAAATGTCCACTCAAGTCATCCACTCATTCTTGATATTTTAGAATTACACAATACTCTGGCCACTGGCCAATACGACATCGTCTATTGCTGGTTACCCAGTCATGTTGGAATCACGGGTAACTCTATGGCTGATGCTGCAGCAAAAGCAGCTCTAAACAAATCTGTGACCCCACTTCTTCTACCATACAGCGACTACAAACCTTTAATTAGATGCTATATCAAAGACCTTATGCAAAAGAAGTGGGACACCCAAGTAGGTACAAATAAATTACATGCAATAAAAACCAACTATCGGTTACACCTACTTGGGTTGTCAGTCCAGATTTGAGGAGGTCATTTTACGACGATGTCGTATTGGCCATAGCAGATACACTCACGAATATTTGTTGAAAGGTGAAGATCCTCCATTTTGTATCCCTTGTGATGACAGAATCACGGTCGAGCATGTCTTGCTTGACTGTGTTGATTTTGCCATCACAAGGGATAAATATTTCAAATCATCATCTCTCAAGGATCTTTTTTATAATATTAATTCTCATTTAGTTATTGGGTTTTTAAAAGAGATAGAATTGTTTCACAAATTTTGATGATATATATTGTATAAAATGAATGACCTTTTAAGAATTAGTAGAACGAAATTATATCTGAGTTTGTTACTGGCCGTATCCTCAAAGGGGGTTGACGTAGTGTAAAATTATTGTCCCCCTGAGAGGATATTGTAAGTCCATGTCATTCAAAGAATATTTCTGGATACTAGTGTTTTAAACGTAGTATATTTGTCTTTTTACTTGTGGCTAAATTTGCAAACAATCGCCAGTTGCTGAGGGTATGATGTAAATCCTGCTGGGGTCTATGCAGGTAGCAAAGGTTCTATAAGTCCCCATGGTCCCCAGTATGGTGGTCTGCCTTCAGTTGCTGACGATCTATAGCCCGTTTTTAAATTGTGTCGTTTGTTATAATCTGCTTATTTTATTGTTCTGAAACTAGTTTTACAATTAGAATCTGTGATATTTTGCTAGTTGTTATACTGTCCGTCGACGACAGGTTCTAATATATTATATAAATACATAATTTGCTCAAGTCACGATATGGCTGAAATAGTGCCGATGTGACTTAAAACTTAACTCACTCACTCACTCACTCCAATTATGTTTCCTCTTTTTCAGTTTGTGCATTCTATCAATGACTACTTCACGCTCTGACCTTAACCACTCTGAAACACATTCAACAGATGCCTCTTCTCCTTGGGCCTATTTATTGGCATAGGCTTCAACAGCATTCATAACGATTCTAAGGTTGTGATCCCAATTGGAAGGAGGCTACTCACGATATTAGAATAACTGACGAAGGTTGCTATTGTCAACAATAGAAAAGTCACCTGAGACTTACATGTTACATACATGTATGGCTTACAGGTTGGTAGCAGTTTGCTGAGTCTTGGCAGCCACAAGTAGTGGAAGTTACATCATGATCATGAGCTGCCTTGTCCACATTCCTGAACACTTTCCTATATTTTGAACAAATTATATGAACTGGTGTTCGTATAGGAAAATTAAATTGTTGTTGGTGCCTGAAATTTAAAACATTGAGGCACATTTTAGGACTTAAATGTAACTTAAATTTAAGATATCAATTCAAGTTTTGGATGAAATATTCCAAGTTGATGATATGAATTAAGTGATTAAGTAATTACCTTAGTTCCGTTTATGAAGTGTTGTTCTAAGATGTCTACAGATTGTCTGTGGTTTGACAGGGCAGTTTGTAGTGATATTGGGTATTACTACAAACTGCCAACACATCGTATAGAAATTCCCTTATCACAGTAACAATATCCTTTAAATGGATTGAATGACCGTGAACATTTTCTAGGTTGAGTACATATTTAACAAATGTTATATTTGGGATAACACTTTCTTAGTAAAGTACAGATTCTCGTATTTTTTTTTTGTTGAGTCCCGTTCCGCGAACTGGTAGTCTAGATCACGTACTTTGAGTACCCCTCTGACAAGTGTAAGTACATACTGTTTTTGAATGCTGCTATGGTTTTGTGGGCTTGGGCTGCCATTTGGATTTACTACTTTACCTTCTCATATCAACAGGAAGTGATTAGGAATTCACAGAAGGCAGTTGCGTTTTTAAATTACAACCACAGCATAAAATAAACAAAACTAATAATCTGCGTCAGTGTAACTTATTATAATAGGCCATCTTAACTCAATAGTCTTAAATTGAAATGGTAACCAACACTTAATCCATACGTACATCACTTGTGAGTCTTGTGCAACGAGTCAAGATATTTAAGACTGTAATTTCGTCAATATCTTTTAGAGATATTTAGGCTTATTAACAATAATATTCACCTCCTGACAATGTGGATAGGTGTGTAGGGTTCAGTCAGTCCTTCATGTGTATACAGCTCTAGCTTCCACCGTTAATTGTTTTGTTATTTATTAACCGTTTGATTGGCATTCTAGTTGGTGAGTAAACAAGAAAAAAAATAATTGCTTCATTTAGAGACGTTTCGATGTAGATGGTTTCGATATCGATTCTTACACCGTCATCAAGATTAGAATGTACATCGAAACGTCGCTTACTGCAATAATCCAGGAGAAGTCATCTATAAAGTTTTATGTTTTCTTGTTATTTGTAGTAATATTTTCAAAAGTAATTGTTATGGATAGAAACTTGATGCACTGCATCATACAAATAAAGTCTACGTGTTCTCAATTCTACATGAAAATAGGTTACAAAACAATTTCATTGCCTTTGCATGATTCATTTTCTTGGGAAACTGAAAAGCAGTTTTCACGTGCAAGTCATTTCATTAGTCACGGGCTTTTTGTCACTGTCACGAAGGGAATTTTTAGAATCGTTGAGCCAAAACTCAATAAGTATGCGAGAAATAACGATTTGAGTGGAGTTATAGCTGATGAATCACAAACATCAGTGTCCAGGCTTTTTTAACATTGCCAGAGTACAATGTCCCACTTTGGGCGCCATATCGGTAACATAGCACCAATAGCGTTCGTCCAAGATCAAGGAGACCCCGCATACCCACAGCAGCCCAGAATTCCTATATCCTGGTCCTTCACATTCGAAGCAGAACAATCACTGCGACGTACACTGTAACAGAAATCGATGATTTACGTCCCATATCTGCTGAGACCCGCCGGAATCCGAGCAAGAGGGTTCTACTTTGGCTATATTTCACTCAACGTAATCTCGGTGTCGATTTCTTCAGCAGTGGCTTCCAAGACGTTGTTTGGTTTCTTCTCCGAAGAAGATGGATGGACCCGACTGTACCGGCGACGGAATCAGCCTTATTCCGGATATTGTGTTCAATAAGTTGACATATTTGGTAAAGGAAGTGTCATGATGTAGGGAGCAATTTCGTGCGGGTGAAGAACAGATCTTGCTGATATCCAGGGAAACTTAACAGGTGGGCGTGTTCAGGATCTGCAAACACCAGACGCAAGTCTGAGCATGATAATGTTATTATCAAACACCATTCTTCCTACTTTTTCAGATTGTAAACAGTATTCAGGGGTGCTTTGCTGCAAGGTTAAATGCAATACTTTATATTGCGACAAAGAACACGTTTAAAATTATAATGGACTGACGTAATGACGCTGGTAACTAACCTCCCCTGTGATCTAATGTATCCTTCAAGTTGTAAACCTCTTCCATCATTGTTGTCAAGCAAGATGGAACAATCATACCAATTATTGACCTGTGACATAGTTTCTTTAAACTTAGCTCGGCCCCATAATGCTCTTCGAGTAACGTGATTAAGCTGAATTAAATTAATCCTAAATCCTACTTATAGCTGAATATGATTTTGGTTAATCACACTCAACAGATGATACATTTGTCTAACTTAACAATCATTCACAATCATTAACAATCATTACTAATATTCATCATGTACTGAATACATGTGCACCTTGCAAATGTCTCTTACGGAGAAACATTGCTATTTTCCAGAATCAGCTAGTAAGTAATCTAAGTTTCAGTTATTACGAAACAAATGGAAAATTACAATTGATTTCATTATCTTTTATAATTGTTATGCAAGTATTTGACTTGCTTACTGTGGCAACATCACCGATCTCCTATAAAGACCCCTTTTGCAAAGTCCTGTGTAGACAATGAACGTCGAGAGAGCTGTTTATATACTACTTCCATGACGTCATATCTCGGAAATCGAAATCAGGAAATCAAATCAACATCATGTAAAACATCTAGTGCCTGACTTATGTCCCTCTTCTGGTACGCTTTGCATTCATGATGTGAAACAAATGCTTACGTCACTGTTTGTTTGAAAATTGCAAGGTTGTATCTACTTTAGGAGAGCCCCAAGGCTGTCATAGATTCAGAGTAATTTTATGACGCCATGTAATCTAAGAGGGTTTTGTGAAACGGCGTTAAACGTTTTGATGTGATTTACGTCCTGCTTTAGGAAGTCGTAGCGCAAAGAGAACTGCATCTTGGGACTTATTTAACCATAAACTACCCATTTCAATGGTAATTCATAATGTTTAGGAGGAACAACCCATCAGTTAGGCCTGTTCGGGGATTTTACGGCGATTTACGGCCCTAGATTTAGCATATTTGATTTTAAATCTATGCCCACCAACACACACGGTTAGTCTTAATTTAGGCACCTCATAATAGTAATAAAGTTTGCTCTAATCCCATGTGTATTACAAAGTCAAAGCACTTGGACGTAAGCATCCCCGTGCTTATATTTATAATAATTTGGGGCACAACTATAGGGGTAGAGCAAACTATATTTCTTAAATGAGCAGTGTCGAAAGTGTAAACAGTACATCTTACCAGCTTCGGGGTAACCAGTGACGTTACAATGGTCTCCTAGGGGAGATTGTTTGATCTTACTCAAGTGATATCTCCTGTGGAGCCAGCGTTGGATGATTAATTGTTATCACTACTATTCAAACATTTCCCTTCCGAGGTGATCAGTTTTCCATTTTTCTCTTCCCTCTGAGTGAGTAAGGTCTAACTCCGCTTTGAGCTGTATTCCAGTTATATCACGGCGTGTCAGCTTAACGTTTGAGTGATGCATGTCTTTTACCACATTGGTGAAACCCATGAACGCGGACAAAACTAGAAAATTTATCGGACCGGGATTCGAACCCACATTCACGGTGATCTGGCATGCCCAAGGGACGCAACTCTGCAAAGAATTGAGGCATCTTAGACAAAGTCATTTGTGCCCCATCTCTCATCTGAACCGGTGTAACTGTCTCTGGAAATGGGGAAGACAAACCTTCTTAACAGCCTCATATAATTACCGTATCATCGCTGCACGTCAAGGTGGATGAAGAGGAGGATGATGTTAATGATGATGCTCACAGCCGCGATAATACAAAGGACGACGGAGAGTAACCAATACGATCTGAAAATAACACTTCTCTTTGTTAATTATCAGAAACAGGCTTAACGAAGAAAAGAAGACCACCATATGACATCATCACGCCAAAGGATAAGGGACACAGTACGTCATTAACACACCAAAGGAGGACCATTGTATGATTTACACACCAAAGGAGAAGAACAATTGTATGTCATTCACACACGAAAGGAGAGTAACCATTGTATGGTTGACATACCGAAGCAGAAGATCATTGTATTACAATTATATAACACACGAAAGACGAAGAACCATTTTATGACATTCACACGACAGGGTCCTAAATTAACGATATTCACACATCAAAGGAAACGGGCCTTTGTATGATTCACACGCCAAAAGAGAATAATCAGTGTATGACATTCACTCGCTACAGAGGAAGCGCCATACTGTTATATTAACACCAAAGGAGGACAATTGTGCGGTTCACAAGCCGAAGGAGAAGAAATATTGTACGTCGTTCACACACCAACGAAGAGGGACCATGGTATGGTTCACAAGGTACAGGACAATGTCCAAATGCATGATATTCAAATATACGATATTGACACACCAAAAACACCAAAAGAAGAAGGGTCATTGTATGACATTCACGTACTATATACGATGGAACATTGCGAGGGGTGTGTGGGTGGGGGATGTGTGGTTGTGGGTGTGTGGGTGTGTGTGTGTGTGTGTGGGGGGGGGGGGGGGGGGTATGACTCACAACCTAAGAAATTAAGTTTTTAACTTGTCCCGTTGAGGGTAGTGTTCGTAAACTATAACACAAGTTTCGATATGGCACTTGCAAAAAAAATGATAACACAGTAGTCATGTGACAATCTGTCAAGCGAAATATATCACAATCAGAAACATTTGCTACCATAAACAGTGTCTGTTATGACTTTCTTCTTCTTACAGATGGTGATGTCATTTTCAGATGGTGACTTGTGCATTGTGAGCACTGACGTGCCCATCTGTATTGACCTGTCTGTGTCAGGTTTACTGTGTGTGTTTATATTATGTTCCTACCAGTGGTGATTCTACCATGCCAGGTGTACCGTGAGGTCTGACGCTCCTACCTGTACTGGTTTGACTGGTGTTGGGACTTCAACAGCCCTTGTGCTGCACCAGCTGCAGAAAAATCACCAAACAGTGTAAATTAGCAACCCTTCCTTGAAGATTTCATAGATGATACAACTACATTGTCATGTAGGTACTTATACCAAATACAGACTACTAGTATATTGTTACAAACATCCTTACTAGCTACAGTCTCTGATAATCCCAGTGCCCATATTGCTTACTTACTCACATATATCATCCCGACTGACGGGACTTCCAAGAGAATCTCATTGAACAATCAGAGAACCAGCGTCCCATATACATGTACCTAACTGACAGAACTTCCTATTGAACAATCACACTATACATACCAGTGTCTCATATACACATACCTAACTGGCAGAACTTCCCTGAGAATCTCATTTAACTATCACTGTACCAGTGCAATGTATTATCGACATTTAGCATAGAAATTAACAAACGATCACAACAATGATTCTAAGATTAGATTGACCTTAGAGCCTTTGTAGAGGTGGGGTTTCCCCTTAGTCATACGGCAAAAACCTAAGGTTGCACACGCTGTCCCATCATAAGACTGATGACTCCTTTCCGCCAAACTGACAGTACCAGGGACAGGCCAAGAAGCGACCGTTGGCCAGGCCCAGCGAGTACCACTTCCTTTGGTTTTTGCACCTTAGGAACAGATTCGTGACGTCATCACTTGCATCTACCCTTGGTCGTCAATTCAGGTGAAGGACTTATCATTTCTTATTTTTTGTGGTGACACCTAACTTATGTGGGTTTCAAAAGGATCTGACACAGTGTATGTCATGTAATATGTGTCACACTATATTACCCGTCACTCACTAACCAACTGTTCAAGCACCTTGCGCAATTAGTCTGATTGAAGCACACATGTACACTCCCAAGGGTTTACAATGTGCATGCGTGCAAAATGAAAACTCTCTTGTTACTCCAGCAACAAACTTTCATATGTTGTATAGGAATGACGTACTATGGATATGTATCTGATTGTGCGTTTGGTAGTTTGTAGATTGAGTTTTTTGTTTGAGAGTTGCTTATTAATAAAGAATAATATAAGAAAAACTGTTTCCGGGAAACAAAAACACACAAACAAAGCAGTGTCGATATTTTAAGATGAAACATGGTACTATGTTGATACTTTTGTCAAATATAAACTATGATGATTGTATACACATTATTGATGTGTTCAAAATCAAACTTTTGGGGTATATATATAACAATCGGACCTGATGTTGTTCCATGTTGGTTGCATTTCGGTGAACACTGCTGGATGTCACACGCTGGCCCTGACCTGTGATCTGAGCATTCACACACTCCCATCTCACAGGTCCCATGCCCTGAACAGTTACCCTGGTCACGCTCTGGCTCATGTACACACAGGATGGTGGTCACCTGGCGCTCACAGTTGAATATCTTGTCAGGGCTGAATGAAAAGACGAATAAAGAGGCGATGAGTGTGTAGAATACCGAGATAAATACTGAGTGAGTGAGATATTGAGTGAGTGTGTGAGTGAGGTAATCCATTGGATAATAGCTATGAAAACATGAAACAGAACCGATCCTTCAGTAGAATCATTAGAAAGGTTTGAATACAAGCTCTCTGCACGGCTTAAGCAAGGTGGGGTGGCTACAGATTCAAATAAAGCATTCGGTTTGCAATACGGTTACACCTGTTGATCACAAAACAGTTTTGTTTGATTAGTTTTATTGGTCATAGGTTAAATCAAAATCCGACTGAAATTACATCGATTTTCCTCCTTCAAAGTGGCAACAACAAAATACTCCGACATCTTAATTCGATCTGAATCATTGATCTCTAAGGAAAGGGCATTTACGTGTTACATGTAACACTGTTATCGAGATGTCTGTTGTCATTACTCCTTCAAGCCCCTGTTATGTCTAGACAGAAATATTGCTTGAATGAAGAATTAAATTTAGATTTATTGGTTCATATGCACTGACGAGCAAAATAAAATATTCCAACTTCTAACAACATCTATTCCTTTAACTAAAGACTAACATAATTGTGGATGGATGTCAAAGTATATACATAATATGCATTCATGCATGGCAAATTTGCAATATATATTGTTACGGAGCTACTTAAATTCCCTAAAAGCTGGAAAATCACGGGAACGTTGGTCATTCACGGATTACTAGAACGTCTGGGGTTGTGGTTGACGTAAGCGTAGGCGTCTATCCAATTCATCCAACAGGTGCTCCAGTGGGTTCAAATCCGGGGATCTGGTGGGTGATGAACATAAACGTTGTTGTTTTGTAGAAAGGCTCCATGCTGTATGCGGCCGAGAGTTGTCCTGCTGGAATACATCATTGCCGTTGCCTGCAATTGGGAGGACGTGTGGTAGGAGAAATTCGTTGATGTATCGTTGAGCCGTAAGATTGCCCTGCATATGGATCAAACCTGGGCTCTTGGTAGTCCCAACCTTAGCCGATCACGTGTTTGCCAACGCTGATGAAACCGTCCCCATAGCACTGTGGTGATCCTATGCGATTAATTATACCTGGCTACAGGTGATCGGGATTGCCCTGTCTGCAAGCGTCCTATGACCTTATTTCTTTGCACTTCTGTTAATCCTGGCATGTTGTTGAACTGTCACTGTTCGATTGATGCTGATGCCAGGCAATCAAAAGCCCTGCATTTTAATACCGCCCATAGTGCTGCTGCACGTTCAGTACGTGCAGCTCCTTGGTCCTTTCTATAATGCACTGGGTCCGTTTTCCCCGACTAATTATACCTCTTCATTTTGCCCCAAATGGTCCGCTAATGTCGCAAATGTTGCTTTTATGGCCACAAATATCAGTATAGCGATTTAGAAGAGTATGTGTGTGTGTATGTATATATATATATATATTTATATGTGTGTGTGTGCGTGCGTGAGTGCGCGTGCGTGCGTGCGTGCGTGCGTGCGTGCGTGCGTGTGTGTCAGATATTAATCTTGAAAATAGTATATGCTATTCACCGAGGAAAACGCTAAACTACGACGGGTGGTTAAACATTCTAAATCTGACGGCGGAGTCAGAGTACAAGACTATTGAATTAACAGGTCTACATAAAAGTCATTTAATCGGTTCCCATAAATAGTGTCGGATAAAGCCGATTGTCGAGTTAACAAGTGTCGGATTAAAGAGACTTGAATGAATGTTAGACTGCGTTGATGGAGTTGGTTGCTAATCTTCTACATAATCCCCTCCGAGATCCACGCACTGCTGCCACATTTGGACGATGCTTGAGAGCCTGGATCCCATAGATGGATATGCAACTTCTTTATTACAATTAGTCCTCCTGGTTGTATAAAAACGTCATCATCATAAAGTTTGCTTACAGTTCTCCCTTCGCGTAGGGAAAAGGTTGCAATCTGAAGGTACAAATCTGGTAAATGTGGTGGATGTGCGCATGCAATGAGTTCAAAGCCACTGTCATGCATTGCGGACAACAAACTCGTGTACAGGTGCATTGACCCCGTGGAACAAGTCACCTTTAGTGAATTGTCCACGGTGTTTAGCCGTGATCATGATATTCTTGCACAGATGCCTTCGCAGGTATCATACTATTGGTCATACTATTGGAATCACAGAAATCCGAAGCCGTCACCAGTTGATGGAACAGACTTTCCCTCCTTCGTCGGAGGGGGTGTTACGTGTTTCCACTGCTTGGACTGTTGTTAAAAGTCGTGCAGTCAGTGTAAACCAAAGACGCACTAATGGTTTCATATCGCTGAACAAAATCAGCAATGTCTGCTTCAAAACGACGTAAATTCTCACGAGAGATGACGAACACGGAACGTGTCTACATCAGGAGTCGGAAGCCTGGGAAACCATTGTTCTGAGACTTTTGTCATGCCCAGTTCATTCATCAGAATGTTCTAAATTCTCTCATGAGATATGCCCTCTGTATAGGCTATGTGACGTGTGGTCGTCGAGCATCCATTATCACAACAATTCCCTTCATATATCAACAATTCCCTTCATGGTGTCAGTTGCACTGACCAGGCCATCTTCGAGGCTCTCCAGAAAATGACGGATTAGTTTCCTCTAAAGCCGATACAATGGATAGCTGTTTGAGTCGGTTGGAGTTAGCAGTAGCAAATATATATACGCATTACATGAACACTGTTAAGGGTATATCGAAAATGTGAACAGTTAAAAGAACAGGTGTAGAGTTTTGATTCAAATTTGAATTGAATATTGAACATCCAATGAGATCTTGGAATTTTGACGGTAATATGCGTACAATAGACCACCAACAACATGTCTCCAAAGCAGTATGATTTAGACAAACGATAACACTGGGATGCCCTCACCATTCATCTGACGGATGGCTGACGAGTGTACCGTTTATAACTGTTGTGGCCGAACCTCCACTGTCAAGGTTAATGGCATTGACAAAGCCAAGGTCAAGCAATATGGATGCCATCTCGTGGAGGTCAACTCTTTTAAAATAAAAGTAAATATCACTTTTCAGTTTCGTTTATTGAAAAAGTTAAAACTAGAAGTGACCTATCCTCTATATTATCCTGTGTATTTATCTCCATATTGTTTTGCCTGGTTGCCTGGCCACAACAAAGCTTTGTTTTTTTAAGTCTCTTATCATTAACTTAGCACAAGTTTTCATTCGCTCAAGAGCTGGAATTCAACAGACAATTCTAATTGCCTTTTCTGACCACACGTTCGCGATAGATAGAAAAATAAATCTTATCCTTGGTACTTTGACTGGTCAAAGTGGACCTTTATGCAAAAAGATGTTCCACTTGAATTTGAGTTGAGTCCAGTGATGGTGATATGGCTGTTTGATTCAATCACGACAGGACAGTGTAATTGTTTTCATTGGACGTTGAATATTAACGTCATGTTATTCGAAACGAAGTTTTGGTCGCGAATGGGTCCAGGATACACGTCATGATAGAATGGAGATATGATACACTGGATGGTCGAGGATTGGTCTGTAACAATAGACTGATATAGTTGCATTGACAATATGCATGTATGGGTGACTTGGTCAGGATAATGAAAGACGTGCTGATCTATCGATAGTTTCGCTAGTCGGAATAACGTGACCAGTTACTTTATCTTTCTGTATAATCCAGAGTCAAAATCGCAATAAGAGTTATTTTGCTTTAACTTCAGAATAGGTTCATAACTTTATATCAGACACAAGTGCAGGGGTGGAAGAAATTTAATTCTTGTGTATTTTTTTTTCAAATAATTGCATGAACCTATAAATTAACAACCTTGCATAGTTTTTGCATCATGGGAACAGCTACAATGAGACGACTTAAGCCTTACATGTGGGTTGGAAATTGGAAGCAAGATGGGTGTAGGTGAAAATATCATAATGAACTTAATACTTATAAAAAGCGTCACTGAACTTACCCGATATTCCCCTTCGCCACATCGACATGGGCAATAAGGATGCGGCCGTCTTTGTCATGACCGACAGCAACTCGAGATTTTTGGATGGAAGCAAACTCTCTCAGTGTTACTAAAATCAGGATTTTATTTCAGGTTTATGTGATCCATCCTTTGAAAGTGAAGATATATGATTGTGTGTTTTTCAGAGAAAGAGAAAATAACATACATTGTCTCTGGTATCGCAAGAGTATTTGTTTGGCACCATTTACTAATTTTTACAATAAATCTAACCAAATATGAATTATTGGTGTATTAAGCATTTTGTCAAGAAATAAACTTATCAAACTCGTGCCATGTCACTAACCCCAGGGCTTTTCAGAAAGTTTATTTTTGTATGGTTCAGCTATGTTCACGGTGATCATGGTGAGCAATGTGTTCCAATGACATTTATAATAATACCTCCTGCAAAACGCCTGTTATCGGAAATGTTAGAAATTTGGTTCCAAAAGTACAGGATATTCTTTGTTGAGTTGAAGTTTCTTCATACAATCAAGGGTCGTATACAATTATGTGAATGTTGTACCTTTTATGTCTTAAATCTTATATTTCAAGATATACGTCTCAACATCTACACAGCAAAAAAAGATTACTTTGTGACTGAGATACTGTAAACGTATAATCTTCATTCGCCATCAGCAATCTTACAGCTATTCACAGCATCAGGGTAGAATAAGGAAAGACGTAGGGATACATGCTTGATGTCGGCGTCGAACACTCGTTCTTGATGCTTTCGTCAACATAGATCTCCCCTTCCTTCAGGAGCCATATGGCACCTCCAACTAGCTGGGTAAACCGATGTGTCATCAGATCCTGCTGTGACAGATACCTGCACGTAGATGTAGAATACATAGAGAATAACCAAAAGACGAGGAACTTGCCGCATTCATTTACGAGGGATAGATAATGCGTAATTCCTCGCAGCTCGTTGGTTATTCATATATTACTCATTGTCATTTTGAGAGAGAAAATTAATAAACGCATGAAATGTCAACCCTACAGGGAAGCGTCAGTGAAGATAACATATTGCTGGATGACGTAATAAAACAATATATGACGTCATGAACAGTAGATGACGTCATATCGTAATTTGCAACAAAGAGACATCGTGACGTCATATTCACTTGACCAATCAGCATTAATAATCTCTATTATGAGCATGTACAAATATATATAGAATACTAAACGAGTTCCCGTGTGATACCAATTTTATGAAACGAGTGAATAGTTCTGGTATCTGACGAGCGAAAGCGAGTCAGTCACCACAACTATTCACGAGTTTCATAAAATTGGTTTTACACGGGAGCGAGTTTAGTATTTTATTTATTAATTGCCATTTATATTGTTTTTAGAATTATACTGTTGAGTATGAATAGGCTGACACCTACACGATCCATGGCTTAATCCAATTGAGTTTAACAGAATAATACTTCAAACACGTCAAAAGTTGAAGCGTATGAATTTAATATCATACAATGGTCAATCTTTAGAATTCAGGCGTCCGTCCCACAAAGTTATCGTAGCGCTAAGGCTATCGCAACTCACATACTTTAACGTAGACTACCGGCTGTCGTTACCGCTACCGCTACAATACGATCGCCTTGTGGAACGGGGCCTTGCACCACAAAGTTTACAATCACGTCACAATACCCGATGACGTAATTTGTAGAATTTTGTTGCAAGATCCATCGGCGAAACAATGCCATGTGACGTCAGCCTAGCAACAAGGTTGCTGGGGTCATCGAGTGTGCATAAGCTGCTCCCAGTGATCTATCATCTCGCTACGCAATGTCGTTGAATAAGCCAAGGGATGTTGAGAGCTTTCAATATTTGTTCGTGAAACGTGTTCCGGGAGTACATAAGCAGGCGTTTTGGTATTACACAATGTGTAATACAGCTGTATGTTTATTAAACGGGTGATCTCTTCACGGGCAAGTAATAAATAGAGAATGCTACACTCATTCTCGTTAGATACCATTTTTACGAAACGAGTGGATATTCTATGGTATCTGACCATTTACATCTGAATGTTATACTGTTTTCTTTACCTATGTATTTAATGGATTATTTTTATTACTTGCCAGTGAAGAGATCACCCGTTTAATAAATATACACCTGTATTGCACATGTGGCGCTTTAGACAATGGGGACACCCCGTTGGGACGCCTGGCGGGGAAGACTTCCAACATCTTGACCCCGACTTACCCTGCGAAGATGTAGCCGTCTGCAGTGATGCCGAAGTGAGCATTTTGCACCCCACCACTGTCACTGACCAGTCTCCCATCGCTGTAGATGTTGCCTGTGAACAAAGCAGTAATCATTGAGTGAGTTGGGTTAATCCCCGTTTAAGTAGAATGTCAGTTATATCGATTCTGTTCCGTTTTCGTTCTTGTTGCTTATTAAACAGGAGACTAGTCGTAATAGAACAGAAAGAGCATAATATATATTAATATATAATATATATTAATGACATAAAATAATATATAACATATATTAATAACATAAAATAATATCATGGACTATTGAAAGTAGGCAACCGGCTATAGCCAGGATATACAGTATCTCCCACATTACCGTCTCTAAACTTTAGTATCGGCACAGCAATATGATACATCAAGAAAACAGCTACAACAGCAACAATTCCAGGAGAGCAGAAGATATGTGATCAGAAAGTGCAATTCACCATGAACGTTTTTCAACCAACTGCATTTGGGATCGGTAGCCTTAAGCTTGGAGGTGGCAGAGTAATGATGTGGGCGCCCATCTTTCACCCAGAGCAAGGCAGTTAACGACCCAACGCTCTTGAAATAAAATCATACAGACGCATGTTGTTCCCATGCTAATGTCACGTTGTGAAACCTTTATACGTGTCATTCAATTTTGAGTCCGCCGTGTAGCGTCCAGGTCGGTATTGGTCCCATTAAAAGGTGAATGTATCGCTTTGTCAGGTTTGGTTGATGGCGTCCTCGACGGAGTGGTGTTAATCACTGGCCATGGATTACCTGGTCCAGACTCTTTTACTTACACACCGCCGCCATATGCAATATTGTATTACTGAGGGCAGCGTTAAACAAACAAAACAGAAAATGCATTGGTCAGTACTTACCATAACATTCTCCAGTGTCTATGTTAAAAAAGCCTGCGCTGATAGCCAGCACACAACGTTTCTGTTTGGCACTCTCCCTCACCGTGACTCTCTGAGCACTCCCCTTTCTACATGTCCCAGGAGCACCCGGCTCAAGAACCGAAAACGTTTTCAAAGGGTTGTTTACTTTCTGAAATAACACGTTGACAATTCTTCTGTCATAATAATACTTTCCTATGCTCTTGAGTTGATGTCGAGACTCCACAAGCGGCAAAGTTAGGTTGACACTGATGTGTGCCTTATGTTTCATGTGTGTCAAATTTCCAATCTTGACATGTTGGCACTGTCGCACTCCTTGATGAGAACCGGGACGGAACATGTATTGTAGCAACAGGTTTATCCCATCAATAATGAACGTTTTATCACTGCAAGTAAAACCAAATGACATGATTGAATATTGATGATAAGCACATGGTATATCATATTGCACGCAAAAATTGAAAAACAATATGTATGTGGTATTGGTTATCAAAAGGTGGATTTAGGTTACAAATTCGAAACAGCCTTGATTAAAAAACATGTTGTCGTATGTATGATGTGCACAAATGGAAATGTTGCTGGAGTTTCCCTTCACCTGTTCATATTTTAATATCAGTGTTTTATATATCACTACCAGGGAGCTTCTTAACTTTAGAAAAGTGTGCTGCCAATATGCGTTGTCCAGACCTAAAACAAGAACCTGTGTTTTACAAAACAAGACGGCGACCACCAAGAAAGCATAATCGTTAATGGGATATGTAGAACCGCGCTGTAAATGCTTCAGCGCATATTGGCAGACTTTTCGAACGGGATGGTCTATAGCGCACAGTAGAAAAAAATGATTTTAAAAGATGAACGAATGAGGAATGAGGAATATAAAAGCGACGAACTCATTTCCGATGCCGTTGGACCTCTCTTCCGATAGCAGCTTGGACCTGTTATTGGACACGATGATTATTTTATTGAATTGCTATGTAACAATAAAATGTTTCGTGCATGAAATAAGTAGAACATGTTATCCGTTTCCCGAACACCTTTATGCAGACTAGTTCATTGTTTCAATCAAAATGGCCAGATGAGTGACTTAAATCTCAATATAGCAAGAAAACATCGATGTCCCAGATGTCTTCTGTGCAACAATGAGACGTTTAATGATTCAACGATCGTCGGTTAGAATCACAGATCATTTGGTTCATAAGCAACATAACCGTGATCAAAGACTTCTTTTCTCCTACACTTAGCTCACATACAAAAACATATTGAAAAACTGTCGTAAAATAATACTCACAGACTGATAAGTGCACGTCAGACAGTTACAGGTAATCTAATGCCGTCACCAGTTTCGAATTTCTTGTGTGTTATCAGGCATAAACACTAACGATGAATATCATGTTATCCCAGTGTATAATATCGCCAGCCCCATCTGTTGCTACTTTTAGTGTCGTGCTACATGAATGGTCTTAACACGAAAGTGCGGTGGCGAATGAATTCATGCTATTTTTCAAACTAATGAAAAGATAATATACACACTGTGTACTCGAAGGTGATGGTTTCACGAAGTAGGAGATTCAGCATGGTTACTCCACCGCAACTTGGCCTACGGGTCGTATTAAACCATGGATAGTTTTGTGCGTTGTCATGGCTGGTATGTAACCTCTCATCACATACCAATATGTACTGGCTTCGTCCGTGTACATATTGTGAAGACCCGTGAAGATCCGGGTTAGAATAGGTTTTCAGCAACCCATGCTTGTCGTAAAAGGCGCCTATGCTCGTCGTAAGATGATTGATACATGTCACCGTATCCCAGTTGCATGGATTGATGCTCATGATGTCGAGCACTGCATTGTCTGGTCCAGACTCGATTAATTACTGACCGCTGTAATATAGCTCGACTATTGCTGCGTGGGGCGTTAAACAAACAAACATAGTCACGTGATAATACCTGTATATTTGAACCGAAACACCAAGTGCAACAAGAGTTAGCAGTCTGAAGAACATCGCCATCAAGCCGATTATCCGTCCACTGTCGTTGCTCTATCTGGTGTAGCTCAACCCAGCTCGACTCTGGAGTAGGAAGGTAGATGCAGTAATTAAATTGCCTTCTGATTGACAAATGAAACAAAAATGTAACTTGTTTTTGCGAAAAAAACAACGGTGATATATAATGCGATAAAATGGATATATATGCCAAGTCAAAGCAATTATTCACCCAACAAATTACGGGTACAAGGCACAAGTCAAACTAGTTATTTTAATCGGACATTTTTGTCGCTGACACGTCGAATCTGGACATGTCCTCCACATGTGGACCATAAAAACCTTTTGAAAGCTATACCGAGGTTTTGATTGTTTTAACCTTGATCAAACAACATTTGAGCAAGACTCTTTCTTTTTGGATAACGAGCATGCCCAATTGTACCCCAAAAGTTGTAAAATGTAAACACCAAAGGCTGGAGCTGCTAGAATATTGCTCGACATAAAAGGAAAGTTGAAATCATTCCTCTTGTACAATCTTGAGGATGGTGTTTTGTCATAGATCTAGATATGAAACACACTCACAGTCTCCTCTATTTCTGATTCAGTTTAGATGTGTCTATTTCCCTATAGGCCAGGCCATGGCAAAAATGCATATCTGCATGAAAAACGTAAGATCACATATGGGTGTTTGTGTTCATCAGGAAAGATTGGGTCGGTGATTTTCCATGTACAAAGAGTTGAATTTGTATATTGAATTAAACACATTGTGATTAAGACATTATATGGTAAAATTAATATCAATAGTGAAACAGTATAAGAGTGAGTGAATTTAGGTTTTAACGATATTAACAGTATTCAAATAATATCACGGCGTATAAACTTAATGTGTTAGGAAAGCCCGATGTGATGCAGGTCTCAGATGTTTACTACTTTGGTTAAACCCATGAGCACGGGTATGGTGCTGACAAAACTGGAAACATTATCTGGGCGTACAGGTAATCGAACTCGCAATTACAGGCTTCTGTCTTGAAGGCAACCATTTATTGCAACTGACTAAATGTTCAGGATAACAGGCAATAAAGACATATTAAAAGACAGGTAAGTTCATTGAAACCCCTGTTCCATTTGATCACCACAATGAATATTTCCTGAATGCGAGTGGTTATTTAGCAACTTTACATACTTGCCTTTACATACTACATTTGCACGTACTTCTCTTTGAGTTCATGCTGGTAATGTCTGTACGCTGCACACGATGCTAAATCGAGTTGCCTGACTGCCGATTCTGAGTCGGATTTTGCCAACGTGATCAAAGCTCAATGATGATGTTTATCGCTAAGAAAATGGACATTTGCAATTTTTGTCATAAATGTTAGGAATATTCCTTATCGGCGGAATGACTTGTAACTTTGAGAGTATTAGCACACATGCAGCTATTTTCGTTAACTAATCATCTCGGTATTGCATAATTCTGTTCAAGATGCGAGGACTATAGTTGCATGTGGCTCCTCAGAGGTCAGAGAAATCCTGGGCTTCCCCATTGATAACACCTATGAAACATTCTAGGCTGCTAATGGGTACCAATTATGCTCGAGTCCTTGCTGAGTTCTTTTTTACCAATGCATATGAATCGTCATTTTGTTCGGATTGGCCATATCAAAACAAGACAATTTAAACAAGACGTTTTACTTAAGGTGCATTGATGATCTGATGTCGTGCAATAACCATCAAATAGCCAATTCCCTTCTACTTAAAACCTCAGTCACTATTTCACAATTTGCTAAACCATCTTCTTTGTCAGTGAGCCGGCTCATCCGGAACATCCAAAACAGTAGCAGATCGGATCAGTATAAGCTGCGATCTGTATGACGATATCAGACATCAACTATTCAGACATCAGTGAACACGATCAGCTTCACAGACATCATTTCAACAATAAACACACTTCATTTGCTAAGTACAAAAACAGGAATCAATTAATAATAATAGGAAAAAGTTTATTGCAAGAGTATTCATATTATTCAAGATGTATATCATGCTAATGTAGTCACAAAGTTATGGATCGATGTATATCATGTATATATGTATGTATTGTAAATGTATAACTATGTATCGTGTACATATGACCCCATGGGGTGGAAGGAGTGTGAGGGAGTATGTGTAAAACGACCGTTGATCTAGACAACTAATGTCTGTAAGTTGCTTCCTGTTGGTTACCATAAAGGTTACCATTGACGTCATAAGCTTCGATCCACGCAGTTGGGATCAATGACGTGGATCGATGCTCATGACATCAATCACTGGATTGTCTGGTCCAGACTCGATTATTTACAGACCGCCGTCATATAGCTGGAATATTGCTGATTGCGGCGTTAAACAACAGACCAACCAACCAACTTTGATCACTGTCAGTGCTAATTACCTAGCTGGCTTCAATTTGCCCTTTGCTATGTCAATTTGCCCTTAACTCTGTCCATTCTGTCACCTATCAGTCCTGATTAGTAATTAGCCCCGCCCTCCTTTTTGCCCAGTGCAATAAGTCCCAAGCACTAGGCAGATAGGTTCCCTGGTCACGGTTCATGGCTGGCTGGTGTCTCCTTTGTCTCCACCAATGGCCTGTCCAACAATAACAATAACTGGCGACAAAAAAAAACTGCAAGAAGCCCTTGACATCAGGAGACACCCTTTCTCACTCCTTTGCGACAATGTGGGGTCAAAGAGCTTCATCAACCTTTATACTCGTCAGACCTGGCACCAAGTGATTTCCTAAACTTAAAGAACTCCTTCGTGGACAGCGCTATGACGACAACGATGACCTCAAAGCTGCCGTGAATGGGTTTTTTTCAGGCATGTTGAAAAATATAATAAAAAACACTTTCACATTTGTTGGTTTTGTTTGTTAGGCTTAGAACCTTTTGACCAGCCCTCGTAGTTCCATTCTTTTATTTCGAAGTACATATATTCCTAAGACAGCTATCTGCATTAACTTTCATTCCAAACAGACAGGATAGTTTTATCTTAGTTGCTAGACCTCATCCATATATTACACTTTTGCGTTTTGTAACGTTAACGTCTAGTTTTCAGATAGAACAATAATTGTGAAAAAAACTTATGTTTGTTTAGGTTGTTTGATGGCTCTTAAAGAGTAATGTATCATCTGCATATAATGGCAGGATACCTTGAACCTTCATAAGTAGGCAGTGTTCGTGTTTAATATTAATACATGTACATGTACATCCCCCTTAAATCAAATATGATTCTAATTCATTAAGAATACAATTGAATATAAGTGGTGATAAGTTTAATCCCCTCCTTACCCCAGAGCTATATGGACGATGTACCTTTTTTATTGTATGTCGTAAAACATATTTTTACAATTTAGAGAAAGCGTCCTTGTTTTGGGTTGGGTTTTTTAAACAATAGGTATTTTCACTTAGTACACAGGTAAACAGGCAGAGCCTATATAAATATCACTCCCCGACAAAATTCGAACAAGCAGCAGTAATATAATTATACAGTAGTATAGACTTGATATTAAGTCATATGTGGTATATCAAGGGTAAACAGTTGTCAGTGAGATTTATATAAGAGCGCATGTTTAGACAAATCTTTTGCTCATAGAGAAGAAATGATGTACAGAGTCAACGATATTCAACAGTATTTTTTCGCCAAGGCTGACGTTATCAAACAGGATGGTTCGTAGATCATATCCATTAACATAATAATAGCTTTCAGATCTAATCTCAGTATAATTTGGGCAAGTAAATAGGTAGTGTAAAGCACTTTCGTTGAAAAAAACACATAAACATTCAGCATTATTGCTAATAAATCTTTCAAATTCGTTTCCGTTCAGATCACAATTCCAACAGCCTAGTCTTAACTTACAGTGGATTATCTGATTTACGCGTGAACCAATATTTGAAATATATCAGTCCCTTCTGATTTAATACACTTAAACAGTTTTTTTTTAAACTGACATAATGCAACGGCTTCTTTCAAAGTAGAATCTAGTACATTCAAGGCGGATACTTTAGAGTAAAATTACTTTGTAAATAATTCAGTTCGGCAATTAGGCTCACAGTATTCGTGTGTGTTACGTGTTCCATAATGTGGGCGATCCAAGGTTGGTACAGGTTCCATATCACATAAATAATTTGGCGCTGTCCCACTTTTCATTTAATAAAAAATGCATAATTTGTGAAAGTGTCGTCTCTCAGCCAAGGAGGATAGACCGGTTTCGTTATATGATTTTGTATGACTTGTGACACATATTGTCCTGAGTGCATCAAGATGTAACATTTCTAGGGACAATTCTTGACCCTTGGTGCAATTATTCCATATGGTTTCAGGAATCAAACAAGGGTAATATGAATGAACAGTAGAGCGTATGTAGACTGTGTCTGTTCAAACGATATTTCAGACTACAAAAGCAATTTATCAATGGGCTAACCTTGGCAGTTAGATTTTCAATATGGCTATGCCAATGCCCATCACTTTGTAAAGCTAGCCCGAGATGTTTGTGGCTATTAACATTCTTTATCTTTACATCATTCATGAACAGATCAGGCAGGATAATGGCGTTACGTTTTTCTTGAAAATTGAATAGCGTCTGTTTTATCGGGATAAAGCTTGCTTGAATACCGGTTTATGTTATTTTGACAAAAGTCCAAGTCTCCGCACTGTCAAATGCTGTGGTAAAATCTACCAATTCTTTTCAGATGATAAGATTTTGCTGATTTTGTTTCAGTATTCTTATTTTTATCTTTTAAACATGGCAGAATGTCTTCGATGAATGTTTCATTTTCTCAGGAAATGTCTGATGCCTCGTCGGTTTCTTATTTAAATCTATGCTTTAAGATTCAGAATGACAGTTACAGCCTTTGGTGTCTACTTTTCAGACTTTTTGATGAACAATGGGGCATGCTCTTTCTACCATTATTTACAAGAGCGCCATACGGCTCTTGCGCAAAGGTTGTTTGATCAGGATTACAACTTGTGTCAGTAAACCTCTTCAAAAAGGTTTTCATGAATGAAAGGTATGAATACACAATGCCATTTAGAAAGTGGTCGAATGTAACTAATGACATGTAAAGAATTAAGTTGCCTTTGCATGTTTGTGACGCCTGCAACCGGTGGGTCACTACGCTCAACACAGTCACTTGTCATCTCTATTTGATAGTGATTCGTAAATGCGAGCTCATGATATCGTACGGTCGAATCTGCTTTTGGCAGAGGTTTATTATGAAAAGGCTTTTTTGTTTTTTATGTATTTGCCATGGATGGTATATTATTTGTTTCTGGCGCGTCGTTTGTCCAATGACACATTCCTACTGATTCAGTCTTAATTTGTCCTAACTTGAAAATATTGTACCTTTTGAATGTTAAAAAACATATTAAAAAGACAAATGTTTGAAAAAAATTACAAATTGAAAACTTCACTTTTTTCAAGGAGGACAGCTCAGTTGCCTGTGTAGGCGCATCACTGTTTTGTTGGTCTTTTTGAAAAAATAACTTGAAGATAAGATAGAAACGTGTGTTAAACATGCTTGTTAAGACAAGTGATATTTAATGTTTATAGTAGAGTATTTAATAAGCGACATATAATTATTTATCGGGATATAGATTATTGGCATATATTAATGAAATGACAATACATTCTATTATTAACCATATAGGCTAAAACATACAGTGTAATATCTTTTTGATATTTGCACAGTGTGCAATTAGTGATTCTCGAAGCTGATTGGTCAGTTTTGTCTCATCCCATTCATGTGTGAAAAAACAAGAACGTTGTGACACTTTTTTATACAATGTGTACGTTTGTGTAGCCGCAATGTCGGCACAGTACGGAACTGAGCGCAATGCATGCACCAAGAGGGTTAATGACACAGGAAAGGTGGAACTAAACATTATTCTTTGCAAATTTATCATTTCAACAAGTAAATCAGACTGTTCAGAATTCGAAATGTCTACTTTGAAGGAGATCAAGGGAGGCATAGAGTGTTACCTTAGC